>NC_057813.1:747845584-748113169 GCF_018294505.1 Triticum aestivum | reverse complement strand
CTCGCCTAAGATATAAAAATCCTACCGAGTGAAGAGCAAACCTCTCACTCGGGGGCTTAGCTGCAGCCCTGTGCTCGCCTAAGATATAAAAATCCTACCGAGTGAAGAGCAAACCTCTCACTCGGGGGCTTAGCTGCAGCCCTGTGCTCGCCTAAGATATAAAAATCCTACCGAGTGGTAAGCCAGACTTCCACTCAGAGGCTTAGCTGCAGTCCAAGCGCTCGCCTAAGTTATCAAAATCCTACCGAGTGAAGAGCAAACCTCTCACTCGGGGGCTTAGCTGCAGCCCAGTGCTCGCCTAAGTGGACTAAGGAATAAGTTGACTGCAGTAAGCGTCTTGCTTTGGGCCTGCAAAGACATTTTCGAGCCAAAAGCAATCTTATTCAAACACCAAGTTCAAGTTGGGATCGATACCAAAAGGAACCGAAAGTGCTCAGGCACTAGACCTGTTAAAGTTTATCGGTTACAACTCCACTCGGCATACCGAGGCAAATTTAAAGCGTCGAGCTTAGAAGAAGTTTTTTACCCCTCCTGTGGAGGGCTGGAAGGTGCAACAAACTCATCAAGATCAATTCCATCCGCGATCCGAGTGGCAGCCGCAAGGAAAGTTTCCATAAAGGACCTGAAGTCGTGTTTCTTGGTGTTGGCCACCTGGAGGGCCGCCAGCTTCTCTTCTCGCGCATCTTTGCAGTGAACTCGGGCCAGACACAGAGCAACATCTGCACCGCACCGAGCCGAGGACTTTTTCCACTCCTGCACTCGACCAGGGATCGTGTTCAAGCGAGCCATCAGCGACTCGAGGTCATTCTGAAGTGTCTCCCAGGGCCAGAGCGTCGAGTCGATGCGAGATGTGGCGACCTTTAGCCTTGCAAGATAGTCCACGACAGCTGCAACACGGGACTCCAGTCGGAAAACATTCATGGAAACTTCGTCATTCACCGGAGAATTGACGGGGTCGAGGTTTGGTTCCAGCCGGCTAGTTTCTTCTTCAAAGTTTTGACAAAATTCTGCAAGGACGATCACCGAGTCAAGGCGATGGTCGAATGGAAAAACCACGATTGGAAATGATTACCGAGCATAGAGGTTTACCTTCAAGCATAAGGAACAGCTTCTTGGCAAGACCACTCAGGAAGGCCTCCAGATCATTTTTCTTCCCAGTCAACTTACTGACTTGGTCGGTCAGGGCAGCTTTATCAGTTTTCAGTCGACTGACTTCCTTGTTGGCGATCCCAAGAGCAGCTTTCAGATTGGTATTGTCTTGTTCAAGCTTGGTGACTGAAGCTAACTTCTCGTCAGCAAGCTTGATCTTCTCAGCTAATTCAAGGTCTTTTTTCTATTGGGCCTCCCTTACCTTACCTGCAAGTTACAGCAAGATCAGATTTTGAAACAAACGAAGGGAAAAAGCAGTCGTCAAGGTCTCACTAAACATACCTTCGGTCTCCTCCTTTGCCTTCGTCAGATTCTCCTGAACCAGCTTCAAATTCAGCTCGAGCTGAATGTGCTTGTTTTCCAGCTCAGAGTAGCGAGCCACAAGATCACAGGAGTTCTGCGAAGAACCAATCGACTAAATGTCAAATATAATTCACTTCCGAGTGAAAAAGGAAAAATCACACGTTTCTAAGACTACAGCCGAATACAAGCATTCGACTGTAGTCTCGGGGACTACACCCAGTCGGTGCACTCAGCGTGCCCCCACTAATCCTATCGAAGATAGAGTCGACCAGCCGACCTAAAAAAAAGATGATGTATTCTTTAAAGACTATAATCGACTGCAAGCAGCCGACCACAGTCTCGGGGACTACACCCAGTGGGTGCACTCAGCGTGCCCCCACTAATCCTATTGAAGACAGAGTCGACCAGTCGACCGGTTTCCGAAATCAATTCGCCATAGTCGAATGACGGAAAGACTGAAATTATAAAGCCTAAGGACGACTGCCAGCAGTCGACCTTAGCCTCGGGGGCTACACCCAGTGGGTGCACTCAGCGTGCCCCCACTAATCCTATTGAAGACAGAGTCAACCAATCGACCGGCTTCCGAAATCCATTCGCCATAGTCGAATGACGGAAAGACTGAAATTATAAAGCCTAAGGCCGACTGCCAGCAATCGACCTTAGCCTTGGGGACTACACCCAGCGGGTGCACTCAGCGTGCCCCCGCTAACACGGAGTCTAAATCGACACACCCAGTGGGTGACTACCATAGATGTTGGAAAGAAAAGTTTTTGATAGCATATCCTAACAGAACAGGCGATGGTCGACTGACCTGAACATTGCTTTGAAGGGCGGAACTGGCGTCGTAAGCTGCCTGGCTCGCATCCCGGATGGTCCTTAACTGCTCCATCATGATCCCTGCCTGGCGTATCGCCTCCTTCGCGGTGCCAGCTTGGTCCTCTGGGACGTGGTGCGTCGTGAAGAGGGAGGGCTCCTGAGCACTCGTCAGTGGATCTGCGAAGGACACAGTGCGTCGAGTGGTGTTCTCCTCCTCCGCAACCAGAGTCTCAGGCGCCGTCACATCCTGGGGCACCCTGCTGGCACACGCTTTCCTACTCCTTCTGTGCTTTAGCGGTACCTCATCTTCATCATCATCAGGGAGAGTGATAACAACATTGGGTGGAGCTACAGAGAAGAATCAGGATTAGAGATCATAAGTCAGTCGACTAAAAACGGCGTTAAGAGTATGGTACCTGGTTTTGAGGTTGCTGCGTCCTCCATCTCATGGTCATCAGCCCGGGCTGAGGTCTCGGAAGTAGCAGCACTGCAACCCCAAAGAATCAGTCGACTAACCCCAGCGCCAGCCAGAGATAAAGTTCGTACAAAATAAGAAGACTTAAGCAGCACGATTACCTTGATATGGTGGGGATGGACACCTTCATCTTCGGCAGGAGTTTGGTCGGCTTTGACGGAGCCACCCTGGGCTGCTTCGACGCCTTTTCAGTCGGCGCCGGAGAGGTGGTCCGAGGGAGCTTGGTCGACTGTGCAACGGTCGCAACCCCCTTGCCACGTTCAGTCGCAGGGTCGTGGACAAGCTTCGACCGCCTTTCCGAGCGCGGTGGTACGACCTCCTCCTCCTCTTCTTCCTCGTCTTCAGCATCATCTTCATCACCGTCATCGTCGTCATCGTCATCATCGTCCTCGGCAGCGTCCGAGTCCCACTCCTCCTCCTGGCTCTCGCCCCCACTCGCTTCACCCTCCTCAGTCGGAGCCTGTGCTCCATTGGGCATCGAGTACAGCTCGGTGAGGGCCTGATAGACATCAAGACAAAGATCAATCGACCGATTGGCAGAATAAACAGAAATGAATATGACAAGAACACAGTGGGGAGCAGAGCAGGCATACCTTGTTTGGATCACTGTGGTGGTCGAGTGGAGGAATCCTTCTGGCTCCGCGTGGGTTATCCTTGTTTCCGGTAACGGCGGCCATCCACCTTTCCAGAGTGACATCGTCGACTGCTTCTGGATGGACCCGAGTCTCGTCCTCAGTCCCACAGTACAACCACATGCAATGGCTCCGGAACTGAAGGGGCTGGATACGACGCCTAAGGAAAACCTCCAGGAGATCCATGCCCGTCACTCCCTCCCGAACCAACTGTACTACGCGCTCCATCAACATCTTCACGTCAGCTTTCTCCTCCGGAATCAACTTCAGAGAGGAGGGCTTGTTCACTCGGTCCATGGTAAACTGAGGGAGTCCACTCGACTGCCCCGGCGTCGACTGATCCTGGCAGTAGAACCAGGTCGACTGCCAGCCTCTGACTGACTCGGGAAAAGTCATGGCTGGGAAGGTGCTCTTATTCCTCACCTGGATCCCCAGGCCCCCACACATTTGGACAACTCGGGTTCTTTCGTCGCCTGGGCTCGCCTTCTTCACGGTCTGAGAGCGACACGTGAATATATGCTTGAACAAGCCCCAGTGCGGTCGACAGCCCAGAAAACCCTCACACATGGACACGAACGCGGCAAGATAGGCGATAGAATTTGGGGTAAAGTGGTGGAGTTGCGCTCCAAAGAAGTTCAAGAAACCACGGAAGAAAATACTCGGCGGCAAAGAAAATCCGCGGTCGACATGGGTAGCCAGAAGCACGCACTCACCCTCCTCCGGCTGGGGCTGCCATTCTTTCCCCGGAAGCCTTGCAGCTCCATGAGGGATCAGGCCCTCGTTGGCCATGTCGAGGAGGTCCTTCTCCGTGATGGTCGACTGGATCCAATCTCCCTGGACCCAGCCTTTCGGCAGGCGGGATCTAGACGAAGACCCGCCGCGGCTGGTGGATCTCCCCTTCGCCTTCTCCGTCGCCGACGCCTTCTTCGCGCGTTCCAGCGCCGCCGTCTTCTCCTTGGCCATGGTTGCCGGTGAGACGCGCGAGGAGAAGTTGTGCGGAGGCGAGAGCGAGCGCGTTGGGCGGAGACGAAGGGAGCAGAGAAAGAGAATGCTGAGGCACTGTTCAAAAAACCCTCGCCGGGCGCATTTATAAGGTCCCTTCCGAGTGGATGACAGGTGGGCCCGGTCGATCTAATCATATCCTGGAACAGTTATGCAGGCGGGATACGTGGCGAAGAAAGCGGCGCGGGGATCGAGGCGTCTATGTCCCGTCCCATCCGAACGCCGCGGTCCGCTCCGCTTCGCGCGTTTCCCCAAATTTCGCATCCCGCGGAATCCGCGAACGGCAGATCGATCTGTCAGGCGCGGGATTTCCTGCGATCCATCGCTCGGAAATCGTCGAAGCCCGAAAGATCACTCGACGAAAGAAAAGAATGGATCGAGTCGACTGAAGACAGTTGCTCACTATCAACGAAGAGATTCTTTGGTCCAGAACAACGCACGACCAGTGTGCAAAGGTTAATCGGAAACAACATCAGCTCCTTCCTCACTCGAAGCCTCAATCCATTCGGGGGCTAATGATGGAGTCATGTACCTAGGGTAGGGTCACAGACCTGATCTAAATACCCTGCCCAAGGACACCCTTAGAAGAGGTCACCTTCCAGTCGATCAACGAGGGACTCACTCGACTGACTTGAAGGACTCGACCACGAAGACTCACTTGACTACCAGGAGGTCAAAAGGCACTCTGCACTGCAACGGCCTGTAGTTAAGTAGACTTTATGGTAGTTAAGACACTTTATGTGGGACGTTACCAGTAACGCCCCGGACTTAATGTCCCTTAAACCCTTCATTACGTGGGCTGGCTGGGGTCCTGGCGCACTCTATATAAGCCACCCCCTCCACAGGCAGAAGGGTTCGGCACCCTGTAACTCATATACATATAATCCACTCGACCGCCTCTGGGCTCCGAGATGTAGGGCTTTTACTTCTTCCGAGAAGGGCCTGAACTCGTACATCCCTTGTGTTTACAACCTCTCCATAGCTAGGACCTTGCCTCTCTATACCTACCCCCACTCTACTGTCAGACTTAGAACCACGACACCTGCTGCCTCAAGCCGCCTCGGCCTCGTGCTCGAGCCGCCGGACTCCTCCGCTACATAATCTTGCATCGGCTCCGGCTGCTGCCGCTTCCAATGGCTGCAGCTTTTCTTTGCTGGAGTCGTCATCACCGCTTCTCCTCCCCTGCGGTGCTGAACTGCCCTGACGCGAGCGGCGCGGCGCTTATACCACCGCGGGCTGTTTCCGCTTCGCCTTGTCACCGCATCCCGAGCCGGTTTGCCGCGGCGCCTCTCCTCGCCGGGGGTCTCCTTGATTCCCGCGGCCTCGCCCCGAGCTCCACTCTACTCTGCTCTATGCATGCATACGTACAGCCGTCCGGCTCGCCTCTGTTTCACCAGGGCCCTCTAATCCCTCGCGCTAGGCCGCCGCTGTCGACACGCGCTGAGCCGCCGCTGCCGCGACCCGCCGGACTCCACCTCGCCGAGGGCCTTCTCAACCACTGCCACCTCGCGCCGTGATGAGAGCCGCCTTGTCGCAGGCATCCCCGACCCTGTGCTCTGCCTATTTCCTCAAACTGCTGCGGCCGGGTGCCTCAAGGAAGAAAAAGTTCCACGACCCGGAAAACTGGCTACAACTTTAGTGGTGGAGGGTCAACCAAGTCTACGACAATCCGCGCGGCCGCGTTCTGAGACGCCGACCACCACTGCCAAGCCGCCTCGGCCCCGTGCTGCTTCCAAGCTGTGGCCGGCCCCGAAGCCACGTTCCCGCGACTCCTTAAGCCGTCTCCAGCCGCCCGTTTCTGTTGACTGGTCAAGGGTGCAGGCCTAACCATGGGATTTAATTGCAAGACAGTACCACACTTCGGCACGTTGTAACGAATCAGTACTATTAGTCATTTTTTTTTTGCTATGCAGTATCAACTCTAAGGCTAAGTGTTACAAAATGGTCTAAGCCACGTATAAACGCGTATTGACGGTGTATCTGACCGCTGGGACCCGTGTGGCAGGGGCTGACGTGGCATGCTCTTTTACAAAAACAGCGCTTACTTCTTATTTAATCATGCATAAATCCTCTATTTGTCAAAAAAAACGTCCTGCCACAAGAAACATTTTTTTAAAAATAAGCGCGCGCGCGTCTCCCGCCAGGATTCAAAACCGAAGCATGCGGTTCGACGAGGAAGCTCACTGCCGCTGCGCCGCTGCTGCTTTTCGGTGAAAACCACGCGTAATTTTATTTTATATATACTTCGTGCCATTCGTTTTTTTACAAAGTAGAAAATCGCGCGACCGTCCGCCGGAAATCGATGCCGCCGAGTCGCTCGCCGTGCGCGCTTGCTGCTTCTGCCCCACCCAATCCTATGGGTCAACTAGTACGCGTATACATCTTTAAACTCCGAGCCGGTGTCATTGGAGCCAGTGAGAGCTACTTCCTCCGTCCCAAATTACTCGTCACTGAAATGGATGTATCTAGAATTAAAATACATCTAGATACATCAATACATGCGACAAGTAATTCGAAACGGCATGGGTATGCTTGCGTCCTATGCTCAAATTGTTGAGCTGTTCAGAGACAAATTGGGTACGAGAGAATATCATACTGTTATTGGAGCCAGTGTCATTTCTGGATTCTTTGCGGCTGCTTGCAGTCTGCCCTTTGATTACGGGAAAACACAAATTCAGAAGATGCAACCTGATGCCACTGGCAAGTACCCATACGCTGGGTCTTTTGGATGGCGCCATGCAAACTTTCTTTTTAAAAACGGAGGCAAAAATTTTGCCTCATCCATTAATAAAGGAGTTTAGAGTTGTTGGCCACTACTCTCCCGGCATGATCTGGCCCAAGATTTTTTGCGCCCGCAGTAACCCAAAGTTTCACATCTTCGAATACAGAAGTATCAGGATAGATCGACATGTAAGATCTCCAGTTGGAAGTTGGAGACGAAATATCAGTCCTTGCCTGACACATTTAATAAACTTTCCAGCAGCATTACCAAAAAGGGTGTCTGTTGAGTATTGGCGAGTTGTACTGCGGCTGTGGACTATGGTTACTGTTGATCAGTCAACCTGGATGTCTGTTGACTTGTTACCGTACGTGTGCTGTAGCTGATTTGTTATCGTATAAAAAAAGGAGGCTACGGTGCTAGGGCCACATCAAACATTTGATATGTTTTTGATCCCCGGTATCTACATTCATCGGGCAAAAAATACCAGGGGCTATCTTTTCTATATATTTTTATTTAGTACTCCCTCGGTTCCTAAATATAGATTTTTTTAAAGATTTCAATAAGTGACTACATACGGAGCAAAATGAGTGAATCTACACTCTAAAATGTGTCTATATACAACCGTATGTGATAGTCCATTTGAAATATCTAAAAAGACTTAGGAACGGAGGGAGTACATACTATTTTCATCAAAGAACATTTGCTTTGGTCTGAATATTTTTATACACAGGACAAATATTTACTACAAACATGGTTGGCCACGGGTACGGAGCACGCGCTAACAACTTTCCACCCGATGTTCGTCCGTGACATATTACACGATGAATGGACGTGTGCAAGACGCCGCCCTTGCGGCCAGATCTATATCAGCCTGTCGGGATCATGATGTTGGGGAACGTAGCAGAAATTCAAAATTTTCCTACGTGTCATCAAGATCTATCTATGGAGAAACCAGCAACGAGGGGAAGGAGAGTGCATCTACATACCCTTGTAGATCGCTAAGCGGAAGCATTCAAGAGAACGGGGTTGAAGGAGTCGTACTCGTCGTGATCCAAATCACCGGAGATCCTAGTGCCGAACGGACGGCACCTCCGCGTTCAACACACGTACAGCCCGGTGACGTCTCCCATGCCTTGATCCGGCAAGGAGAGAGGGAGAGGTTGAGAAAGACTCCGTCCAGCAGCAGCACGACGGCGTGGTGGTGGTGGAGGAGCGTGGCAATCCTGCAGGGCTTCGCCAAGCACCGCGGGAGAGGAGGAATACTTGGGAGAGGGGGAGGGCTGCGCCAGAACTTGTGGTGCGGCTGCCCTCCCACCCCTCCACTATTTATAGGTGGGGGGAAGAGGGGGCCGGCCCCCCTAGATCCCATCTAGGGTTGGGGGCGGCGGCCAAGGGGGAGGAGTGCCTCCCAAGTCAAGTGGAGGCCTCCCCCTTTAGGGTTTTCACCTCCCATGCGCATGGGCCTTGGGGGGGCTGGTGCCCCTGGCCCATTAAGGCTAGGGTGCCCCCCTACAGCGCATGCTACTGTATTGGACGTGGTGGAACAATTTCCGAACCTCCGGACCCCTCCGGAATCCTCCGGAACCTTCTGGAAGCTTCCCGGTACAATACCGAAAAAACCCAAACTTTTTCCGGAACCCGAACAACAACTTTCCATATATAAATCTTTACCTCCGGACCATTCCGGAACTCCTCGTGACGTCCGGGATCTCATCCGGGACTCCGAACAACATTCGGTAACCACATACAAACTTCCTTTATAACCCTAACGTCATCGAACCTTAAGTGTGTAGACACTACGGGTTCGGGAACCATGCAGACATGACCGAGACAACTCTCCGGCCAATAACCAACAGCGGGATCTGGATACCCATGTTGGCTCCCACATGTTCCACGATGATCTCATCGGATGAACCACGATGTCAAGGACTCAATCAATCCCGTATACAATTCCCTTTGTCTAGCGGTATTATACTTGCCCGAGATTCGATCGTCGGTATACCGATACCTTGTTCAATCTCGTTACCGGCAAGTCTCTTTACTCGTTCCATAACACATCATCCCGTGATCAACCCCTTGGTCACATTGTGCACATTATGATGATGTCCTACCGAGTGGGCCCAGAGATGCCTCTCCGTTTACACGGAGTGACAAATCCCAGTCTCGATTCGTGCCAACCCAACAGACACTTTCGGAGATACCCGTAGTGCACCTTATAGCCACCCAGTTACGTTGTGACGTTTGGTACACCCAAAGCATTCCTACGGTATCCGGGAGTTGCACAATCTAATGGTCTAAGGAAAAGATACTTGACATTAGAAAAGCTTTAGCATACGAACTACACGATCTTTGTGCTAAGCTTAGGATTGGGTCTTGTCCATCACATCATTCTCCTAATGATGTGATCCCGTTATCAATGACATCCAATGTCCATGGTCAGGAAACCGTAACCATCTATTGATCAACGAGCTAGTCAACTAGAGGCTTACTAGGGACATGGTGTTGTCTATGTATCCACACATGTATCTGAGTTTCCTATCAATACAATTATAGCATGAATAATAAACGATTATCATGAACAAGGAAATATAATAATAATAACTAATTTATTATTGCCTCTAGGGCATATTTCCAACACATGCTTGATTGTTGCTGAATGGACGTGCGCCGAACTACTTCGACTCATCGGGATCGTGCATGCGATTGACTCGCCCGTCCGCGCCGGCTTACAACGCCGCGGATGACACTACTAGGAAAAGGGCTATAGATGAAATTGACACTAATGGCGCACTAGAGAAATGGTGCGCCACTACTATATACTAATGGCGCACTATTTGGTGATGCGCCATTAGTGTGGAAGACACTAATGGCGCACCAGACACTAATGGCGCACCAGACACTAGGTGCGCCACTAGTAACAATTTTTTTCCATTTTTTCAAACATACTAATGGCGCATCCGGGCGAAGTGCGCCATTACTAGTCTAACTAGACCAGTAATGGCGCACCAGCCAGAGAGTGCGCCAGTACTGTATTTTTTTAATTCTTTTTTTTTGCAAAACTACTAACGGCGCACCGTGGCACAGAACTAGTTATGGCGCACTATGCCATGGTGCGCCATTAGTATATATATATATATATATATATATATATATATATATATATATATATATATATATATATATATTACTTTTTTGCAAAACTGCTAATGGCGCACGGATGTGTGGTGCGCCATTAGTATGTTGTGTTACTAATGGTGCATGTCTGTGTGGTGCGCCATTAGTAACCTGGGACCAGCTAGATATTTTGGACAGCCACACCTACACACTCACTTTCCCCACTTCATTCCCTCCACGTCCTTCTCCAAGCTTGTCGGCTGCCTCCTCCTCCTCACCTCATTTGCACCATATATTCATCAAAATTAAGTGGTGAAATTAACTTTTTTTGATAGGTAAGTAAGGGGAAAGCTATCTTCATGTTGTAGATCTGGTTTTTTCTCCCTAGCTTGCTCCAACAACGTGCACATGCACTTTTTGTGGCCCAGCTAGATCTATGTATGTTTGTGGTGTTGCATATGTTTGTGGTGTTGCATATATGTTTGTGTTTGCAGGTACCGGTATTTGAAATGCGATAGTTGCCAATATTTTGCCGGAATGTTGATTCATTTCCGTTTCGGCGAGAATTTTGGCACTATGCATTCTTTTTGGTCCTATTTTTAGGGAAGGTCATGCCAAATTTTTTCTTGGTTCTAAAATATCGTTTTGCTCTACCCCGCAGGCGACCATGGTCCGCGCGATGACCGAAGGCATCGTGAATAGGTTTTTGAGCTCCGAGAAGGCCGAGATGCTTCAAAAGAACGAGACGGAGATAAGATGTCCGTGTCAAAGATGCAAGCTGAAGAGCCTTATTGCGGACCCGGATTCCGGGCAGGTGCGGGACCACCTGCTCTTGCGTGGTTTCATGGATGGCTATTATTGGCAAGGTGATGAAGATGACTATGAAGTCGTCCATGGGGGCCGAGCAAGAAATGAGAAAGGGCAACAAGACAACCACCGCGGCGAGGGCAGGCGAGAAGATGAAGAATCTTCAGGACATGATCACGACGGTGATGCTGTACACAGTCATCATGTAGAAGATGTCGGACATGATGATGAGGAAGATCAAGACGAAGGGCATGATCATGAAGATGAAGATGCCGGAGCAGACGACGATGGAGGCTGGGTGCAGGACCCTCATATTCAAGAGCTGCTTCTCAAGCAGACGGATAACGCAAGAGCTGCCGCCCGAGAGAAAGCCAAGTTGGATCAACTGGAGATAGACGCGGTTACTCCATTGTATGAAGGATGCAGGCCCGAGGATACCCGCCTGAAAGTAACGCTCATGGCTCTGGAGATGAAGGTAAAACACAAAATGACCGACGCATGCTTCGAAGAGAACATGTCATTCTGGCACGAACGTCTTCCCAAGGGGAACAAGTGCCCGACCAGTTTCGAGGAGGCGAAGAAAATCGTGTGTCCTCTGGATTTACCGCACGTGAAATACCATGTGTGCATGAATAATTGCATCATTTATCAGGACGAGCACGCGGAGTCTACCATATGTCCGGTGTGCGGCGTCACTCGATACAAGAAGAGGAAGAAAGCTCCTCGAAAATCGGTGTGGTACTTTCCGATCACTCCTCGTCTGCAGCGGTATTTCGTGGACCCTAAGGTAGCAAAGCTCCTGCGTTGGCACGCGGATAGGGAGGAGAAGAAGCGGGAAGATGACGGAAATGATCCGGAGATAAATAAAAAAGACAAAATGCTGAGTCACCCTAAGGATGCGAGCCAGTGGCAAGCGTTGAACTTCGAATACCCAGAATTTGGGAAGGATCCAAGGAACATCGTGCTGGGCGTGAGCACCGATGGAGTCAATCCGTTTGGCAGCCAGAGAAGCACACATAGCACCTGGCCTGTGTTTGTGTGGATGTACAACCTTCCCCCCTGGTTGTGCATGAAGAGGAAGTACATTCACATGAGTATGCTAATTGAAGGGCCGAAACAACCAGGGAACGACATCAATCTGTATCTGGGGCTGCTGAAAGAGGAGCTAGACACGCTGTGGAAAACGCCAACCAATACGTAGGACGCCGCAGAGAAAGAATATTTCCCTATGAGAGTCGCACTGCTCATGACGGTGCACGACTATCTCGGTTACAGATATCTCGCGGGGCAGGTAGTCCACAGATTTTCTGGATGCGTAAGGTGCATGGATGACACAACGTATCGCCAGCTAGATAGAGATCCCAGGTCTTTGAAAACCGTGTTCATGGGACACCGAAGGTGGCTTCACGACAATGACCCGTGGAGAAAACACAAGGATCTGTTTGATGGTGAAACCGACCCCCGAAGACGCCCGCGTACGAGGAGCGGTGAGGAAATAGACGAGCTGTTGAAAAATTGGAAAGATTGCCCACTGCCGGGAAATAAGCAAAAGGTGCCAGAGCCGGGAAAGAAGCGAAAGGCACCAGAGCCGCTGCTGAAGGTATGGAAAACGAGGTCTGTTTTCTAGGACTTGCCGTACTGGAAGATCCACCGTGTGCCTCATAGCCTTGATGCCATGCATATCACGAAGAACGTGCGCGAGAGTCTGCTTGGTACCCTGCTCAACATGCCAGAGAGGACCAAAGATGGGCCAAAAGCAAGGGCAGACTTGAAATAAATGGACATCAGGCAGGAGCTTCACGCTAATGATGATGATGATGATGATGATGATGAGGCAAAGCAGGACACAGAAAGTTGTCGCAAAGGCAAAAAGGCCAAGAAGACGGGAAATGACTACCCTTCCGCGTGCTTCACTCTAAGTTAGGAGGAGATCGAGCAGTTTTTCACCTGCCTCGTAGGAGTAAAAATTCCTTACGGTTACGCGGGGAAGATAAGCAGATACCTAGACCCAGCGAAGCAGAAGTTCAGCGGGATGAAGTCTCACGACTGTCATGTGCTGATGACGCAGATACTTCCAGTTGCAATCCATGGGATCATGGACGCGCACGTCCGTGAAATGCTATTTGGCCTATGCAACTTTTTCGACGTCATCTCTCGGAAGTCGATTAGTGTGAGGCAACTCAGAAGGCTACAGGAAGAGATCGTGGTGATACTATGCGAGCTTGATATGTACTTCCCGCCCGCATTCTTCGACGTTATGGTGCATCTGCTGGTCCATATCGTGGAGGATATCATCCAACTCGGGCCGACGTTCCTGCACAGCATGATGCCGTTCGAAAGGATGAATGGTGTCATCAAAGGATATGTTCGCAACATGTCACGTCCAGAGGGAAGTATAGCCAGGGGCTTTCTGACCGAAGAGTGCATCTCCTACTGCATGAATTATCTAGGCATCGAGAACCCCATTGGTCTGCCCGTCAACAAGCACCTCGGCAGGCTCGCTGGATGGGGTCACCGTGAGGGTCGCCGCAAAATGCATGTCGACTTCGAGGGTCGACTCGCCGACTTTGAAAGAGCAAACCTAGTCGCGCTACAACACATAGACGTGGTCGATCCTTGGGTGGTAGAGAACAAAACCTTTATTGAGAAGACGTACAATGACCGAGGCCAACAGAGGACGGACGGAGATATAATCAAAGACCACAACTCATGTTTCACGCGTTGGTTCAAGCAGAAGCTTCTGTCATACCCTTTACATGAGGATTCTTTTGCGGAAGAATAACTCATATTCGCCTTGTCACAGGGCGCCGAGCACAACCTGATGACCTATGAGGTGTACGATATCAACGGCTACACATTCTACACCGAGGACAAGGACATGAAGAGCGATGGTTATCAGAACTCTGGGGTAACGATGGAATCCTACACCGGTAACGACAAGGACAGATACTACGGAAGGATCGAGGAGATCTGGGAGCTGAGCTACGTTGGAGAGAAGGTCCCGATGTTCCGTGTCAGATGGGCCAAGAGCGTCCTAAAAGAAGACCGGTATTTCACCACCATGGTTATACCCGAAGCCAAATCCAAGACCGCGGGCGCAAACATCACCGCGAAAAATGCACCATGGGTACTGGCTTCCCAAGTGGACCAATGCTTCTTCATTACCGACCCGTCAAAGCCCAGTCGTGTTGTCGTGAGGAGAGGCAAAAGGAAGATCATCGGAATGGATGGAGTAGCCAATGAGCAAGACTTCGACAAGTACGGCGACCCGAAGATCGAACATGACGACGACGATGAAGTAGCAGCACACACCACAAGAAGAAGCAGGACCACTCTACCTAAAGGACGTCCGTTCCACAGAAGAACTCCATTTGCGAAAAAGTAGGGCAAGAAGATTGTGAACAAATAGCTAGCTAAGATTGATTGTATTTAAATCGTAGTCTTCATTTCTCCATTGTATTTCATGGGCACTTTTTGATATCATGAATATTTTTAAATTTAATGGGCACTTTTTGAATTCATGAGAACACTCGATCTCGACCCCCTCCATCTCGATCTCAATTCCCCCTCCATCTCGATCTCGATCCCCCTCCATCTCGATCTCTATCCCCCTCCATCTCGATCTCGATCCCACCCGCACCGTCCCCCGCTAGCTCCACCGCCGCCGACGACCCACCGCACCCTTCCCCGCTCCACCGCCGCTGACGAGCACCCGACCCCCTGCACCCTCCCCCGCTCCACCGCCGCCAACGAGCACCCCCCCGCACCGTCCCCCGCTCCACCGCCACCGCGGATGATATTTTCAAGTAACAAATTTGATGATATTTTTAAAAAATTATTACTGTTTTTATAAAAAGTTATTACTGTTTCATATTCATATTCATTTTCTAAAAAATAATAAAAAAAAGGTGTAGACTACAATTGTTGTTAAACAACAATTATTACTGTTTTTATAAAAAAATATTAGTGTTTCATATTCATATTCATTTTTAAAAAATAATTAAAAAACATACTAATGGCGCACCGGCCCGATGGTGCGCCATTGCTATCTAAAAAAAGATTTCTAATGGCGCACCGACGGGGGCTGCGCCATCTATTTATATATAAAAAGTACTTGACGGGTTAACCAGAGAGAAGAGAATTATGCTAGAAAATTCCAGTTTAATCAGAAAATATGGACCCTTAATCCAATATATCATCTATTATTTTTAATCTCTAACCGTTTGATCTGTGTACCATAATATGATGAGTCCAAACCAAGTTGACATGTATCTCACCTAAAAAAGGAACCAACTTGGTCACGTTTGCTCATGCATGCACATAAAAAAGGGAAACGTTTGGCATCGGCGCACCGGCGGAACGCTTCGGCCGGTGCCCCTCGCTCGCTCGCTTTTTTCCACGGACGGAACATTTTTTTTCTTATATGCTTCTTCTTCCTCTCGCGAGCGCCGCCTCCTGGAAGTGTGTCCCCTCCCCCTCCCCTCTTCCCGAGCTGCGACTGGGCCACCACGACCTTCATCGCCGGCGGCCAGGCTCCCCTCGCCGGCTGCCATGGCTGCCTGCCGCCATGGCCAGATCCATCCCCTACCTCAAGCTTTCACGCGGGCGCATCCCCTCCCCCCTCCCCCCTTCCCCCTCCCTCCTCCCCCCCTTCCCCCCTCCCCCCGGGCTGCGACTGGGCGACCACAACCTCCATCGCCGGCGACCAGGCGCTCCCTCGCCGGCCGCCATGGCTGCCTGCCGCCATGGCTGGATGCAGCCCGCGTATACTAGTGTTGCAACCGTCACCTAGAACAGCTTCAACAGCTGTTGAAAAAAGCTTCAACCATAGACAGAAAAGCTTCAATGAAACTGCATAATAAGGGGAAGCTGCAACCGTAGTTGGTTTTTGTTACTACAGGCGAAGGTTTTTGCTACATCCATCAGGCGGAGCTGCGACCTCACGACGATGACAACGACGATTTTTTGTTGCAATCGTAGTAGAATTTTGCTACCACCGCTGAAGTTTTTTGCTACATCCATGTAAGGCAGAGTTGCGACCTCGCGAAAAGACGGCGACGGTGTTTGATTTTTGCTGCAACCATAGTAGATTTTTGCTTCTATCGGTGAAGCTTTTTGCTACATCCATGTAAGGCGGAGTCGCGACCTCGCGAAAGACGGCGACGGTGTTTGATTTTTCACCACAACCGTAGTAGATTTTTGCTTCTATCGGTGAAGCTTTTTGCTACATCCATGTAAGGCGGAGTCGCGACCTCGCGAAAGACGGCGACGGTGTTTGATTTTTGCTGCAACCGTAGTTTACTTTCGCTACTACGGGTGAAGTTTTTTGCTACATCCATTCAAAACGGTGTTGATTGACTGACGGTCGCCGTCGATATAATTTCCTACGGCGAGCATCAATGGCGAGGGGCGGCGGCCGAGCCACAACCGTCGCCGTCAAGAGCTGCAACGCGGGTGGAGTTGTTGCATGGAAACTGGCGACGTGGACAGCTGGCGAGGGCGGGGACTGGCGACGAGGACGGGCGGCGAGGGCAGGGATCGGCGACGAGGACGGGCGGCGAGGGTGGGGGTCCGGCGGCGACGAGGAAGACCGGCGAGGGTGGGGACCGGCGACCACCGGAGGGGACAGGAGGCGCGGCGTCGCGCTCCCCCAAACGGGATCCAACTGACTGCCCGAGGAAGAAGAGAGCTTGGAGCGATTCATTTTTATTTTTTTTTTGCTTGGGGATCCAGCGGCTGCGTGGCTCAAATCGAACGGTCCGGGCTGGACCGGCCGAACGATTCGGCCGGCGCACCGGCGCCTATCGGTGCCCCATAAAAAAACACTAACCTAAACAACCGTGACCAACTTGACCATGTTAACATATGGACGTCCTATAAAAAAAACACATGCATGCACGTAGAGAAAAAGAGATCTGTCACCTAAAAAAGGCATCCAACTTGCACGTTTACTCCCTCTTCCATATATTTTGTATACATGTTGATTTTTTCTCGCCTTGAGAAAAAAAATAGCCAACTTAACCATGATTGACCCTCTTCCAAATATTCCCGTATGCGGAATTTCCCCACACACAAAAAAAAAAAACACATGCATGCATGTCAAAGAGAAAAGGAGATCTGTCACCTAAAAAAGGCAACCAACTTGCACGTTTCCTGTCTCTTCCATATATTTTGTATACATGCAGATTTATTTTTTGATACATGCATGCACCCAAAAGAAAATAGATATGTCGCCTTGAGAAAAAAAGGCAACTTAACCATGATTTACCTCTTCCAAATATCCCCGCATGCAAAAAAATTTGGACAAGGATCTTGCATAGTGATCAACTCTCATGTACATAAAACATCAGAAGAAAATAAAATAAAATCACAAATACCTTCACTCAAAAAAAACACAAATACCTCATGTTGCGGACGGTTTCCTGCTCGGCGTGCTAACATTATCTTCTGTTCTATGAGGCACGACAACCAATAGCACCGGCATAATGTACTGTGTCTACGAGTCATGTACATGTTAGGAGCCAGCATTGTCTAAGGGTGCGACTACCAGCGAGGCCCACAACCTAGCTAAGGCACGCGGTGCACTCCAGAAAAAAAAGAAAAATAGGCTAGAAAATCACATAAATATTAGATACATCCGAACATCTAATTTATAGACTGAAATACAAGAGCCGATCGATTAGTTTAAGTGGAAAAATTACCCACCAACGCCATTATTAAAAACAGAAAATGTTTCATTCACCTTTGCCTACGATAAACAGAACTAGCGTGGGAACAACTAGCGCCGGACTGTTCTCTTAGAGAAAAACTAGGGTGGACATTTGACTATATCATTGAGAAAACGGTAGCGTGAAAAAGAACTAGCGTCAAACTTTTCATATACGATGGAAAAAAAGAAAGCTGTGACTTTCCCTAGAAACAGCTAGCCTGGACTCCTTCCTCAAAAGAAAAAACAAGCATGGAACTACATGGAAAAATAAAACATCATGGTACTAGCACGTGCTGGTGAAAAAACTAGCATACTAGGCAGGCAGATGCATTCATGCATTCAACTAGCATGGGACTCTTACCTCGAAAATAAATAGTATGGGACTCCACGAAAAGAACAAATAGAGAGCTTGGGACTAGGAAATGATGGTAATAAAACTAGGTACTACATGGGCAGATACCATGATGTATATGCATGCATGTATTCTCCCATGAAACATGGACAGATGAAAAAAAAAATAAGCAGACATCCTATTCCATTATTCCTCGGACCCTTAAACCGGTGGCAAAAGAACTGTCTGCTTTAAAGCGCCAGATCAATGCTATGACTGCTGCCATATTTGGTAATATCCTCCTCCTAAACTTTTGAGCAACCCTTATGTAATGAAGTACCGGTTTACTGAGCTTCTTGATAACACAGGAGCTCGATCGCCTATTAAGAGCTACATGTCTGTTCCATCGAGCGGAACGACCAAACAAGAAGTACGCGTTCAAGGAACCAAACTGGATCCGGCTGTGACAAGGCCAAAACCCGAGGATCTGATTAATTAGCCCCGCGTCATTTCTCATTGTGAAATATTCAATGCAAAGGAATGCGCCTAACAAACAATGATGCAATACACAGCTCGGCCCTATGTGGGTTGAAAGGCAAACTATGTAGTGTCAGCAACAACCACAAGTTGAAGCATCTGCTTGATCTCTTCTGAAGTCATCCATGACTCCCATCATTGTATCTTCTCCTTGCATGCACATGCCTTCCTTTAATTTTTAGTCAAGAGGACACATGGGAAAATGTTGATATGGAATGCCTACTCGAATCACATGTTCACGCACTGACATGAACTTCCCGTTCATAGAAAAAAATAAATTAATGGTACTATCACAGGTAAAAAATCATATTTAATGGGAAACCTATTGTTTGCTACCACATGGTACATAGAAAATGAGATGAAACGAGAATGATCATGAGCCAAAAAGTATTGGTTCCAGCTTGAGTAATGATGGACTTACCAGCCATAAAGTTGATTGGTTCCACAAATATATATTATCATTAACCTCTTTGGCTTTATTCCATTGCATATGGCGGTAAACTATGGTGGGTCATGCTATGGAGCAGGATTTAGAGACATAAAAAGATAAAGTTGAACATGGATGAATCGCCGAATAATCATAGGAAGACAAAGTTTCCACAATATTGCTTCATGTAGTATCATGGTGCGATGTTGCCAATAAATAAGTCGGCTTTCGCTTGTGCCATGGTGACTTGAGGTGATGAGTGAGGTTTCAAGATCTGATGGAACTGCAGCCGGAGAGTTCATTTCCTTGATAACGAAAAACAAGTACGGGCATATCTGTGTGTTTTTAGTTATGCACTATGCTCTATGTGCCCTATTGGTTGATTTGGAGCACTCAAATGAATCATAGTGAGAACTTGTATATAAATATTAAACATGGGTAGTTGCCTCTTCATATTGTTTACAACTTACAGTAGTTTTCCGTTTCCTGTGTTTGCTGATCCAGACTATATGTGTTCTGTAAGTGAGTTATCCTTTACCGGTATCTTGATTATTTGCTTCCATAATACAGGATAATGGACATCTCATTGTGCTTGCACTCATAATATTACCAATAATGTAAAGATAAACAATCTACCAACATGCCATTTGAATGCCCTTACATAAAAGGCTTGATAAAAGTTGAATCTGGCTTGGTTGGCATGCTACATATTGTTTTCGATGAGCAGACAATTTTTATTTATTCGTCTAAGCTAACATTCACTGTCTTTTTATTCTATTACCCATGAATACAATATTCAAGTACTTAGGTATTACAATGTTTAGTTTGCATTTAGGAATGTTCTCTCCTATGTTTACTAATATATATTCATTGTCTGACAAGTTAAAAATTTCATATATTCTAATACTTATGTTCTTACACTCAATAAAACTAGGTCAGGTTACTTATTTTGGCTTGTCAAATTGATAGAACAGGGCTGACATTATAGGAGAATATTACATGTCCACACATCTACAACTATTAATAGATTAGTATTTAAATCTTACACAACATTAGCAAATATACACATCCCTATCTTTGTTCACATAAAAAACTCTGAAAAAACTACAAGATAAAAGGCTACAAAATGATAGACATATAAATAGCAAAATATGATAAATTATGAAAAGTTAGTATACCATGAATGACAAGCAGATACATGCATGCTTAATGCATAACATATATACTTATATACTGGTCAGAATACCAAACATACCTATGACAACACTATGTTTGCAAAAGGCTCATATTTTATTAATATGTTCACATTTCGTTTGAACCATTTCTTTAGAAAAATCAAATTAAAATGTTTTCTCAACTTTATAAAATTCTAGCCCGCGCATCGAGCGGGCCACTCTACTAGTTGCTATTAAAAAAAGATTTCTAATGGCACACCGACGGGTGGTGCGCCATTAGTAAGCTTCCCCTGGCTAATTCCTCCCTCTCCCTCGCCAGATCCCCTTCGTCCCTCTCTCCCTCGCCAGATCCACCCGCGCGCTGCCCCGACCCACGACGCCGCCGCCCCGACCCTCGCCGGACTCCACCCCCGCCCGCCCCCGCGCCCCCACCCGCGCCGCCCCGACCCTCGCCGGACTCCACCCCCGCCGGCCCCGCGCCCCCGCGCCCCCACCCTCGCCGCCCCCACCCTCGCCGGACTCCACCCCCGCCGCCCCCGCGCCCCCCCACCGCCGCCCCGACCCCTGCCGGACTCCACCCCTGCCTTCCTCCTCACCGTCGGCGCCGAGCAGCGACGCAGCACCGTACGCCCCCAACCCTCCTCCTCCCCTTGCCCCTCCTCCTCCTCCCCTTGCCCCCCGCCTGCGCAGCCGACGGCCCCTTCTCTGTCTCGCAGGGCAAGGTCTCCGGCGCCTCTACAACACCGACGCCTCCACCGTCTATGGCGTCTGCGCCTTCTTCCACCTTCGGCCACCGCGGCCTCAACGTCGATCCACGTCACCTCGTCAACCCCGGACCCGCACGAGCTCGCCATCGTCTTCCTCTCGGTGAGCTACATCGGTTCCCCCCCCCTTCGATTTCGTCGCTGTAGACTGTCGCACCACCGCGCCCCGTGCTCCCCTCGGCCCCTAGCCGCGCCCTGGCCCTGCCCAGGCGTGCTCACCGCACCACGTCCGCGCCTCCACTACGCTCGGGCCGCGCCTCCACTACGCTCGGGCCGCGCCTCCACTATGTATGTTGTCCAGCCATTGTTTTTTAGTGCAAATTTCTTGTGTATGTGTGTGTGATCGATTCTATTCTGCTTAACCTTGTGTCTTGTGTGATTGATTCTATTCTGCATAAGTGGATGGAGCATCTGTAGATGCAGGTGCTTGGTTAGCGTAAATTGCAGGGTGCAAGGGGAGGGAGTTAGTACTGATTATGGTAGGATTATGGTAGGATGAGTGTCGTAAAACTTAAACATGCTGCCAATCTTGTGGCTGCAACGGAAGAGTTCATTCAGAAAAAAAATACAGGCTTTAAAGATGTTTGTGAGTTTCTAGTTCCAAGATATCAAGAGGAAGACAAGTCTTCTAGAATTGTTAAATCTAGTGATGTGATTAAAGATGACATTGCTGCTGAACGTAGTGACACCGAAATAGCTGATGTGTCTAACGGTAATTAGTCTCTGAATTTTGACAGTGCAGAATACTTCTTTTCATACCTATGCAGCTTTATCTCGCCTCATAATTTGAGTTTATTTGTTTTACTGACAAGATATCCAGTTTTTGTGGTTAGATATCTGAATTGAGAAAAAACATAGCTTTTGCGGTCTCTGTGGCAAAAGTTGCTTCCATGCTCTGCTTCAGATAGCACACAGACAAGATACTACTCCATATACTACTAATACTACTACTGTATTTCATTTCAAAGTTCAAAATGCTGGTACTGAGATTTTCATTTCCAATGAGTGATGTTTTTCCTAGCAGTAGAAAAAACATAGCAACTTCTCTGATTTTATAAAGTTGTTCTTATATGGGTGAAACTTCACTTGTTTTTAGGCTAGCGCAGGGTGTTGCTTCTTCTGTATGGGCCAACTATGTCACAAATAAATTGTTCCTTCTTATGTATTTGACAAGTAATGACTTGCAAAGATGATGATCATCTTGGTAGTTTGCTGGGTTTTGTCACCGACCATTGTGTCGTGATGATATTGCAGGTACCCTGAGAGGCCCTTGAGTTTGCCGGAATGTCAATTAACTTCCGTTCCGGCAAATTCGGGTACTCCATATGTCCTATTTTCAGCAAAGGTCATGCTGGAATTTTCCGTGAATTTTAGCATGACTTTGCTAAAAATAGGACATATGGGGTACTTGCGACTAATGCATGGGCCGGGGTATCTTAGTACTTAGTTAAGTAGGATCAACTGCCCCGCCATTCTTGCTGCATTAAACCATAGGTGGCAATAGAGCCAAGTGATTAGGCCCAACTTAGAATTCGCCTTAGCATCGATAAACCCTAAATGATAAACCCAACATAGCAGGTGGCAATAGAGTCAAGTGATTAGTGCCAAGTGATTAGGCCCAACCTAGGGTGCCTCGGCATCGATAAACCCTAAATGATGAAAACTTAACTTGGCTGCCCCGGATGCCTTGGTGTCGATGAGAACCTAAATGATGTACGCTTAGGCTTTTAGGGTGCCTCGGCGTCGACAAACCCTAAATGATAAAAGCTTAGCTTTTAGGATGCCTCGGTGTCGACAAACCCTAAATGATGAGACCATGATCTTGTTCCTTGACAATAACCAACTTTGACCAAACTTTTTTCCTATTTAGAGCGAAACATGGCCCACAACGATGAGACCGGCGGTTCGGGCGGCAAGCAATTCTGGGAGCTGTCCTAGGAGTTGGAGAAAGAACATCACCGCTATGAGGACGCCGCGGAAGACACCGATCCTGACTACACAACACCTAGTGGCGTCGGGGATGACACCACTGATGGCGCCGCCAAGGATGCCACCACTGATGATGGCGGCGCACGCACAGATGACAGCCAACCGAAGAGGTAACGGAAGGACCGACGCCCGAGTGTGCTCGGCATCGTCAGGGAGGAATTTACTGAAGTGGACTCCGACGGGAATCCAATGGCACCCAAACAAGTAGTCAAGGGATACTCGGTTCAGCTCAGGTGCATTCTCCGGAGCACCGTCTCGATCAACACCGAGAACCTAAGGCATAAGGACCACGGGAATTTGTGCATCCTCCTCTTCACAAAGCTGCACGAACGATACAAGTTCCCCACTGAGTTTGCAAACAGACGCCTCTCAGGGAATAAAGTGAACAGTACCGCCCTCACGAGGATGAGCACGGCCCTGTCTACTTGGAGAAGCACGGTGAAGGCAATGATTGAAAAAGGTGATAGTTATGACAAGATCAAGGCGAAATATCCTTTGATGAGCGAAGATGAGTAAAAGGAGTTCAAGATCAAGTGCGAGAGCAGTGCAACCTCCGAATCAAGTCAGTGGGGGAAAGAAATGCGGCAGTTGAACTTAGGGGTCCACCAACTCGGTCCCGGCGGTTACAGAGTGGCGGAGCCTATATGGGGCAAGGAGGACGCGGAGCGTGCCGAGCAAGGCCTGCCGCCCCGCTTCGAGAAATACCGTGACAAGCAGACCGGGAACTTTCTCAGGGCCCGGTACAAGGAGGACCCGGTAACAAAGGAGCTTACCACGGATCCGAAGATCAGGGCGCTCGAGCTTGTTCTGCTAAGGAATAAACCCCCGCGTAATTAGCTCCATATGGTTGCATTCTAATTAATCCCCAATATTTCTAAATGGTTCACGTTCCTTCCGCAGGACACTGAAAGCAGTAGCGCGGGGTCGTCTCAGAGCTCCCCTTTCGTCACCCCTTTAAATAGGGCGTTGAACGTAATGAAAAACAAGGATAAGCTCAGTAAGCCGACGTCAGCTGGTTGTGTGGCCGGCAAAGGCTTGTCCACAAAATGGTCGTCATACTATATCGCTGGTGGGCGAAAGGAGAAAAAGACCAGCTCGGAAAGCCAGTTGCCCGAGGTTGAAGCACTCAAGGCACAAGTGGCGCGGATTCCGGAGCTTGTCCAAGAGCAAGTGGAACAACAACTGGGAACGAAGCTCAACGCCATGGTGCCTACATTGATTCATGGGCTGACGACGTGGATTGTGGGCGGCCAACAAGGGCCTCCCCCGGTTCCCAGCTTCATAGCCAGCAACTCGCACAGCGTGCATGCGGCGCCATTGGTGTCTCCGGCGGAGGCGGTATTCGTGTTTCCGGGGCCGGCACGGGCATTGGAGCTTAATGCACCCGGGTGTACGCCAGTCGGCACCTCGCCAGCAAGCGGCCCCTCCGTCAGTTGCACGCCCGCCGTTGGCGGTGCCTCGACATTAGCCGAGCTCGACGGCATCACGGTAACTAAGCCTCTCGGCCAATGAATTCATCTCCTTGCCTTTGACTGGGCATCCCTGACGCCCTACATGTTTTCGCAGGGCGCCGCCGACGTTCCTTGCACTCTTCTGCACTTCGTGGGTGGCGAGTTGGTCGATGTCGCCAAGGGCAGATTCGTTCAACCGGGCAACCCCGTTCCATGGTAATCTGATGCCACCCACAGTGTATAGGGTTGAAGTGCATCGGGTGCTGCCAGGCTGCGACGAGCTGTTACCTCCGATTCGACCCGCTGGGGCCGACGAAGAAGATGAGATGACCCTTAGCGCCTGCGTAAGCTAGCCCCTGCTTTGGCCGAAGAGCCAGATTCGTTTGGGGGCGGGGGACACCACCACACAGACAAGACCGCCAGTCGTGCCGGCGCCAAGCCATGGCAAGAACGCCGCAACGCTACTGGACCTGCCGGACATCCCTATGCCAGACATCCCTATGGCACAGGATCCGGACATGCATATGGCACAGGATCCGGACGACGACGACAACAACGACGGTAC
The DNA here is from genome assembly GCF_018294505.1 of Triticum aestivum. Classification (NCBI taxonomy): domain Eukaryota; kingdom Viridiplantae; phylum Streptophyta; class Magnoliopsida; order Poales; family Poaceae; genus Triticum; species Triticum aestivum. The sequence continues at coordinate 748,088,201 of NC_057813.1, read as the reverse complement.
ATTTACCAACGTCGATAAGTACTTTGCCGAACATGGGTACGCTGACGAGTTCTGCGGGCCTCTTTCTCAAGAACTCAACCAAGACGACCACGATCTAGCTGGTACGGCGGAGAAATCCAATTGTAACAGGCGTTATCTGGCGTTCAGTTCTTAGGAGACGCCTCCAGCTCCCGCCTTCACCGAGCCTCAGATAGCTGAGGTGCGAAATATTATCAGCCCCAACACACTCAAGAAGGCGGTCTGTGAGCAGAACTCGGTCCCATTACAGCAGATCAAGAAGAAGGGATGGAAACGAAAGACTAACAAAGGCGCCGGTGTGAGCCAGCCGGCACCAAGTTCGATCCATGCTCAGGACGAGGCCTTCACCTAAGGATATCTCGAGGAGGGTGCATGTGGCGGGTAGGGCAATGCTACCGACAAATATGCTCAATGCTGCAACCGGTGCTATGCGGAGTCTGCACGACAGTGTTCTTTCTTTGGAGAAGCAGCGTCTCAGAGAGAATGATGTGGCATACCCGGTTTTCGTGGCCAAGGTGCCATAGGGCAAGGGCTCTGTGGATGGCGACATCGGGGGTACGATCGTCCTGCGGTTTGATGACATCTTTGCTATGTTTAACCTTCATCCGCTGCACTACACCTTCGTTCGGCTGTTTTCGCTGAGTATGGAGATGCGGATCATTAGAGACAAGACCCCGGACATTGTGATAGTCGACCCCTTCTACATGCGTGCCAAGCTCTTGAGCAGCGCTAGGGACCGCCAAGTCGCGAGTTCACACCTCGAAGGCGTCATTCTGGCAAACCCAGATAAGGATAACTTCCTTGTGGCTTACTTTCCCGAGTAAGTCATCCCTTAACCGCCCCGTAACATATGATTTCTTAGATTTCGATCGTTCTTTTTTTCTAACATTCCGTGTTCTGTGCGGTGACACACATTGCACACTCATCCTCTTAAGCCCGAAATATTCCATGGCCACGTATTTCGACCCGAACCGTGACTCCAAGATAGACTACACAAATATCAAGAAAGTTCTTGATGATGTTCTCCCCGGCTACGCCAAATCTGGAGGCACCTTCACCAGGGAAGTTCATAAGTACGGCAAGCACATGTTCTCCCACAGTACGAAGTTCTGCTGCGTCAAGCAGCCGCCTGGCGGTCAGAAGGATGCCTACTACGCCCTCCATCACATGTGGGCGATCGTAAGGGACCATCATCACCTTCTGCTACCAGATAATCTCAAAGATTGGGCCGCGAGCTTGTCGGCAATCAAGGACGCAGACATCAGACAAGAATTCTTTCGCATCCAGTCGGAGTTTGCGGACATCATCCATCAAGATGTCCTTCATACCTCGGGGCAGTTCTTCCTCAGATATCAACTGTCCAACAATGAGATAGACGGAACGCTACAAATGCAGGCTGACAACGACCGCGATTTCATGACCATCACAACAGACGGCGGCTTCATCCACGCTCTTGTCCCATGAGTCGAGTCGAAAGTAGTGATGTGTAGTTCTGAAACATTGATTGGCGCATGTTGTAATTAAACTTTAATGAATTTGTATGTCTCTTTGGTTTGGACAGTCGTTCAACTTAGATGTAATCGATGCTATTTATTAGTAGGACCATGAATCGTGCTATTAATGTCTTGCTTTTCTCTTCCGATCCTTTTGTTGCATACTTACATATTGCTTATGTATTGTCTGTTGTTTGGCTTGTGCATAGAGATGTCGTCGTATGTCGTGTACAAGGGTAAGGTTCCCAGAGTCTACGACGACTGGGAGGAGTGTCGGAGACAGGTTCACCGTTTCAGCGGTAACGGTTACAAAGGGTACACCACTAGGGCGGAGGCGGAATCTAGATACGCTCACTATCTAGCGGGAGAGAGGAGGGAGCATTGGAGGAACCGGATGAAGACCAGTTTGATCGCGATGATGCTCATCGTGATGACCGCAGCTCTATTCTATGTGATGGTAGTTTAGATGATCGATATCGACTTGTAATGTGAAGACAAACTCGATACTCGCGGTCTTGAGACTTGTAATGTTTTATCTTTGTTCGGTCTTTTGAATTCGGAGACTAATATGATGAATTGTATTCGGAGACTAATCTTCTATTGTATTCGATGAATCTGTTGTTGTTGTGTGCTGCTGTCTATATTCTGTCCAATAATATATTTTGTAACCTATGCAAAAATCAGAAAAGTAAAAAAAATAAAACCTAATATTCATACTAATGGCGCATCACCGCAAGGTGCACCATTAGTATGCCAAAGGATACTAATGGCGCATCACTACAGAGTGCGCCATTAGTATGACAAAGCACGTGGTTACGTATGCCCCCCGGGAGGCATACTAATGGCGCATGGTGTTCCATACTAATGGCGCACTACGTGGTGCGCCATTAGTATACCAGATACTAATGGCGCACCAGTGGTGCGCCATTAGTAAAAAATACTAGTGACGTGATACTAATGGCGCACCAGTAGTGCGCCATTAGTAGGCAAAACTGGTGCGCCATTAGTAGGTCTTTTCCTAGTAGTGTGACACATCTGTCCGTGCCCGCGGCCAGCTCGCCTGTGTCCATGCTGTCTCTGATGCCGCGGTCGACTTTACTGTCCACCCCCGCGGTCTAGTCTACATCAAACACACTGGAGCTGCACCAGTCTACATGAGCTGTTACAAGTTGCTGCCCCTGCAGCCTGGTTTATTCCATCAAACTCTGGAGCAACTCATAATATGTTATCAGCCTCCGCTTGCACCAGATGATTCAATGGACAGGCGCATAAATCGCCGCTATTGTGCTTTGTTTAAATTTCAACAACCAGCTGGGATGAACCATTGGCCGGATTACTGATAAAAATCATACGGGGTCATTCATAACCCGCCGAGCTTCAACGTATTCCAGCGTCCCGCTAGTCAGCAATATACCGGTTTATATCACGGTCAAGTATGAAGAATGTCAAGCCAACTCCTCGAGTCATCTTAAGACTCGGGGGCTACAATGACATGACTTAGCAAATCTTGCCAGTTTCAGAAAATTAAAGAACCCCATGACGTTGGAGGGAAAGATAACCCGGTCCCGGAGGCTACTGCCATATTGATAAAAAATTAAAGGCCGTTAGAAAATTTCCGGCTTAAAAAGAAAGATTCCGGTTCAAAATCCGGCTCAAGGGAAATCTATCTCCCCCAAAGCTTTGTAGCTCTCAATATCTGACTGATGTCTACTACGCAACCTTCTTCTTGTAGACGTTGTTGGGCCTCCAAGTGCAGAGGTTTGGAGGACAGTTGCAAATTTCCATCAAGTGGATGACCTAAGGTTTATCAATCTGTGGGAGGCGTAGGATGAAGATGGTCTCTCTCAAACAACCCTGGAACCAAAAAACAAAGAGTCTCTCGTGCCCCCAACACACCCAATACAATGGTAAATTGTATAGGTGCACTAGTTCGGCAAAGAGATGGTGATACAAGTGCAATATGGATGGTAGATATAGGTTTTTATAATTTGAAAATATAAAAACAGCAAGGTAGTAAGCGATAAAAGTGAGCGAAAACGGTATTGCAATGCTTCAAAACAAGGCCTAGGGTTCATACTTTCACTAGTGCAAGTTCTCTAAACAATAATAACATAATTGGATCATATAACTATCCCTCAACATGCAACAAAGAGTCACTCCAAAGTCACTAATAGCTGAGAACAAATGAAGAGATTATTGTAGGGTACGAAACCACCTCAAAGTTATTCTTTTCGATCAATCCATTGGGCTATTCCTATAAGTGTCACAAACAACCCTAGAGTTCATAGTAAAATAACACCTTAAGACACACATCAACCAAAACCCTAATGTCACCTATATACGCCAAAGTCACCTCAAGTATCCGTGGGTATGATTATACGATATGCATCACACAATCTTAGATTCATCTATTCAAACCAACACAAAGAACTTCAAAGAGTGCCCCAAAGTTTCTACCAGAGAGTCAAGACGAAAACGTGTGCCAACCCCTATGCATAGATTCCCAAGGTCACGGAACCCGCAAGTTGATCACCAAAACATACATGAAGTGGATCAATAGAATACCCCATTGTCACTATGGGTATCCCATGCAAGACATACATCAAGTGTTCTCAAATCCTTAAAGACTCAATCCGATAAGATAACTTCAAAGGGAAAACTCAATTCATCACAAGGAGATAGAGGGGGAGAAACATCATAAGATCCAACTATAATAGCAAAGCTCGCAGTACATCAAGATCGTGCCATATCAAGAACACGAGAGAGAGAGAGAGAGAGAGAGAGAGAGAGAGAGAGAGATCAAACACATAGCTCCTGGTACATACTGAGGGAGTCATGGACTAGGGGGTGTACGGATAGCCGGACTATCATCATCGGTCGGACTCCAAGACTATGAAGATACAAGATTGAAGACTTCGTCCCGTGTCCGGATGGGACTTTCCTTGGCGTGGAAGGCAATCTTGGCGATACGGATATGTAGATCTCCTACCATTGTAACCGACTGTGTGTAACCCTAGCCCTCTCCGGTGTCTATATAAACCGGAGGGGTTTACTCCGTAGGACGAACAACCATCACAACAATCATACCATAGGCTAGCTTCTAGGGTTTAGCCTCCTTGATCTCGTGGTAGATCCACTCTTGTACTACCCATATCATCAATATCAATCAAGCAGGAGTAGGGTTTTACCTCCATCGAGAGGGCTCGAACCTGGGTAAAAACATCGTGTCCCTTGTCTCCTGTTACCATCCGCCTAGACGCACAGTTCGGGACCCCCTACCCGAGATCCGCCGGTTTTGACACCGACATTGGTGCTTTCATTGAGAGTTCATCTGTGTCATCACCGATAGGCTTGATGGCTTCTTCAATCAACAACCACGCAGTCCAGGGTGAGACTTTTCTCCCCGGACAGATCTTCGTGTTCGGCGATTTTGCACTGCGGGCCAATTCGCTTGGCCATCTGGAGCAGATCGAAATCTACGCCCCTGGCCATTAGGTCAGATTTGGAAGCCTAAACTTCACGGCTGACATCCGCGGAGACTTGATCTTCGATGGATTCGAGCCACAGCCGAGCGCGCCGCACTGTCACGATGGGCACGATTTAGCTCTGCTGCCGGACAGTACCCTGGAGGCCGCACACAAGTCCACTCTGACCCATAGTTCGGAGCCGACCGCGCAGATCGAGGACAGGTGGCTGGACACCGCCTCGGGGGCTGCAACTCCCACGGCGATGGAGCCCAATACTGACCTTGTCCCTTGCAAAGCTCGTGACTCCAAGGTGCCGGACTCCTTGCCGGACTCCAAACCTCCTGCGCCCCTGCCAATCGAATCCGATTGGGCGTCGATCATGGAGTTCACCGCTGCGGACATCTTTCAGCACTCACCCTTTGGCGACATCCTGAATTCGCTAAAGTACCTCTCGTTATCAGGAGAGCCCTGGCCGGACTGCGGTCAGGATGGTTGGGATGCGGACGACGAAGAAATTCAAAGCCCACCCACCACCCACTTTGTAGCCACTGTCGACGATCTAACCGACATGCTAGATTACGATTCCGAGGACATCGACGGTATGGACGACGATGCCGGAGACGATCAAGAACCAGCGCCTACCGGGCATGGGAAGGCCACCTCAATTCATGATATATACATGGTGGACACCCCAAAAGGGAGCGATAACGAGGAACAGCGGGACGCGGCGAAGGATAATTCCCCCGAAAAACAACAAAAACAGCGACGCAAGCGCCGCCCCAAGTCCCGCCTCGCTAACAACGGCGCTCATAATGACCCAGCCATAGAGCAGGGCAAACCAGTAGGCGACGAACATGCAACCAAGCAATCATCCGAACAGGATGAATCGGATAGCCAACTCATCCTCGGCGAAAACAACAGTCCAGACGATCTCACGCCGGACACACAACCGGAGCATAAGAACCTTCAAAAAGGGCTTGTCGCCACTACCAGAAGTTTGAAGAAGGAGAAACGGAAGCTCAAAACAGCGGAAGACATACTCAGAATGAGGTGGAGCAAAGTACTCAAGACCGCGGGAAAATATGGCAATAGCCACCCAACAAAGAGCTATCCGAAGCGCAAGCTGCTACCAGAATTCGACGAGGAGGCCGTAGAGCCCCCACGGTCAAAAAGCAAAGAGGCCGCCTGGCCGGATAGACGACCAAATGACAGGCCAAGAGCGACAAGCGGCGCCGCACGCAAGCCGTCACATGATCCTTGCAAAACAGATGGCCCGGTAAGGTCCATTTATGGGCCAAAGAAGAGGGCCCCAGGAAGCAACACAACACGCCGAGTGTTCGAAGACAACGGCACACCCAAATACAGGGGCGCCGCACACCCACTATGTTTCACCAACGAGGTACTGGATCATGAATTTCCAGTGGGGTTCAAGCCCGTAAACATAGAGGCATACGACGGAACAACAGACCCCGGAGTCTGGATTGAGGATTACATCCTGCACATACACATGGCTAGAGGAGATGATCTCCGCGCAATAAAATATCTACCCCTCAAGCTCAAAGGGCCAGCCCGGCATTGGCTCAAAAGCCTCCCAGAAAATACCATTGGAAGTTGGGAAGAGCTCGAGGACGCGTTCAGAGCAAATTTTCAGGGGACTTATGTCCGCCCTCCAGATGCAGACGATTTAAGTCACATAACCCAACAGACCGGAGAGTCAGCACGCAAATTCTGGAATAGGTTCCTCACAAAAAAGAACCAGATAGTCGACTGTCCGGACACCGAAGCCTTAGCAGCTTTTAAACATAATGTCCGAGACGAATGGCTCACCAGACACCTCGGCTAAGAGAAGCCGAGAACAATGGCCACGCTAACAAGCCTCATGACCCGCTTTTGCGCGGGGGAAGACAGCTGGCTAGCAAGATGCAGCACCAGCAACCCGAGTACATCCGAGATCAGATATGGAAACAAAAAATCATGGCGCAGAAAGGACCAGCGCCAAAATAAAGAAAAAAGTCCAAAGAGCACGGCGGTCAAAGCCGGATTCAAAAGCTCGCGGTCGAACAACAAAACACTGCCTCTTAAGGACAACAGTGACGAGCTATCCAACTTAAACAAAATTTTTGATCGGATATGTCAAATCCACAGTACCCCCGGAAGGCCTGCAAACCACACCCACCGAGATTGTTGGGTCTTCAAATAGTCCAGCCGACTCAACGCCGAACACAAGGGGCTCGACGCGCCAAGCGAGGATGACAATGAACCCCACCAGCAGAGCGTCGAAAAACAAAAGACTTTCCCACAAGAAGTTAAAACAGTAAACTCACTTCATGTGATAATACGGAAAGACAGTGCGGCACCTGCCAAAGTAGGTGCCGCACGATCCACCCCAGCGGAACCTCGACATTGGATGTCAAAACCAATTACTTTCGACCACTTGGACTATTCCAGAAGTATTCGAAACGCAGGATGGACGGCTCTGATATTGGATCGTATAATCGACGGACTACAATTTACACAAGTCCTAATGGATGGCGGCAGCGATTTAAACCTGCTATATCCGGACACAATCCGCAAGTTGCGGGTAGACCTTACTAAAATTCGACATAGCCGCACTTCCTTTAAAGGAGTGACGCCAGGCCCTTACGCCAAGTGCACAGGCTCCTTACTACTAGAAGTTGTGTTCGGGTCACCCGACAACTTCCGACGCGAAAAGCTAATCTTTCATGTCGCCCCATTCAAAAGTAGCCATCAAGCACTATTGGACGTGAAGCTTTTGTCCGCTTTAATGCAATACCGCACTACGCGTCTCTTACGCTTAAAATGCCCGGTCCATGTGGCATCGTCTCATTAAAAGGTCGTTCAAGACCCCGGACACGGCTAGGCGAGTCCGGCATAAATAAACCAGGGGCTCCCTAGCCGCACACCCCTTTCACAAGGGGCTGTGCGTATGAGCAATAAAGAGCCAATAAAAGCTCAACTTTATTCACTTATTCATGCTCTGTTTTAAATACATTTTTCACACGATTTCTTTTCAAACTAAGTTCTTCTCTTTTACAGATGAACAGCGTGTTACACCCGTCCAGGATACAGCACAACGGAGACACAGGCGCAGACGTGCAGTAGGGACCCGTTACAAGGATTCTTTTCAGATTAAGACCCTGCGTAAACCTTTTTTTACTGTCTCTTGTTGCTATACATCCCCTGGTTTCTCACCATAGCCAGAGAGGAGGCTGACGTTTTGGCATCGGCCGCGTCAGAGGATCCCGCGTGTACCTGGACACTACGGGCTTAGGGCATTGATCTGCCCGTCATCATAAAGACCGAACACCTCAGGGAGTGTTCGGCGTCTCGAGTTAGGCCTTATATGCATAAGCTCCGAATCATGTCTTTGGTCAAATGTTGGGTTTACCCGGCTCCTGTGTTTTGCTGCCTTACGTTCCGTATCATCGGCTAACACGGCACCAGGAGAACTACTGCGATTGTGCCCCGGTTCGGCCGGGTGAGCACCTCAGTAGAGAAAGCCGAAAACTGACTGTCATGATGTAGCGAGAGACTGGTCAACCACTCGATCAACCTATGGAATGTTTAGAATTCCTCCGCTTTGATGAAGGACCGCTTCCCGGTCAGGCACACACGTGCCCCAAATCCGGAGAGCGTGGTGCCCCTAGGGGCTATATCGTAGCCCCACCTTCGAACTCCTATGGCTAAGTGAAAGTGATAAAGCATTATAGTCCGGTTGCCTCGTTTGCTACGCTACCACCCCCTTCACAGGGCCAAGACGTTGGATTAAGTGTGAAAATGCGCTACTTTGCAAACACCCCCGCACTATGTGCGTGGGGGCTGAAGCCGAGAACTGGCATCTTTCAGGTTATACACAAGTATACAGTAACGGCCGCACAGGAGATATTCCAATACTTGAACGCACAAGTATAAAAAGCGCTTATATTATAAACATCGTTTTACAAACCATAAAGTTCATTTGAACATGACATTTTTTGAGCACTGCGACTCTATTACACGAGCACCACGCAGAACTTCCCCAAAATAGTGCTCGGCGGGTAACCGGCTCTCGTCCGAACCCTGGGTCGCAATAGCGGTGGCATCCATCTCCGTCCAGTATGTCTTCACACGGGCGAGGGCCATCCGTGCACCCTCTATGCAGGCCGACCGCTTCATCGCCTTGATATGCGGCACCGCCCCAAGGAATTGCTGCAATAAGCCGAAATAACTCTTCGGCTTGGGCCTATCCGGCCAGACATGAGCCACGATATCCGTCATGGCAAGTCCGGACAATCTATTTAGCTCAGCCCACTCAGCCAGCCGATCGATCAGCGGAAGTGAACGCTCCGGACTATGGAATTGAGACCAAAAAAGCTCTTCCATCTCGTGATCCTTTTGACTTCGGAAGTGCACAACAGCATCTGCCGCACTCGCCGCTAAATCCATATAAGGATCCTTCGGACCCCACAGCTGGCCAAGCTGAGCATACTTCGGATCCGTAAACCTCCTGCGCAGCAGAAAAGGCTTGCCAGCCGCAATATCTCCGGCCTGGCGCAGCTCCTCCTTTATAGCCCGCATTGCAGAACGGGCATCCTTGGCTTCGGTGGTGGCCTTCTTCAGGCTTTCTTGATCCGCTCAGTGTTCTTTTTCAAGAACCTCACAGCGGTCGGTAACATCTCTCAGCTTCACGGCCATTTCGACCATCTCCTCCCTGCTTCGGCAGTGAGCAACCCTTTCAGCTTCTAGCTCTTCGGCCACCCTCGAGGCAGCCGCATCACTCCTTCTGGCCTGCTCCTTGGCTCGAGCAAGTTCTGCCCGAAGGCTCTCCACAGCAGCGGCACCATCTGCATTGAGCACACATGTTGTAAGGAGTGGGCTTCGGCTCCCTTACTAGGTGGCCATGGAGAAAAAACCTACCTTGTGACTCGTCAAGTCGCTTATTGACCAGCGCGATGTCCGCATCCGCAACGTCGAGTTGCTGCTTTAGTTCGGCAACTCCATCAGTCCGACTGGCCACCGAACTATCCGCCACCTGCATAGGAAAGGCGAAAATCAATACCTGCGATTTTGATCCTCGGCACGCTGTCGCTCTCGAAAACCTACCGAGTCTCAGGGGCTACTATCTATATAGGGCGCACTTTATGTGTAAAACTGTTAAAAGATCCTTCAGCTCCCCCGGCCGCACACTAGTTGGTGCCGAACTCTCCGGCCCTGCCGGACTCGGGGATACCCTCCGTGATGACACCTCAGGCTCGTCCACCCTATCCGATGGTGCGGCAGATGGAGGCGTCTCGCTCTCCATCATCTCCGGACGAAGTTCCCCCGAAGACGAGCTCATCTGAGAAGGACGGAGATCTGAACTACAAGGTAAAAACTTCGGTTATCCTCAGAAGAAAAAATAGGGATGTCTCTTATTACAGAACCCCCCTCTTTCTACTTACGGCTCGCTGGAGGGCTGATTCCTTAGGGGAGATAGTGCGGCCGGGGCCTCCCCAGACGCAGGACCCTCTGGTGAAGATCTCCTCCCCCGCTTCGAGGCCTTGGCCTCCGGGTTTTCGGAAGCGGTCCTCTTCTCCCCTTGGAAGGAGGGATTCTCGATCCCCCCTTCCTCAAAAGCCTCCTTGGTAGAGGCGGTAGTTCCTCTGTTTTCCCCTTCACCTTCCTCTAAAGGCGCGACCTCCAGCATCCTGACCAGCACGGGATCCGGCGCGGTCTCCGGGAGGGGGGGCGGACACCGTATCAATTTCGCTTGTGCTATCCACTCCTACTCAAGGAACGATTGGTTAAAAGCAAATTCAAGAAGGTGCAAACGAACGGTGTGTCAGGATACAGGGATACTCACTTGCGTATCCGGGCGATTGCAGCTTAGGCCAGCATCCTCGGTCAATTCCGGACACACCTCTTGTGATCCGAAGAACAATTTGTACATCTCCACGGGTGTCGTACCCATGAAGTGTTGGAGAGCTCGTGGCCCCTCTGGGTTGAATTCCCACAGGCGGAGGGGGCGACGCTTGCAGGGCAGAAGACACCAAATCAGCATAACCTGCATCACCATGACCAGATTGCTCTCCCTCTCTTGGAGGTCTCGAATCCGGCCCTGCAGTAGGGGTACATCCTTTGACGGGCCCCAGTTGAGCCCTTGGTTGACCCACGACATCAGCCGATGTGGAGGGCCCGAGCAAAAGATGGGTAGCGGCTTCTGCTTGCTGCCCCTAGGAGCGGTAATATAGAACCACTCCTGTTGCCACAAGTCGAGCTCCTCCTGGAAGGAGCCCTTGGGCCATGGAGCATCGGCCCTTCTGCTTACAACCGCCCCGCCGCACTCAGCTTGACGCCCCTCGATCATCTTCGGCTCCACATTGAAGGTCTTGAGCCACAAACCAAAGTGGGGAGTAGTGCGGAGGAAGGCTTCGCAGACGACGATGAATGATGAGATGTGGAGGATAGACTCCGGAGCCAGGTCATGGAATTCCAACCCATAGTAAAAGATGAGCCCTCTCACAAAAGGATCCATCGGGAAGCCTAAACCCCGACGGAGGTGGGACACGAACACAATGCTCTCGCTGGGCTCGGGAGTAGGAATGACTTGCCCTTTGGCGGGCAACCTATGTGAAATCTCGCAGGTTAGGTACCTGGCTTCTCGCAGCTTTAGCACATCCTCTTCCGTGACGGAGGAGGGCATCCACCGGCCCTGTAGGTCGGAGTCGGACATTGTTGAAGGTCCGAAGCGCTCGAATCTGGAGCTCTGGGTGTTGGAACTCAGGGCGAGGGGTAGATTCGATTGAGGATTGAGGAAAAGAAACGAGCCTTGGTCTCATTATAAAGAGGGAAGAATACCAAGAGTCGTCCTCATGACCGTTTGGGACTCACCTTCGATAGAGGAGGCGTGGCGACGAGCACGGTTGGGTTACCCACATCCGTATTGATGGGAATCCCGAAATAAGGGGAACACGATCTCTGCTTCGACAAGATGTGCCAAGGAAACCGCTTCGCTAAACGCGCTGAGGTGGTATAATAAAAAACGATTCAAGTAAAGGCTTGGTGGTGGCGTGACGTCATGCCACAAAATACGTCAGCAGATCGAACTAGTGTGCGTATTATTCTCTCTACGGTGGAATGTGGAATTTATTTTGCAGAGCCGGACACTATCCTGGTGTTCGCAATCTTCTATGAATTATTCGGAGGAGGAACCCGCCTTGCAATGCCGAACAATATGCGTGCCGGACTCATCGTCATTGAAGCCTGGATCAGGGGCTACTAAGGGAGTCCTGGACTAGGGGGTGTCCGGATAGCCGGACTATCATCATCGGCCGGACTCCAAGACTATGAAGATACAAGATTGAAGACTTCGTCCCGTGTCCAGATGGGACTTTCCTTGGCGTGGAAGGAAAGCTTGGCGATACGGATATGTAGATCTTCTACCATTGTAACCGACTCTGTGTAACCCTAGCCCTCTCCGGTGTCTATATAAACCGGAGGGGTTTAGTCCGTAGGACGAACAACCATTACAACAATCATACCATAGGCTAGCTTCTAGGGTTTAGCCTCCTTGATCTCGTGGTAGATCCACTCTTGTACTACCCATATCATCAATATCAATCAAGCAGGAGTAGGGTTTTACCTCCATCGAGAGGGCCCGAACCTGGGTAAAAACATCGTGTCCCTTGTCTCCTGTTACCATCCGCCTAGACGCACAGCTCGGGACCCCCCACCCGAGATCCGCCGGTTTTGACACCGACACATACCCTCAGCCCCGAGGGTGAATTACTCCCTCCTCGTCATGGAGAGTGCCGGCATGATGAAGATGGCCACCGGTGATGATTCCCCCCCTCCGGCAGGGTGCCGGAACCGTCCCAATTGGTTTTTGGTGGCTACATAGGCTTGCGGTGGCAGAACACCCGATCTAGGTTTCTTTTCGGGGGTTTCTGTACTTAAAGGAATTTTTGGCGTCGATCTCACGTCAGGGTGGGGGGATGGTCTCCGAGTCATCCACGAGATAGGGGGGCACCCTCCACCCTCATGGATGGCTCGGGGCTCTTCTGGCCCAACTCTTTTACTTCGGGGGTTTCTTTAGGTCCATAAAAAATCATCAAAAATTGGCACGTCAATTGGACTCCGTTTGGTATTCCTTTTCTGTAAAACTCAAAACAAGGAAAAAACAGAAAGTGGCACTGGGCTCTAGGTTAATAGGTTAGTCCCAAAAATCATATAAAATAGCATATAAATGCATATAAAACATCCAAGATGAATAATATAATAACATGGAACAATCAAAAATTATAGATACGTTGGAGACGTATCAAGCATCCCCAAGCTTAATTCCTGCTCGTCCTCGAGTAGGTAAATGATAAAAACAGAATTTTTGATGTGAAATGCTACCCAAAATATTTATCAATATAATCTTCTTTATTGTGGCAAGAATATTCAGATCCATAAGATTCAAAACAAAAGTTTAATATTGACATAATACTTCAAGCATACTAACAAAGCAATCATGTCTTCTCAAAATAACATGGCCAAAGAAAGTTATCCCTACAAAATCATATAGTCTGGCTATGCTCTATCTTCATCACGCAATATATTTAAATCATGCACAACCCCGATGACAAGCCAAGCAATTGTTTCATACTTTTGATGTTCTCAAACTTTTTCAATCTTCACGCAATACATGAGCTTGAGCCATGGATATAGCACTATAGGTGGAATAAAATGGTGGTTGTGGAGAAGACAAAGAAGGGAGAAGATAGTCGCACATCAACTAGGCGTATCAACGGGCTATGGAGATGTTGATCAATAGATATCAATGTGAGTGAGTAGGGATTGCCATGCAACAAATGTACTAGAGCTATAAGTGTACGAAATCTCAAAAAGAAACTAAGTGGGTGTGCATCCAACTCGCTTGCTCACGAAGACCTAGGGCACTTTAAGGAAGCCCATCATTGGAATATACAAGCCAAGTTCTATAATGAAAATTCCCACTAGTACATGAAAGTGACAACATAGGAGACTCTCTATCATGAAGATCATGGTGATACTTTGAAGCACAAGTGTGGTAAAAGGATATTAGCATTGCCCCTTCTCTCTTTTTCTCTCATTTTTTTTGTTTTTTGGGCCTTCTCTTTTTTTGGCCTCTTTTTTTATTTATTTTTATTTTTATTTTTTGCCCGGAGTCTCATCCCGACTTGTGGGGGAATCATAGTCTTCATCATCCTTTCCTCACTGGGACAATGCTCTAATAATGAAGATCATCACACTTTTATTTACTTACAACTCAAGAATTACAACTCGATACTTAGAACAAAGTATGACTCTATAGAATGCCTCTGGCGGTGTACCGGGATGTGCAATGATTCAAGAGATGTATGAAAAATTATGAACGGTGGCTTTGCCACAAATATAATCCCAAACATGATCATGCAAAGCAATATGACAATGATGGAACGTGTCATAATAAATGGAACGGTGGAAAGTTGCATGGCAATATATCTCGGAATGGCTATGGAAATGCCATAATAGGTAGGTATGGTGGCTGTTTGAGGAAGGTATAAGGTGGGTGTATGGTACCGGCAAAAGTTGCGCAGTACTAGAGAGGCTAGCAATGGTGGAAGGGTGAGAGTGCGTATAATCCATGAACTCAACATTAGTCATAAAGAACTCACATACTTATTGCAAAAATCTATTAGTTATCAAAACAAAGTACTACGTGCATGCTCCTAGGGGGATAGATTGGTAGGAAAACACCATCACTCGTCCCGGACCGCCACTCATAAGGAAGACAATCAATAAATAAATCATGCTCCAACTTCATCACATAATGGTTCACCATACGTGCATGCTACGGGAATCACAAACTTTAACACAAGTATCTCTCAAATTCACAACTACTCGACTATCATGACTCTAATATCACCATCCCCATATCTCAAAACAATCATAAGGAATCAAACTTCTCTTAGTATTCAATGCACTTTATATGAAAGTTTTTATTATATCCCTCTTGGATGCCCATCATACTAGGACTAGTTTTATAACCCAAGCAAATTACCATGCTGTTATAAAGGACTCTCGAAATAATATAAGTGAAGCATGAGAGTTCATCAATTTCTTCAAAATAAAACCACCAGCATGCTCTAAAAAGATATAAGTGAAGCACTGACAAACTACTCCAAAAGATATAAGTGAAGATCAATGAGTAGTCAAATAATTGTGTAACTATGTGAAGACTCTCTAACATTTAAGAATTTCAGATCTTGGGATATTATTTAAACAGCGAGCAAAACAAAATAAAAAATGACGCTCCAAGCAAAACACATATCATGTGATGAATAAAAATATAGCTCCAAGTAAAGTTACCGATGAACGAAGACGAAAGAGGGGTTGCCATCCAGGGCATCCCCAAGCTTAGGCTCTTGGCTGTCCTTGAATATTACCTTGGGGTGCCTTGGGCATCCCCAAGCTTAGGCTCTTGCCACTCCTTATTCCATAGTCCATCGAATCTTTACCCAAAACTTGAAAACTTCACAACACAAAACTCAACAGAAAACTCGTAAGCTCCGTTAGTATAAGAAAATAAATCACCACTTTTGGTACTGTTGTGAACTCATTCTAAATTCATATTGGTGTAATATCTACTTTATTCCAACTTCTCTATGGTTCATACCCTCCGATACTACTCATAGATTCATCAAAATAAGCAAACAACATATAGAAAACAGAATCTGTCAAAAACAGAACAGTCTGTAGTAATCTGTAACTCTCGAATACTTCTGTAACTCCAAAAATTCTAAAATGAATTGGTAGACGTGAGGAATTTGTCTATTAATCTTGTGCAAAAAGAATCAAATTAAAAGCACTCTTCTGTTAAAAAAGACAATTATTCTCATGAGCGCAAAGTTTCTGTTTTTTACAGCAAGATCGCATTAATTTTCACCCAAGTCTTCCAAAAGGTCCTACTTGGAACTTCATTGAAACAAAAGCTATAAAACATGATTACTACAGTATCTTAATCGTGTGAACACACAAAAACAGTAGGGTTAAATATTGGGTTGTCTCCCAACAAGCACTTTTCTTTAATTCTTTTTAGCTAGGCATGATGATTTCAATGATGCTCACATAAAAGATAAGAATTGAAACATAATGGGAGCATCATGAAGAATATGACTAGCACACTTAATCCTAACGCACTTACTATGCCTATGGATTTTGTGAGCAAACAGCTTATGAGGACAATAATCAACTAGCATAGGAAAGCAAAACAAGCATAACTTCAAGATTTTCAACACATAGAGAGGAAACTTGATATTATTGCAATTCCTACAAGGATATATTCCTCCCTCATAATATTTTTCAGTAGCATCATGAATGAATTCAACAATATAACTATCACATAAAGAATTCTTTTCATGATCTACAAGCATAGATATTTTATTACTCTCCACATAAGCAAATTTCTTCTCATGAATAGTAGTGGGAGCAAACTCAACAAAATAACTATCATGTGAGGCATAATCCAATAGAAAATTAAAATCAAGATGACAAGTTTCATGGTTATCATTATTCTTTATAGCATACATGTCATCAATAATCATCCTAAATAGGAACTTTGTTCTCATAATCAATTGGAACCTCTTCCGAAATAGCGGATTCATCACTAAATAAAGTCATGACCTCTCCAAATCCACTTTCATAATTATAATAAGATTCAACACCCTCCAAAATAGTGGGATCATTACTTCCTAAAGTTAGCACTCTTCCAAACCCACTTTCATCAATATAATCATCATAAATAGGAGGCATGCTTTCATCATAATAAATTTGCTCATCAAAACTTGGGGGGCAAAAAGTATCATCTTCATCAAACATAGCATCCCCAAGCTTGTAGCTTTGCATATCATTAGCATCATGGATATTCAAGGAGTTCATACTAACAACATTGCAATCATGCTCATCATTCAAAGATTTAGTGCCAAACATTTTAATGCATTCTTCTTCGAACACTTGGGCACAATTTTCCTTTCCATCATTTTCACGAAAGACATTAAAAAGATGAAGCATATGAAGCAACCTCAATTCCATTTTTGGGTAATTTTCTTTTATATACTAAACTAGTGATAAAACAAGAAACTAAAAGATTCAATTGCAAGATCAAAAGATATACCTTCAAGCACTAACCTCCCCCGGCAACGGCGCCAGAAAAGATCTTAGTTGACGGGGTGTTAGTGCCGCTTACCTAGCCTCCCCGACAACAGCGCCAGAAAAGAGCTTGATGTCTACTACGCAACCTTCTTCTTGTAGATGTTGTTGGGCCTCCAAGTGCAGAGGTTTGTTGGACAGTAGCAAATTTCCCTCAAGTGGATGACCTAAGGTTTATCAATCTGTGGGAGGCGTAGGATGAAGATGATCTCTCTCAAACAACCCTGCAACCAAATAACAGAGAGTCTCTTGTGTCCCCAACACAGCCAATACAATGGTAAATTGTATAGGTGCGCTAGTTCGGCGAAGAGATGGTGATACAAGTGCAATATGGATGGTAGATATAGGTTTTTGTAATCTGAAAATATAAAAACAGCAAGGTAGTAAGCTATAAAAGTGAGCGAAAACGGTATAGCAATGCTTCGAAACAAGGCCTAGGGTTCATACATTCACTAGTGCAAGTTCTCTCAACAATAATAACATAATTAGATCATATAACTATCCCTCAACATGCAACAAAGAGTCACTCCAAAGTCACTAATAGCAGAGAACAAATGAAGAGATTATTGTAGTGTATGAAACCACCTTAAAATTATTCTTTCCGATCAATCCATTGGGCTATTCCTATAAGTGTCACAAACAACCCTAGAGTTCGTAGTAAAATAACACCTTAAGACACACATCAACCAAAACCCTAATGTCACCTAGATACTCCAATGTCACCTCAAGTATCCGTGGGTATGATTATACGATATGCATCACACAATCTCAGATTCATATATTCAAACCAACACAAAGAACTTCAAAGAGTGCCCCAAAGTTTCTACCGGAGAGTCAAGACGAAAACGTGTGCCAACCCCTATGCATAGATTCCCAAGGTCACGGAACCCGCAAGTTGATCACCAAAACATACATCAAGTGGATCAATAGAATACCCCATTATCACCACGGGTATCCCACGCAAGACATACATAAAGTGTTCTCAAATCCTTAGAGACTCAATCCGATAAGATATCTTAAAAGGGAAACCTCAATTCATCACAAGGAGATAGAGGGGGGGACATCATAAGATCCGACTATAATAGCAAAGCTCGCGGTACGTCAGGATCGTGCCATATCAAGAACACGAGAGAGAGAGAGAGAGAGAGAGAGAGAGAGATCAAACACATAGCTACTGGTACATACCCTCAACCCCGAGGGTGAACTACTCCCTCCTCGTCATGGAGAGCGCCGGGATGATGAAGATGGCCATCGGTGATGATCCCCCCTCCGACAGGGCGCCGGAACAGGGCCCCGATTGGTTTTTGGTGGCTACAGAGGCTTGTGGCGGCGGAACTCCCGATCTAAGTTTCTTTTCGAGGGTTTCTGTATTTATAGGAATTTTTGGCGCCGGTCTCACGTCAGGGGGGTCTCCGAGTCATCCACGAGATAGGGGGCGCGCCCAGGGGGGTAGGGGTCGCCCTCCACCCTCATGGATGGCTCGGGACTCTTCTAGCCCAACTCTTTTACTTCGGGGGCTTCTTTTGGTCCATCAAAAATCATCAAAAATTGGCACGTCAATTGGACTCCGTTTGGTATTCCTTTTCTGTAAAACTCAAAAACAAGGAAAAAACATAATCTGGCACTAGGCTCTAGGTTAATAGGTTAGTCCCAAAAATCATATAAAATAGCATATAAATGCATATAAAACATCCAAGATGGATAATATAATAGCATGGAACAATCAAAAATTATAGATACATTGGAGACGTATCACCGGCTCATACGTCCGGCTCAAGAAGAACCCAGATCTCACAAGTTCGAGTTTTCAGGAAAAATTAAATGTTGCCAAAGAGAACTTGTTGCCGCTATGCGCGATTCAAACATGGGTATCCTGCCTTATTGGCTTATCATATGATTGATCACTTGGGGGCTTCCTGCTCACTGAGAATAGTTGTGACTACCCTTTTTGATCCGGCTTATACGCCTTGTTGCAAATGACTTGGGGGCTTCCTGCCCAAGTTAAAAAGTTACCAAAGAGAACTTGCTACAATGTGCAGTTCAAACATAGGTAACCTGCCTTGATGGCTTATTATAGGTCACTTGGGGGCTTGCTGTTCAATGAGCATAGCTATATTTACCATTTTGATCGGCTTAGACGCCAGGTGTATTCACCAAAGTTCTAGTTTATCCTGCCTTGTATGTCTGCCACTCCGCCCAGGTAATCCTGGAATGTCCCGTCGTACTCTTGACAGTCACTCTTGTAAAGACCCTAAACTTGTCAAAGTTAAAACAGCGATCGGTCATGTGAGGCCTAGCTTACAGGTTTGAATAAAGGATTAACTCAATGGTTGTGTGGTGTGACGCCCCCGATTCAATCGTACACTAATCATACACGCAAATGTGTACGATCAAGATCAGGGACTCACGGGAAGATATCACAACACAACTCTAGACACAAATGAAAATAATGCAAGCTTTATATTACAAGCCAGGGGCCTCGAGGGCTCGAATCCATAAGCTCGAATACACAAGACTCAGCGAAAGCAACATTATCTGAGTACAGACATGAGTTAAACAAGTTCGCCTTAAGAAGGCTAGCACAAAAGCAGCATCGATTGAAAAGGCAAGGCCTCCTGCCTGGGAGCCTCATAACTACTCCTGGTCGTCGGCGGTCTCCACGTAGTAGTAGGCACCCTCGGGGTAGTAGTAGTCGTCGGTGGTGTCGTCTGGATCCTGGGCTCCACCATTTGGTTGTGACATCCGAAAAGAATAGAATAAGGGGGAAAGAGGAAGCACAGCAACCGTGAGTACCCATCCAAAGTACTCGCAAGCAAGGATCTACACTACTTATGCGTCGGTATCAATGAAAGGGGGTAGTATCTGTGGACTAACTGCAGAATGCCAGAATAAGAGGGGGAGAAGCTAGTCCTATCGAAGACTAGCATCTTCTGGAAACCACCGTCTTGGAGCAAAAGGAGAGAGTAGAGTAGTATAACATAAGTCATATTTATGGTGTTGTCAATGCCCCGGGATCCTTTCTCGACTCCCGGAGCCACATATCCATTTCATGCCTCAACATCCAATTCTAGTTGAATCGATCGGGATACAACTCCGAGTGTCCATTACTGTAGGACAGGCTATCGATATATGTTTCCTTCCCTGCAGGGGTGCACCAACATACATCAAGTGGATCAATAGAATACCCCATTGTCACCACGGGTATCCCACGCAAGACATACATATAGTGTTCTCAAATCCTTAAAGACTCAATCCGATAAGATAACTTAAAAGGGAAAACTCAATTCATCACAAGGAGATAGAGGGGGGAAACATCATAAGATCCAACTATAATAGCAAAGCTCGCGGTACATCAAGATCGTGCCATATCAAGAACACGAGAGAGAGAGAGAGAGGGAGAGAGAGAGATCAAACACATAGCTATTGGTACATACCCTCAGCCCCGAGGGTGAACTACTCCCTCCTCGTCATGGAGAGCGCCGGGATGATGAAGATGGCCACCGGTGATGATCCCCCCCTCCGGCAGGGCGCCGGAACAGGGCCCCGATTGGTTTTTGGTGGCTACAGAGGCTTGCGGCGGCGGAACTCCCGATCTAAGTTTCTTTTCGAGGGTTTCTGTATTTATAGGAATTTTTGGCGCCGATCTCACGTCAGGGCGGTCTCCGAGTCATCCACGGGATAGGGGGGCGCGCCCAGGGGGTAGGGCTCGCCCTCCACCCTCATGGATGGCTCGGGACTCTTCTAGCCCAACTCTTTTACTTCGGGGGCTTCTTTTGATCCATAAAAATCATCAAAAATTCGCACGTCAATTGGACCCCGTTTGGTATTCCTTTTCTGTAAAACTCAAAAACAAGGAAAAAACATAATCTGGCACTGGGCTCTAGGTTAATAGGTTAGTCCCAAAAATCATATAAAATAGCATATAAATGCATATAAAACATCCAAGATGGATAATATAATAGCATGGAACAATCAAAAATTATAGATACATTGGAGATGTATCACCGGCTCATACGTCCGGCTCAAGAAGAATCCAGATCTCACAAGTTCGAGTTCTCAGGAAAAATTAAAGGTTGCCAAAGAGAACTTGCTGCCGCGATGCGTGATTCAAACATGGGTATCCTGCCTTATTGGCTTATCATATGATTGATCACTTGGGGGCTTCCTGCTCACTGAGCATAGCTGTGACTACCCTTTTTGACCCGGCTTATACGCCTTGTTGCAAATGACTTGGGGGCTTCCTGCCCAAGTTAAAAAGTTACCAAAGGGAACTTGCTACAATGTGCAGTTCAAACATAGGTAACCTGCCTTGATGGCTTATTATAGGTCACTTGGGGGCTTGTTGTTCAACGAACATAGCTATATTTACCATTTTGATCGGCTTAGACGCCAGGTGTATTCACCAAAGTTCTAGTTTATCCCGCCTTGTATGTCTACCACTCCGCCCAGGTAATCCTGGAATGTCCCGTCGTACTCTTGATAGTCACTCTTATAAAGACCCTAAACTTGTCAAAGTTAAAACAACGATTGGTCATGTGAGGCCTAGCTTACAGGTTTGAATAAAGGATTAACTCGGTGGTTGTGCAGTGTGACGCCCCCGATTCAATCGTACACTAATCATACACGCAAATGTGTACGATCAAGATCAGGGACTCACGGGAAGATATCACAACACAACTCTAGACACAAATTAAAATAATGCAAGCTTTATGTTACAAGCCAGGGGCCTCGAGGGCTCGAATACATAAGATCGAATACACAAGAATCAGCGGAAGCAACATTATCTGAGTACAGACATGAGTTAAACAAGTTTTCCTTAAGAAGGCTAGCACAAAAGCAACATCGATTGAAAAGGCAAGGCCTCCTGCCTGGGAGCCTCCTTACGATCTCATGGTAGATCAACTCTTGTAATACTCATATTCATCAAGATGAATTAAGAAGGAAGTAGGGTATTACCTCCATAGAGAGGGACCGAACCTGGGTAAACATCGTGTCCCCTGTCTCCTATTACCATCAACCTTAGACGCACGGTTTGGGACCCCCTACCCGAGATCCGCCAGTTTTGACACCGACACTCAGCCTCACCATTGAATAGATCTCCATGGTTTCTCCACGGGTCGTCCTTCTCGAGCCATCATCGATGCCCCATGTACACAATTTTCCCAGACCCGCCATCTTTCATTGACGCTAGCTGCTGAGATGCCGTATCATCCATGCACCGCATGCGTTCGCAGTATCCATGGCACACCTGTCCTGCGACATATCCGTAACTGAGATAGTTGTGCACCGTCGTGATCAGCGCTACTCTCATATAGAAATGCTCGCCTTTGCTGGCGTCCTTTGTCTTGGCCAGTGTTTTCCATAATGTGTCTAAATCCTCTTGAAGTGACCCCAGAAACAAATCAATATCATTTCCCGATTGTTTCGGCCCTTGAATCAGCATGCTCATGTGTATGTACTTTGACTTCATGCACAACCAGGGGGATGTTGTACATCCATACAAACACGGGCCATGTGCTATGGTTGGTGTTCTGGTTGCCAAATGGATTCATGCCATCGGTACACGCGCCCAGCACGATGTTCCTGGCATCACATGTGAAATATCGATATTCACCGTTGAACGCTCTCCACTGGCTTGTATCCGCGAGGTGTCTCAGCTTTGGATCATCTCCATCATCAGGCTTTTCCTCTCTGCGTGCCAACGCATGAGCTTTGCTTCCTTGGGATCTACAAAATAACGTTGTAGATGGGGAGTGATCGGTAAGTACCATACAACTTTCTGGGGAGATTTCTTTTCGGCCTTCTTGTATCGAGAAGTATTGCACACCGGACAGCTGGTTTTTTCCACGTGCCCTTCCGATAAATTATGCAATCGTTGATGCATGCATGGTATATAACGTGCAACAGATCAAGAGGGCACGCGATATTCTTGGCCTCATCCACACTAGTAGGACATAGATTCCTCGTGGGAAGAACATCCTTTAGGTACTTGTGAAGCTCATCGAGGCTAGTGTCGGTCCATTTGTTTTTAGCCTTCGTCTTCAGAAGTTCAAGCGTGAAACTCAAGCGGGCAACCATCATACAATGGAGTGTTCGAGTCTACCACCAGTTGCTGTAGCTTGGCCTCTTCTCTAGAAGCAGCTCTGTCAGTACTCGTCTCCTTGCGAAGCAGTTCTTGAACATGAGGGTCCTGCATGATTGAACTTAGTAGGACGAAGTCTGTGGCGTGGAGTCCATGTTTTCTCCGTCGCCATGTCCGGCCTCTTCCCCGCCGCCATGTCTGCCCCCTTCTCATCTGCCATTATCAGTCATCTCTTCATCTTGCCCCGTGTCGTCATTGCATGCCCCGTCGGCATCCTCCTCATCATTATCATCATCTTCTTCAGATCCACAGAGTATAGCCATCCATGAAACTAGTCATGATCAGGTGCGCCATCAAACGACACGGACATAAAATCTCTGTCCGGTTATTTTTCACTCATGTCCTGCACCGCCGACCACAACCACCTTTCCACCATCGTTCCACTGACCATCATGAATGCATGCACGATAATAATAAACAAATTGATTATAAAAATGCATGCATGCATCAAAGTCATACAAAAATTTGGCAGACCTTCCCTAAAAATAGGACATATAGAGTTTGCCCAAAATTTGCTCAAACGGAAATAGATCGACATTTCGGCAAAACATAGGTAACTCAAGCACAATTCGACGGCAACTCATGCCACACACACACAATTTCTATCATATCGCCCGATTATGTCATATCGCACACATACACATATTTCCATTCTTGCAAAAGAACAAAATTTTAGTCACCTATCTCGAGATCGAGCACAGTGATGATGATGTCGATCAGTGTCGCCACACACCTAGGGAATGATCAAAAGTTGACAAAGCTTACTTCTTGACATGGCTAGGTCTAGTTAGGGAGGTACATAGTGTTGGGGAACGTAGTAATTTCAAAATTTTCCTACGCGCACGCAAGATCATGGTGATGACATAGCAACGAGAGGGGAGAGTGTTGTCCACGTACCCTCGTAGACCATAAGCGGAAGCGTTAGCACAACGCGGTTGATGTAGTCGTACGTCTTCACGATCCGACCGATCCAAGTACCAAACGTACGGCACCTCCGAGTTCAGCACACGTTCAGCTCGATGACGATCCCCGAGCTCCGATCCAGCAAAGCTTCGGGGTTGAGTTCCGTCAGCACGACGGCGTGGTGACGATGATGATGTTCTACCGGCGCAGGGCTTCGCCTAAACTCCGCGACAATATGACTGAGGTGGAATATGGTGGAGGGGGGCACCGCACACGGCTAAGGAACGATCCGTAGATCAACTTGTGTGTCTATGGGGTGCCCCCTGCCCCCGTATATAAAGGAGTGGAGGAGGGGAGGGCCGGCCCTCTCTATGGCGCGCCCTAGGGGAGTCCTACTCCCACCGGGAGTAGGATTCCCCCTTTCCTAGTACAACTAGGAGTCCTTCCAAGTAGTAGGAGTAGGAGACAAGGAAGGGGAAGAGGTAAGGGAAGGAAGGAGGGGGCGCAGCCCCTCCCCCTAGTCCAATTCGGACTAGGCCTTGGGAGGGCGGGGCCTGCCCTAGGCAGCCCCTCTCTCTTTCCCGTATGGCCCAATAAGGCCCAATACTTCTCCCGGCGAATTCCCGTAACTCTCCGGTACTCCGAAAAATACCCGAATCACTCGGAACCTTTCCGAACTCCGAATATAGTCGTCCAATATATCGATCTTTACGTCTCGACCATTTCGAGACTCCTCGTCATGTCTCCGATCTCATCCGGGACTCCGAACTCCTTCGGTACATCAAAACTCATAAACTCATAATAAAACTGTCATCGTAACGTTAAGCGTGCGGACCCTACGGGTTCGAGAACTATGTAGACATGACCTAGAACTATTCTCGGTCAATAACCAATAGCGGAACCTGGATGCCCATATTGGTTCCTACATATTCTATGAAGATCTTTATCGGTCAAACCGCATAACAACATACGTTGTTCCCTTTGTCATCGGTATGTTACTTGCCCGAGATTCGATCGTCGGTAGCCAATACCTAGTTCAATCTCGTTACCGGCAAGTCTCTTTACTCGTTACATAATGCATCATTCCGTAACTAACTCATTAGCTATACATTGCTTGCAAGGCTTATAGTGATGTGCATTACCGAGAAGGCCTGGAGATACCTCTCCGACAATCGGAGTGACAAAACCTAATCTCGAAATACGCCAACCCAACATGTACCTTTGGAGACATCTGTAGTACTCCTTTATAATCACCCAGTTACATTGTGACGTTTGGTAGCACCCAAAGTGTTCCTCCGGTAAACGGGAGTTGCATAATCTCATAGTTACAGGAACATGTATAAGTCATGAAGAAAGCAATAGCAACATACTAAACGATCAAGTGCTAGGCTAACGGAATGGGTCATGTCAATCATATCATTCTCCTAATGATGTGATCCCGTTAATCAAATGACAACTCTTTTGTCCATGGCTAGGAAACATAACCATCTTTGATAAACGAGCTAGTCAAGTAGAGGCATACTAGTGACACTATGTTTGTCTATGTATTCACACATGTATTATGTTTCCGGTTAATACAATTCTAGCATGAATAATAAACATTTATCATAATATAAGGAAATAAATAATAACTTTATTATTGCCTCTAGGGCATATTTCCTTCAGTCTCCCACTTGCACTAGAGTCAATAATCTAGTTCACATCGCCATGTGATTTAACACCAATATTCACATCTGTATGTGATTAATACCCATAATTCACATCATCATGTGATCAACACCCAAAGGGTTTACTAGAGTCAATAATCTAGTTCACATCGCTATGTGATTAACACCCAAAGAGTACTAAGGTGTGATCATGTTTTGCTCGTGAGAGAAGCTTAGTCAACGGGTCTGTCACATTCAGAGCCGTATGTATTTTGCAAATATTCTATGTCTACAATGCTCTGCACGGAGCTACTCTAGCTAATTGCTCCCACTTTCAATATGTATCTAGATTGAGACTTAGAGTCATCTGGATCGGTGTAAAAGTTTGCACCGATGTAACTTTTACAACGAACTCTTTTATCACCTCCATAATCGAGAAACATCTCCTTAGTCCTCACTAAGGATATTTTTGACCGCTGTCCAGTGATCTACTATTAGATCAAAATTGTATTCCTTTGCCAAACTCAGAGCAAGGTCTACAATATGTCTGGTTCACAGCATAGCATACTTTATAGAACCTATGACTGAGGCATAGGGAATGACTTTTCATTCTCTTTCTATTTTCTGCCATGGTCGGGTCTTGAGTCTTACTCAACTTCACACCTTGCAACACAGGCAAGAACTCCTTCTTTGACTGTTCCATTTTGAACTATTTCAAAAACTTATCAAGGTATGTATTCATTGAAAAATCTTATCAAGCGTCTTGATCTATCTATATAGATCTTGATGCTCAATGTGTAAGCAGCTTCACCGAGGTCTTGCTTTGAAAAACTCTTTTTCAAGTATCCTTTCATGCTATCCAGAATTTCTATATCATTTCCAATAAACAATATGTCACCCACATATAATATTAGAAATGCTACATAGCTCCCACTCACTTTCTTGTAAATACAGGCTTCTCAAAAAGTCTGTATAAAACCATATGCTTTGATCAACTCATCAAAGTGTATATTCCAACTCCAAGAGGCTTGCATCAGTCCATAAATGGGTTGCTGGAGCTTGCACACTTTGTTAGCATCTTTAGGATTGACAAAACCTTCTGGTTGCATCATATACAACTCTTCTTTAACGAATCCATTAAGGAATGCAGTTTTGACATCCATTTGCCAGATTTCATAAAATGTGGCAATTGCTAACATAATTCAGACAGACTTAAGCATCGATACGAGTGAGAAAATCTCATCGTATTCAACCCCTTGAACTTGTTGAAAATCTTTTGCAACAAGTCGAGCTTAGTGGATAGTAACACTACTATCAGTGTCCGTCTTCCTCTTGAAGATCCATTTATTTAACATGGCTTGCTGATCATCGAGCAAGTCAATCAAAGTCCATACTTTGTTCTCATACATGGATCATATCTCAGATTTTATGGCCTCAAGCCATTTCGCGGAATCTGGGCTCATCATCGCTTCCTCATAGTTCGTAGGTTCATCATGGCCTAGTAACATGACTTCCAGAACAGTATTAACGTACTACTCTGGTGCGGACTGTACTTTGGAAGACCTACGAGGTTTTGTAGTAACTTGATCTGAAGTTTCATGATCATCATCATTAGCTTCCTCACTAATTGGTGTAGGAATCACTAGAACTGATTTTCGTGATGAACTACTTTCCAATTCGGGAGAAGGTACAAATTACCTTATCAAGCTCTACTTTCCTCCCACTCACTTCTTTCGAGAGAAACTCCTTCTCTAGAAAGGATCCATTTTTAGCAACGAATATCTTGCCTTCGGATCTGTGATAGAAGGTGTACCCAACAATTTCCTTTGGGTATTCTATGAAGACGCACTTCTCCGATTTGGGTTCGAGCTTATCAGGATGAAACTTTTTCACATAAGCATCGCAGCCCCAAACTTTAAGAAACGACAACTTGGGTTTCTTGCTAAACCACAGTTCATATGTTGTCGTCTCAACGGATTTAGATGGTGCCCTTTTAATGTGAATGCAGATGTATCTAATGCATAACCCCAAAACAATATTGGTAAATCAGTAAGAGACATCATAGATCGCACCATATCCAATAAAGTGCGGTTACGACGTTCGGACACACCATAATGTTGTGGTGTTCCAGGTGGCGTGAGTTGTGAAACTATTCCACATTGTTTTAATTGAAGACCAAACTCGTAACTCAAATACTCGTCTCCGCGATCAGATCGCAGAAACTTTATTTTCTTGTTACGATGATTTTTCCACTTCACTCTGAAATTCTTTGAACCTTTCAACTATTTCAGACTTATGTTTCATCAAGTAGATATACCCATATCTGCTCAAATCATCTTGTGAAGGTCAGAAAATAATGATACTTGCCACGAGCCTTCATACTCATTGGTCTGCATACATCAGTATGTATTATTTCCAATAAGTCAGTAACTCGTTCCATTGTTCCGAAGAACGGAGTTTTAGTCATCTTGCCCAAAAGGCACGGTTCACAAGCATCAAATGATTCATAACCAAGTGATTCCGAAAATCCATCTTTATGGAGTTTCTTCATGCGCTTTACACCGATATGACCCAAACGGCAGTGCCACAAATAAGTTGCACTATCATTATTAACTTTGCATCTTTTGGCCTCAATATTATGAATATGTGTATCACTACGATCGAGATCCAACAAACTATTTTCATTGGGTGTATGACCATTGAAGGTTTTATTCATGTAAACAGAACAACAATTATTCTCTAATTTTAAATGAATAACCGTATTGCAATAAACACGATCAAATCAAATTCATGCTCAACGCAAACGCCAAATAACATTTATTTAGGTTTAACACTAATCCCGAAAGTATAGGGAGTGTGCGATGATGATCATATCAATCTTGGAACTACTTCCAACACTCATCGTCACTTTCCCTTCAACTAGTCTCTGTTTATTCTGTAACTCCTGTTTCGAGTTACTAATCTTAGCAACCGAACAAGTATCAAATACTCAGGGGCTACTATAAACACTAGTAAGGCACACATCAATAATCTGTATATCAAATATACCCTTGTTCACTTTGCCATCCTTCTTATCCACCAAATATTCAGGGCATTTCCGCTTCCAGTGACCATTTCCTTTGCAGTGTAAACACTCAGTTTCAGGCTATGGTCCAGCTTTGGGCTTCTTCGCAGGAGTGACAACTTGCTTGCCATTCTACTTGAAGTTTCCCTTTCTTTCCCTTTGCCCTTGTCTTGAAACCAGTGGTCTTGTCAATCATCAACACTTGATGCTCTTTCTTGATTTCTACCTTCGTCGATTTCAACATCACGAAGAGCTTGGGAATTGTTTTCGTCATCCCTTGCATACTATAGTTCATCACGAAGTTCTAGTAACTTAGTGATGGTGACTAGAGAATTCTATCAATCACTCTTTTATCTGGAAGATTAACTCCCACTTGATTCAAGCAATTGAAGTACCCAGACAATCTGAGCACATGCTCACTAGTTGAGCGATTCTCCTCCATCTTTTAGCTTTAGAACTTGTTGGAGACTTCATATCTCTCAACTCGGGTATTTGCTTGAAATATTAACTTCAACTCCTGGAACATCTCATATGGTCCATGACGTTCAAAACGTCTTTGAAGTCCCGATTATAAGCCGTTTAAGCATGGTGCACTAAACTATCAAGTAGTCATCCTTTTTGAGCTAGCCAAACATTCATAACGTCTGCATCTGCTCCTGCAATAGGTTTGTCACCTAGCGGTGCATTAAGGACATAATTCTTCTGTGCAGCAATGAGGATAAACCTCAGATCACGGATCCAATCCGCATCATTGCTACTAACATTTTCAACACAATTTTCTCTAGGAACATATCAAAATAAACATATGAAAGCAACAACGCAAGCTATTGATCTACAACATAATTTGCAAAATACTACCAGGACTAAGTTCATGATAAATTTAAGTTCAATTAATCATATTACTTAAGAACTCCCACTTAGACAGACATCTCTCTAGTCATCTAAGTGATCACGTGATCCAAATCAACTAAACCATAACCGATCATCACGTGAGATGGAGTAGTTTTCAATGGTGAACATCACTATGTTGATCATATCTACTATATGATTCACGCTCGACCTTTCGGTCTCCGTGTTCCGAGGCCATATCTGCATATGCTAGGCTCGTCAAGTTTAACCTGAGTATTCTGCGTGTGCAAAACTGGCTTGCACCCGTTGTAGATGGACGTAGAGCTTATCACACCCGATCATCACGTGGTTGTCTGGGCACGACGAACTTTGGCAACGGTGCATACTCAGGGAGAACACTTCTTGATAATTTTAGTGAGAGATCATCTTAAAATGCTACCGTCAATCAAAGCAAGATAAGATGCATAAAGGATAAACATCACATGCAATCAATATAAGTGATATGATATGGCCATCATCATCTTGTGCTTGTGATCTCCATCTTTGAAGCACCGTCGTGATCACCATCGTCACCGGCGCGACACCTTGATCTCCATCGTAGCATCATTGTCGTTACGCCATCTATTGCTTCTACGACTATCGCTACCGCTTAGTGATAAAGTAAAGCAATTACAGGGCATTTGCATTTCATACAATAAAGCGACAACCATATGGCTCCTGCCAGTTGCCGATAATTTCGGTTACAAAACATGATCATCTCATACAATAAAATATAGCATCACGTCTTGACCATATCACATCACAACATGCCCTGCAAAAACAAGTTAGACGTCCTCTACTTTGTTGTTGCAAGTTTTACGTGGCTGCTACGGGCTTAGCAAGAACCGTTCTTACCTATGCATCAAAACCACAACGATAGTTCGTATAGTTAGTGCTGCTTTAACCTTCGCAAGGACCGAGCGTAGCCACACTCGATTCAGCTAAAGTGAGAGAGACAGACACCCGCCAGTCACCTTTAAGCACGAGTGCTCGTAACGGTGAAACCAGTCTCGCGTAAGCGTACGCGTAATGTCGGTCGGGGCCGCTTCATCTCACAATACCGCCGAACCAAAGTATGACATGCTGGTAAGCAGTATGACTTGTATCGCCCACAACTCACTTGTGTTCTACTCATGCATATAACATCAATGCATAAAACCTAGGCTCGGATGCCACTATTGGGGAACATAGTAATTTCAAAATTTTCCTACGCGCACGCAAGATCATGGTGATGACATAGAAACGAGAGGGGAGAGTGTTGTCCACGTACCCTCGTAGACCGTAAGCGGAAGTGTTAACACAACGCGGTTGATGTAGTCGTACGTCTTCACGATCCGACCGATCCAAGTACCAAACGTACGGCACCTCCGAGTTCAGCACACGTTCAGCTCGATGACGATCCCCGGGCTCCGATCCAGCAAAGCTTCGGGGATGAGTTCCGTCAGCACGACGGCGTGGTGACGATGATGATGTTCTACCGGCGCAGGGCTTCGCCTAAACACCGCGACGATATGACCGAGGTGGAATATGGTGGAGGGGGCCACCGCACACGGCTAAGGAACAATCCGTAGATCAACTTGTGTGTCTATGGGGTGCCCCCTGCCCCCGTATATAAAGGAGTGGAGGAGGGGAGGGCCGGCCCTCTCTATGGCGCGCCCTAGGGGAGTCCTACTCCCATCGGGAGTAGGATTCCCCCTTTCCTAGTACAACTAGGAGTCCTTCCAAGTAGTAGGAGTAGGAGACAAGGAAGGGGAAGAGGGAAGGGAAGGAAGGAGGGGGCGCAGCCCCTCCCCCTAGTCCAATTCGGACTAGGCCTTGGGGGGGCGCGTGGCCTGCCGTAGGCAGCCCCTCTCTCTTTCCCGTATGGCCCAATAAGGCCCAATACTTCTCCCGGCGAATTCCCGTAACTCTCCGGTACTCCGAAAAATACCCAAATCACTCGGAACCTTTCTGAACACCGAATATAGTCGTCCAATATATCGATCTTTACGTCTCGACCATTTCGAGACTCCTCGTCATGTCCCCGATCTCATCCGGGACTCCGAACTCCTTCGGTACATCAAAACTCATAAACTCATAATAAAACTGTCATCGTAACGTTAAGCGTGCGGACCCTACGGGTTCGAGAACTGTGTAGACATGACCTAGAACTATTCTCCGTCAATAACCAATAGCGGAACCTGGATGCCCATATTGGTTCCTACATATTCTACGAAGATCTTTATCGGTCAAACCGCATAACAACATACGTTGTTCCCTTTGTCATCGGTATGTTACTTGCCCGAGATTCGATCGTCGGTATCCAATACCTAGTTCAATATCGTTACCGGCAAGTCTCTTACTCGTTACGTAATGCATCATTCTGTAACTAACTCATTAGCTACATTGCTTGCAAGGCTTATAGTGATGTGCATTACTGAGAAGGCCTGGAGATACCTCTCCGACAATCAGAGTGACAAAACCTAATCTCGAAATACGCCAACCCAACATGTACCTTTGGAGACACGTGTAGTACTCCTTTATAATCACCCAGTTACGTTGTGACGTTTGGTAGCACCCAAAGTGTTCCTCTGGTAAACGGGAGTTGCATAATCTCATAGTTACAGGAACATGTATAAGTCATGAAGAAAGCAATAGCAACATACTAAACGATCAAGTGATAGGCTAACGGAATGGGTCATGTCAATCACATCATTCTCCTAATGATGTGATCCCGTTAATCAAATGACAACTCTTTTGTCCATGGCTAGGAAACATAACCATCTTTGATAAACGAGCTAGTCAAGTAGAGGCATACTAGTGACACTATGTTTGTCTATGTATTCACATATGTATTATGTTTCCGGTTAATACAATTCTAGCATGAATAATAAACATTTATCATGATATAAGGAAATAAATAATAACTTTATTATTGCCTCTAGGGCATATTTCCTTCACATAGTTCACTTCATTAAATGCTAGATCTACCTAGCTAGTTGGGGAAGGAGATGAGTTTAACTAGTGGAGGGGGAGGAAAAAGAGAAAGGAGATGCATTAATGGAGGTGGTGTAGTTAGCTAGGAGCAATAAAGAGAGAGAAAGAGAGGTAGGAGAAAGAGAGTAATGGGGGGAGTAGTGAGGAAAAAGCAAAGTGGGGGAGAGAGGAGGTGTGGCTAGAGGAAAGTGAAGGAAGGGAGTATGGGAGAGGGGGAGGGAAAAGGTGGTGGCTAGCAGTAGCGCGTCAAGAACAAAGAGCACTACTACTCAAATTGCCCCACCGTTGCCACTAGGCTAGGTTTAGTAGTAGCACCCCTCAAATAACCGCGCTAGTGCTACGTATTTTTTGGGTAGGCCGCTACGGCTAAGTTTGAACATGACCACATGGCGGGCCCCACTTAGCAGTAGCGCTTCACCCAGGTGCACGGGCTAAGTGGGGCTAGTTATCAACTAGTCATCAACCCGTGCGTCTGCACGGGCTAGTTATTTTTTGCAATTAAATAATAAATTTTATTTTTATTACAACCCAGAATTTCATAATTTGGAAGTTGAGACGATTTATGTTTATTATTAGATAAATAAAATATCACTTCTAAAAACATACGAAGTAAAATTTTCTTTTGAGGAAGAATATCAACAAATATTACTGATTTGTACATGAGATGACCAGTGTTACTGTGGTTGGATTAGTTTTAGATAGCAAAAAAGAGACTTGGAACCTGATGAACATTGTGTTTGTCATTATTTATGAAACTTTGCCTATTAAATTGATATAACTATGTGTAGTTTGACCTAGCTTACATAATTTTAATTTTAAGTTTGAAATAAAAATTCATCCTACAAATAGCATCAAAGTGTATCTAATGAAATGCATTGTTGTTTGGAAATATAATGAAATGTAAAGGTAATCCTTTGATATAAGATACCATGCACTGCGGTGCTGACAGTAGCAAACCACAATCCCAACCTTCATCTCTATACTCACAGGGAGGGTTGACTACATATATTAGGCACTAAGAAAGTTATGAGATTTTTATGCGACTTAATAGAGACACAAGAGATGACTTCTGCCTCTACTTGACTAGTTAATCAGTACATCTTCAACCAAAAAATGAAGATCACACTACGATGTCCCTAACTATGGTAGAAGCACAAAGGTGTGACAATGTTTGGCAATATATAAGCCTCGGCTGCAACTTTAAGCTTAACATGCAAATAAAAACCATTCACTTGTTGCTTATTCCATGCTTCAATCTGTATTTTCAGTTTCGATATGATAATCTGTATCCGTAGGTACAGTCCTATACATGTTTGGAAAGTCAAGATATTCTTGCCAATAATTATATAAAGCCAAACAATGATAGAAGCGTAGAAGGAATGTCATTCCTATATATAACTAAAGCACATCCACCAATCTACCTAAACCAATAACTATAGTATATTAAGAAGGAAAATACTCATCATAAGTATATATATATCTTGAGGTTGGGGTCATACACCAACAAACAACTTTAACAATATTGAAACTGCAGACCACAAAAAAATGTATGTGAAAGAATTCACAGAATTTTAAATTGAAACGTGCATCAGTCATACAACCTCCAGCAACCTTCCGTGATACACATCTCCTCAAGCTGGCAACAGTTCATCGTCACACTTGTTCGCTTCTGATCCAACAATTAGCATAATCTCTGCAATCAATTTACACAGTCTATCCAGGTTCTTACAGAACATATAATCTTTAACAAACCTCAACTACTACTCTTTTTTCTATCAGATAAACAAACTGGAGTACCAAACTGACATGTTGACAAAGTATTGACTCATTTACATGCGACTTCCTTTTGCCATTATTCAGATGAGTGCAAATTATATTTCTGAAAACTGTCCTTGTGATCGTGAGACTTGCATTTCTATATGCGACTATTTATCCCGCAACACATGTACATGATCAGTGGTGACAGGATTATATATCTTGATATCTTGATATCTTCCGCTCCATATATATTACATAACTATATTTCACAACTATATCTTTATATCTTGATTATCCCACAACTATATTTCACAACGACTACTCTGTCTTGATATCTTCTGCTCCATATAAATTACACAACTATATTTCACAACTATATCTTTATATCTTGATTATCCCACAACCAAACAACACCATGGGGCGGCGGGGCAATGGGTGCAGGGAGGGGCATTGTTGGAAAAGTCCCAAAAAAGACTCTCCTTGAAAGTCTTCTTCATTTAGTCCCAAAAAGCAACTTTTAGTCCCTAATAGTCCCTCATGTTTGGTTAAAAAGTCTCTAAGAGGGACTTTTCCTAGTCCCTACACCAAAAAGTCCCTGGAAACAAACACCCCCATAATCTCTTCCCCATGATTTTAAGGGTGGCGTGGGAGCGTAGTTTCCCTGACCCTAACACGTAGCACTTTACTTTTTTTTTATAATCACGTAGCACTTTCATGTTCCAGGGAAACACAGAGAGGCTATACAGTTTCCTAATCCAGACATGGACGGCCGGTTGGAAATCGATCGCGCCTACGCGTGAGGTCGAATTAGCCTATGCAATGCTCAATTCTATTTTCTAATACAGTAATAATCACCCTTTATATAAACAGATTAACTTCCCTATTAAGAATGTAATAGATCACTTCTCCATGTAAGCATATTCAGAGAATCCAATCATCTATATATGTAAGTAGACATTAATTCCATGCATTCATCATCTGGTATCTAATTGTGCATCTATTAATTCTACGTACCAATCACTTCCAATAATCATCCCCTATAAAAACAGATTTACTTCTCTATTCAGAATTTCATCGATCACTTGTCCATCTAAGCATATATAGAGAATCCAATCATCTATATATGTACGCAGACATTAATTCCATTTATTCATCATCAAGTATCTAATTAATCATCTATTAATTGCATCGGGATAAGAGTACTAATTAAAGGGGGTGGAGCACGGCCACAATATATCCCTCTTTGTAGGCATACATGCCACGTAATATTTTCTGGAGGCAGTACCTTTAGAGGGGTGATTTAGCTAGAGAGAGCATCTGCACATTGGCTCCGAACCTAATTAGGATATCCTGATGCAAATTAATCAATCAAGAAATAAATTAAAACACTACTTGCTAGATTAACCCCAGCGGCTCTTTACTCCTACACATCCTCGTGATTACCCCTGTGCTTCTAGTGGATGTACTTATTTCTGCAATATATATCTCGCTTCAGCTATAGATATCTCGCATCTTTGCAACATGAGGACGCAGATGGGTTAGAGGGCATCATCAGCATGGAGAGACCAAGAGAATTAGGGATAGCAGGAGATAATCGATCAGATCATACGTTTCCCTAGATGATTCATGATGTACTGATGGTAGGAGTGATATATGTGCATGCATGAAGATTAGGCGTCCATGGAGTCATTAGGCTTATCTCTTCCTAGATCATGTGTGACGTACTGATGAGAGAAGACAATCGGAGGAGTCCTTTTTTTGTGGGGGGGGGGGGCTGAGTAGTCCTTTTTTCACACGGCAAGGTGTGTGCAGAAGGACGAAGGGCACAAACTCTTTGTTCTGTTATGTGGGAAGTACGACCCTTTGATCTGTTTTTTTCAGTAACGACTCTTTGATCTGTTACTTGATCCTAATCGTTGAATTGAGATCCTACGGATGTTTTTACATGGTTTTCTAGGATTAACGTGGTAACTCCGACGGTGCCTCCAATTAGTAAATATAAGATATAAGATATAAGATTGTTATGTACCATCTTTTTTATACATGTGAAATTTAACATGCATTATGTTTATATATAACTCCAGCAAAATATTTCAAAAACCTGTGGCAACGCACGAGCATTCTACTAGTCATAATAAAGACCCAGTAGATTTGCTAAAGTAGCAAGCATATTTGCTATTGGACCGTTGAAGGTTCTTCCGGTCAACATCTGCATTGACAAGCGACGAGGCATAATGTTATGTGTTCCAATACATGACAACTGTCAATACCATACATAGAACCATTCAACCAGATGTGACACATCTATGCAACCTATTTTGTTACTTTTTCAATGAAACGGTACCGACGAAAACAGAGTGATACTAGTTAGATTTATATATTAGCTCCAAGCGAACAAAGCACTCGGTTTGAAAATATGAGTCTTCATCATCCTTAAAGAAATCTATTTTTTTTGCTTCTGTAAAACAATTCAGGATATCAAAAAAAGTTTAGAATTTTAAAAAATAATCACTAAGTTCAAAAGAATGTTCAAAAATTCATAAAAATCTTGACAATTTATAAGAAAATGAACATTTTGTGGAATTTTGGTTCAAGATTTTTAGGATTTTGATTCAACATATTTAAATTTTGATAAAATATTTTTAATTTGATGGAAAAATATAATATTTGATGAACATTTTTTGAATTTCGATGAACATTTTTTGCATTTGATGAAAACAAATTCAATGAACATTTATTTTGAATATGATGAATTTTTTTTGAATCCGAGAACATTTTCGAATTTGATGAACATTTATGAATATGATAAAAAAGTAATGTAAGAATTATTCACAATTTGGAAAAATATACGAATTTCAAAAAATGTTCACCAATTTCAAAAAATCGTTCCCAGATTTTAGAAAATACTCATGAATTTTGAAAATGCAAAAACAAAAACTAAAAAAGGAAAAGGAAAATGAAAAACTAAAGTAAGAGAAAGATAAAAACAAAAAAGAAAATAAAAAACAAGACAAAAAGACCTTTTTGGGAAGGTTCTAGAACATTCCCAAAGCCGGAAACGAGCAATATGGGCTGGGCCCAAATATACACAGCGGAAAGCACGGACTTGCGCGGTCGCTACCCAGCAACCCGTGCACCAAATAGGATTGCCTGCACGGCTATGGGAGCTCCTATCGGGGACTTCCTATGTGACGCATTTTGCGTCAAAACAGGAGCTTGACGCATTTTTCCGGCCCATCAAGCGAAAGCACAGCGACGTAAAAAGACCCCGAAAAACAAGCAGCCTACACTAGGATTCGATACTAGGACCTCGCTCACACAAAACCGCAGGCCACGATCAACTAGCCAATCCACCATAAAGTTGTTCTCAAACACTAAGGCGCCAAACACTTTAACAACAGACAGCAGGGTTGAGGTTTGGGAAAAACATTTTAGAAACATTTCTTGATAATATCGAACAATTTGAAATACCGCAAATATTTTTTGATATTCCAAAAAAAAATCTGAAAAATGTGAACAATTTTTGTAATCCGAATTTAGATAAAACATGAAAAAAAATGCAACACCTAACAGTTTTCTAAAACAAGAACAATTTTGGAAACATTGAATATTTTCTGACATTATGAATTTTTTTGAAAACAAAGAAACATTTTCTGAAATTCCTGAACATTTTTGGAAACACGAACATCTTTCTGAAATTCAGAACAAATTTTGGAAATGAGAACATATTTTGAAATTCCTGTACAATTTTTGAAACCTGAACATTTTATGAATGACATTCTGAACATATTGTGAAAAGGAGTATTTCGTTAGAAATTCGTGAACATTTTTTGAAAACATGAACATAACAATAATTCAAACCAAAAAGAGAACATTTTTTGAAATTACTGAACATTTTCTAAAACATGAACATTTTCTAAAATTGTCAACAAAATTTTAAAACAGGAACATTTTTTGAAAATCCTGAAAGACTTTTTGAAACACAAACATTTATTTAAATTGTGAACAAAATTTGCAAATGCGAACATTATTTGAAATTCCTGATAATTTTCTAAAACACGAACATTTTTTGAAATTGCCAACAAAATTATAAAATAAGAACAATTTCTGAAAATCCTGAAAGACTTTTTGAAACATGAACTTTTTTGAAATTGTGAAAAAAAATTGAAAATGGGAACATTGTTTGAAATTCCTGAACATTTTTTGAAATTGGGAGCAA
Organism: Triticum aestivum; assembly: GCF_018294505.1. NCBI lineage: Eukaryota > Viridiplantae > Streptophyta > Magnoliopsida > Poales > Poaceae > Triticum > Triticum aestivum. Next base: position 748,049,435 of record NC_057813.1, on the reverse strand, counting down.
ATTTTGAAAACGAGAACATGTCATCAACTTCCGAATAAAATATTTGAAATTCTCAACCAAAAGAAACATGAAAAAGAAAAAAAATGAAAGAGCAAAGAAAAGAAAAGAAAACAGAAAAGGAAAAGAGAAAATTAAAACAAAAAATAAACAGTAAATAAAAAGAAAAGAAACAAAAATGTAAAAAAGAGAAATAAAAAACTGGTTCAGGAACCTCCTAGAAGGTTCCCAAAACCAGAAAAAAACGGCTGGGAACCACCTAGAAGATTCCCAAAACCGGAGTCACTTTAGCGTTTGAACGGGCCGGCCCATCGTCAGGCTCGTCGATCTGACTGTGTGCGTTCACTCGACTACTTGCCTCAAGGAGCGGCAAATAGGAATTTCCCTCCTATCGAACACTTCAGGCGCCCGAACTTCTCCTTGACACTCGCTACGGCTCTGAGTTAGGCCGGCCCAAGACTCGCGCTGAGCAGCAACGCTTTGCAAAAAAATAGCATTGTCCCTTCTCTCTTTTCTCTCATTTTTTTGGTGGGCTTCTTTGGCCTGTTTTTTATGGGCTTCTTTGGCCTCTTTTATTTTTATAAAGTCCGAAGTCTCATCCCGACTTGTGGGGGAATCATCGTCTTCATCATCCTTTCCTCACTTGGGACAATGCTCTAATAATGAAGATCATCCACTTTTATTGATTTACAACTCAAGAATTACAACTCAATACTTAGAACAAAATATGACTCTATATGAATGCCTCTGGCGGTGTATCGTGATATGCAATGAATCAAGAGTGACATGTATGAAAAATTATGAAGGTGACCTTGCCACAAATACGATGTCAACTACATAATCATGCAAACAGCAATATGACAATGAAGGAGCGTGTCATAATAAACGGAACGGTGGAAAGTTGCATGGCAATATATCTCGGAATGGCTATGGAAATGCCATAATAGGTAGGTATGGTGGCTGTTTTGAGGAAGGTAAATAATGGGTGCATGATACCGACGAAAGTTGCGCGGTACAAGAGAGGCTAGCAAAGTGGAAGGGTGAGTGTGTGTACATCCATGGACTCACATTAGTCATAAAGAACTCATATACTTATTGCAAAAGTCTACTTGCCCTCGAAGCAAAGTACTACTACGCATGCTCCTAGGGGAAGGGTTGGTAGGAGTTAACCATCGCGCGATCCCGACCTCCACTCATAAGACAATTAAAAGAGCACCCCATGCAACAAATTTGTCACACAACTTTTACCATACGTGCATGCTACGGGACTTGCCAACTTCAACATAAGTATTTCTCAATTTCATAATTAGTCAACTAGCATGACTCTAACATTACCACCTTTATATCTCAAAACAATTATCAAGCATCAAATTGATCATAATGTTTAATGCACTTTCTATGATAGTTTTTATTATACCCAACTTGGATGCTCATCATTCTAGGACCAAATTTATAACCATAGAAAATACCATGCTGTTCTAAAAGACTCTCAAAATAATATAAGCGAAGCATGAGAGATCAACAATTTCTTCAAAAGTAAGCCACCGCCGTGCTCTAAAAGATATAAGTGAAGTACTAGAGCAAAAACTATCTAGCTCAAAAGATATAAGTGAAGCACATAGAGTGTTCTAATAAATTCTAATCAAGTGGGCTTCTCCCAAAAGGTGTGTACAGCAAGGATGATTGTGGTAATCTAAAAAGCAAAGACTAATATCATACAAGACGCTCCAAGCAAAATACATATCATGTGGCGAATAAAAATATAGCTCCAAGTAAAGTTATCGATAGACGAAGACGAAAGAGGGGATGCCTTCCGGAGAATCCCCAAGCTTAAGCTTTTGGTTATCCTTCAATATCTTGGGGTGCCATGGGCATCCCCAAGCTTAGGCTCTTGCCACTCCTTATTCCATAATCCATCAAATCTTTACCCAAAACTTGAAAACTTCACAACACAAAACTCAACAGGAAATCTCATAAGCTCCGTTAGTGTAAGAAAGAAAAACCACCACATAAGGTACTGTAATGAACTCATTCTTTATTTATATTGGTGTTAAACCTACTGTATTCAAACTTCTCAATGGTTCATACCCTACATGCTACCCATAGATGCATCAAAATAAGCAAACAACACACGAAAAACAGAATCTGTCAAAAACTGAACAGTCTGTAGCAATCTGTAACTCTCGAATACTTCTGGAACTCTAAAACTCCTACCAAAATAGGAAGTCCTGGGAAATTTGTCTATTGATCTACAGCAAAAAGAATCAACGCAAAATCACGTTTCTGTGAATTACTAAAATTATTTTTGTGCGCACAAAGTTTCTGTTTTTCAGCAGAATCAAATTAACTATCACCATAGGTTATCCTATAGGTTCTACTTGGCACAAACACTAACTAAAACATGAAAACACATCTAAACAGAATCTAGATGAAATATTATTACTAAACAGAAGCAAAAAGCAAGGAATAAAAATAAAATTGGGTTGTCTCCCAACAAGCGCTTTTCTTTAAAGCCTTTTAGTTAGGCATTGATAATTTTAATGATGCATGAAAGACAAGAATTGAAGCACAAAGAGAGCATCATGAAACACGTGAAAACACATCTAAGTCTAACATACTTCATATGCATAGACATCTTATAGGAAAACAAATTATCATAGCAAGCAAAAACTAGCATATGCAAGGAAGCGGAAAGAAACAATAGCAATCTCAACATAACGAGAGGTAATTTAGTAACATGAAAATTTCTACAATCATATTTTCCTCTCTCATAATAATTACATGTGGGATCATAAGCAAAATCAACAAAATAGCTATCACATAAAATAGTTTCAACACGATCCACATGCATGCAAAGTTGACACTCTTCCAAAATAGTGGGATTAACATTAACTAAAGTCATGACCTCTCCAAACCCACTTTTATCAAAAAAATCATAAGATTGAACATTCTCCAAATATGTGGGATCTAAAGTTGACACTCTTCCAAACCCACTTTCAATAATATTGCAAACACTATTATCAATCTCATAATCATCATGGGGCTTAAATGAATTTTCAAGATCATAAGAAGAATCACCCCAATCACGATCGTTGCAACAAGTAGTAGACATAGCAAAATTAGCATCCCCAAGCTTAGGGTTTTGCATATTATTAGCACAATTGACATCAAGAGAATTTATAATAACATCGTTGCAATCATGCTTTTCATCGAAGGAACTATCAAGTATGGGTGCAATAGCAACAATCTCATGTTTAACATAAGGAACTATAGCAAATTCATCTTCATAAATATTGGCATCATGGCCACGAGAATAGTAAGCATCATGTTCATCAAGGGATATTTCAATGAAATCATCGGAATCATAATTATCTATAGATTCATGCATATCATTATTTCTTCCAAAGCAACAGTCATTCTTTCAATAAATTATTTGACATAGACATTATGAGCATAGTTTTCATAGCAATATTTAAGTATGTCAAAAAAATTAGATTCGTAGAGAGTAATATCATACTTTTCAATCAAAGGAGCAACTTCATAAGCACCCTTAAAAGCAACAAATTCTTCAATTTGTTCGATATCATAGTAACTATAAACACCCTTTGCATAAGAAGATAAGATTTCATTATCATTAAACTCACATATGTAGGGACGGTGTTTTTTAGGGTTCTTAGAGCAACAAGTAAAATCACAAATTTCACAAAGATTCCAAGCATAACACAACAAACGGTTTATGTGATCCCATAAGAGTACCCCTTTTTGAGACAAACGATGACGCACAAAATGAGCATGCTAATCTAAAGATTTCCCATCAACTAGGCTAGTTGGAGTTTTAGCACGAGCGCATAAGGATCGAAGATGATCCAAGTAGAACACTTTAAGTGGATCCATATCAATAGATTTTTAGCAAGCAAAGATGCAAGCACATAGAAGGCACATGGAGACACAAGCAAACATAAGATTGAGCAAAAGAGGGGCGAAGAAAAGGCAAGGGTGAAGTGGGGGAGAGGAAAACGAGAGGCAAATGGCAAATAATGTAATGCGAGGGAGATGAGTTTGTGATGGGTACTTGGTATGTCTTGACTTGAGCGAAGACCTCCCCGGCAACGGCGCCAGAAATCCTTCTTGCTACGTCTTGAGCTTGCATTGGTTTTCCTTGAAGAGGAAAGGGTGATGCAGCAAAGTATCATAAGTATTTCCCTCAGTTTTTGAGAACCAAGTTATCAATCCAGTAGGAGGCTCCTCAAAAGTCCCACGCACCTACACAAACAAATAAGAACTCACAACCAATGCAATAAAGAGGTTGTCAATCCCTTCACAGCCACTTGCGAAAGTGAGATCTGATAGAGACAATATGATAAGATAAATATATTTTTGGTATTTTTATGATATAGGTTGGAAAAGTAAAGATGCAAATAAAAGTGGATTGAAAGCTTATATGATAAAAGATAGACCCGGGGGCCATAGGTTTCACTAGTGGCTTCTCTCAAGATAGCATAAGTATTACGGTGGGTGAACAAATTATTGTCGAGCAATTAATAGAAAAGCGAATAATTATGAGATTATCTAGGCATGATCATGTATATAGGCATTATGTCTGCGACAAGTAGACCAACTCCTGCCTGCACCTACTACTATTACTCCACACATCGACCGCTATCCACCATGCATCTAGAGTATTAAGTTCATAATGAACAGAGTAACGCATTAAGAAAGATGACATGATGTAGAGGGATAAACTCATGCAATATGATATAAACCCCATCTTTCTATCCTCGATGGCAACAATACAATACGTGCCTTGCTGTCCCTGCTGTCACTGGGAAAGGACACAGCAAGATTGAACCCAAAGCTAAGCACTTCTCCCATTGCAAGAAAGATCAATCTAGTAGGCCAAACCAAACTGATAATTTGAAGAGACTTGCAAAGATAACTTAATTACACATAAAAGAATTCAGAGGAGATTCAAATATTTCTCATAGATAAACTTGATCATAAACCCACAATTCATCGGATCTCGACAAACACACCGCAAAAAGAGTTACATTGAATAGATCTCCAAGAAGATCGAGGAGAACTTTGTATTGGGATTAAAAGAGAGAGAAGAAGCCATCTAGCTAATAACTATGGACCCGAAGGTCTGTGGTAAACTACTCACAACTCATCGGAAGGGCCTTGGAGATGATGGAGAGGCCCTCCGTTGTCGATTCCCCCTCCGACGGAGCGCTGTCGAAGGCTCCAAGATGGGATCTCACGGATACAGAAGTTTATAGTGGTGGAAATAGTTTTTTGTGGTGCTCCTCGATGGTTTCAGGGTACATGGGTATATATAGGAGGAAGAAGTAGGTCGGTGGACGCTCGAGGGGCCCACGAGGGTGGGGGGGCGCCCACATGTAGGGGGCGCGCCGGGCACCCTCGTGGCCGCCTCCTCTGTTGCTTGACGTCAACTCCAACTCCCCTGGATCAAGTTTGTTCCAAAAAGATTGCTCTAGAAGGTTTTATTCCGTTTGGACTCCGTTTGATATTCCTTTTCTTCGAAACACTGAAATAGGCAAAAAAAATAGCAATTCGGGCTGGCCCTCCGGTTAGTAGGTTAGTCCCAAAAATGATATAAAAGTGTAAAGTAAAGCCCATAAACATCCAAAACGGGTAATATAATAGCATGGAACAATCAAAAATTATAGATACGTTGGAGACGTATCAATAGCCCTGTTGCTTATTGCACTACTTGTACAAAATATGCTTTGACGTATTAATCAAACTACAATGAAAAAATAGTTCGCGACCCAATTGTTGCAGCATTAGCCTATTATTTCATTTTTATTTTTCTTGATATTTTTATCAAATTGCACCTGTACACGCTGGTACGCCTTAATTCGCCAGGGGCTTCATTATGCTCCATAATACGGCACAAAAGTCTGAACACCTTTTTACAGTGTAGTTCGATACCCCGAACTTATAGCATTATATGCATCGGCTCCAAATTATGTCTTTGGTCAATAGTTGGGTTGCCCGGCTCCTGTGCTTGCTACCTTACGTTCTGCTATATCCGCTAGGGTAGTAAAGGGAGAACTACTGCGATTGTGTTCTGGTTCATCCGGATGAGCACCTTAGTAGAGAAAGCCCAACTGACTGTCATGATGTGGCGTGAGCCGGTCAGCTGTTCGTGAGGTTTTCAAATCTTTAGCGATTTTTTCCGCGTTATGCAATGAATCGGTTTTTATCCGATCAGGTGTTTACAGCATCCCAAGTTCGGACTTACGAACACTAGGGGCTGCGCCTAAACTTCTATTATCAAACTCCTATGGCTAAGTAAGGGTGATAAAGCCACATAGTCCGATTGCCTTGTTCTTTGCGCTAAACACCTACTTTAAGGGTCAAACTTTGGAGTAAAGAGTGTTTAGATTTATCCCGAACACCCCCATACTATCTACATGGGGGCGGAAGCCGACGACTGGCCAACTCTCAGATTTAAAAATATGGCCGCACAGGAGGTAAAATTTTTAACAAGCATTATATTACATAACAATCTTGTTTCATAATACAGGACAGGATAACATGAATGTATTCATGGAAACATAAGATCCTTTAAACATTTGTCCGCCACAATGCGGGATCCTTCCATGACATTGTCAAAATACATCTTAGGGGTGCGGTGCTCCTTGCCGCGGGCGGTCCCTCGGTCATAAGCTTCACGGCGTCCATCTTCGCCAAATGCATCTTGACTCAGGCGAAGGCCATTCGCGCACCTTCGATGCAGACCGACCGTTTGATGGCATCCAGCCGAGGGCAGGCATTAACCAGCCGCTTCACGAGCCCGAAGTAGATGCTGGGGATGGCTTCGGCAGGCCATAGCCGGATTGTTAAATCCTTCATGGCTAGTTCGGCCGCCTTGTGCAGTTTGACCAGCTATTTTAGCTGATCGCTCAAGGGCACCAGATATTCTGGCGCGAGGTATTGCGACCAAAATATCTTCTCCATAGAGCTCCCCTCTTCGGCTCGGAAGAATTCCGCAGCATCTGAAACACTGCACGGCAGATCCGCAAACGCCCCTGGAGAACTCCAAATCTGGGTCAGTAATAGGAACTTTTTCTTCAAATATTTTCTCTGCATAATAAAGGCCTTACCCGCCATGATTTTTCTGGCCTCCTGGATCTCCTGGAGGGCGCCTTGGGCTTCAACCTGAGCATCGTGCGTGTTTTTGACGGGCCTTGGTGAGTTCAGACTCTTGATCCGTAAGGTTGCGCTCCAAGGACTTGCACTTCTTGACGGCGTCCTGGAGCTCCTGCTGGACCTCACTGACCCTGGCTTCGTGCTTTTCACAGGCGGCCTTTTCCTTGGCCGCTTTCCCCTTGGCCTCGTCCAGCATTTTCTTGAGGTCTCCACCTCGGTCGCCGCTCCTAAAATATAAAATGACAGTTTAGTCAGTACAAATCATTCATCCTTCCTGAATATATGCAAGGTTATTGCATACCTTGATTATCTTCTAGCTGCTTTTTAATGCGGCCGAGCTCCTCCTCGGTCCGCTCCAGACTCTGCTTCAGTCCGGAGACTTCAGCAGTATGAGAGGTCGCGGCTAGCAGCGACGCCTATTTTTTCACATAGACATGTTAAGTTAGTCTCCTGCGAAAATTATTTGATCCTCTGTTCGGATTTTCCTTCCGAACACCGGACAAAGTATCAGGGGCTAGTGTCTACACTATGGCATTCTTTTTATAATTACGTTGCTTACCTCAAAGCCCGTTAGAAGGCTTGTGCAGGCTTTGGTCAGTCTGCTCTTCGCGGACTGAATCCTCTCAATCATCGTACCCATAAGGGTACGGTGTTCTTCCACAATGGAAGCGCCTCGCAGCGCTTCCAACAAATTATCCGGTGCCTCTGGATGGACAGAGGTCACCGGTGGAATAGGCACACCTCCTTCTTTCAAAAGAGGCGGTTGGCCTGATTCCGGAGTCATATGGGTCTCCGAAACTATATTCAGCTGGGGGCCGAATTGGATATGGCCCCCATCATCAATATCCATGGGGGTTTGCTCCCCCATGTGTCCGGCAGCTGAGGCTTCACCCTCCGGTGCCTCCCTGATGGCTCCTGAATCTCTCCCGGGCCTGGGATCCTTCGGGACAATGCCTCGACGCCATCCATGTCCTTGGGAGAGGAGGCCGCTGGAAGGGTCTCGCTGTCCATCACCTCCGGGTCCAACGAATCCTCCGAAGATAAGGACCGCTCGAGGTTGGACCGAGCCGGACTACAAATACATGATTTAACATGTCAAAACAATGAACTAGAGGGACCAGATATATGAATGTGTCCGTATACTTACGATTTGGCCAGGGGCTTGTCCCTGGGGCGCCACTCCAAGCTGCTGTCGGTGGCTGCAGTGGAGCTGTCCGGAAGGGAAGCTTTCCCCTTCTTGGATGTCTCGGCCTCCAGATGCGTGGAGGCCGGCCTCTTCTCCGCCCCCCCCCCCCCCTCAGAGGGAGAATGGCTTTCTTCTTCTTCCTCCGCTTCCTCGTCATCTTCGGTGATGGAGGAATGAGTCTCAGCGTCTTCGGACGTCGTGTCCGAAGTGCCCTTGCGACGGAGACCACCTCTGGTCCCCTTGGCCTTCTTCTCTAGCGCCTGATAAGGTGCCGGAACCAGCATCTTCATCAGAAGCAGGATTTCTGGGTCCTCGGGCAGCGGAGCCGGACAGTTAATCTGCTCCACCTTCTCTGTCCAGGCCTGAAAGAATCAATAGGGAGGCTTAGACGCATTCCTCGAGTATGCAAGTAAAGGGTACACCTTGAAAACATGAAAAAACTTACCGGGCTAGCAGGGCGGGTTAAGTCGTACCCGCGATCCTTGGTCGTGACTGGCAGCGCCTCGTTGGCCTTGAAGAGCACCTTCCAGATGTCTTCGTGTGTAGTGCTGAAGAGTTCCAGCAGGGTCTAGTGCTTGGCCTGATTGAACTCCCATAGATGGCAAGTCCGACGTTGGCATGGAAGGATCCGGCGAATAAGCATCACCTGGATCACATTGACGAGCTTGATTTTCTTGTTTATCATGTTCTGAATGCGCATCTGGAGCGCTGTCAGCTCGTCCGGCGAAGACCAGGTTAGGCCTTTCTCTTGCCAGGAGGTGAGCCGCATCGGGACTCCGGACCGGAATGCGGGAGCCGCGGCCTAGGTGGTGCCGCGTGGCTCTGTGACGTTGGGCCACGAGCCTTCGGGCCATGTAACATTGGGCATCTTGCCCACCATGGCGCCTCCACACTCTGCTTGTTGACCGCTCACCACCTTCGGCTTCACATTGAAGGTCTTTAGCCATAGTCCGAAGTGAGGTGGGATGCGGAGGAAGGCCTCACACACGACAATAAATGCCGAGATGTTGAGGATGGAGTTGGGGGGCAGGTCGTGGAAGTCCAGCCCGTAGTAGAACATAAGTCCGCGGACGAACGGGTGGAGAGGAATCCTATCCTGCGGACGAAGTGGGAGATGAACACCACCCTCTCATGGGGCTCCAGAGTGGGTATGATCTATCCCTCGGCCGGAAGCCGATGGGCGATTTCCTTAGCCAAGTACCCGGCCTCCCAGAGCTTCGTGATGTCCTTCTCCTTGACGGAGGAGGCCATCCACTTGCCCTGCGCTCCGGATCTGGATATGGCTGGAGTGCTTTCTAGGGGTGGAGAGGTTGAGAACTTGGGCGCTGGAGCTCGAGAATGGGATGGGCAGAGAGAGACAAGGTGTGGGTGAAAAAGGGTGAATCCTTATCCCTTTATAAAGGCAGTGAATATCATGCGCCTCCCCACTCACCTTAAAACTCGCCTATTCCCCAAAGGCCGTGCAAATGGCACGGTTGGGTTATCCATGCTCGTATTGATGAGAATCTCGCAATAAGGGGACATGATCTCTGCTTTGACAAGATGTGCCAATGAAACCGCACCTCGAAATATGGAGCGGCAGGCTAAAAACAGTTCGAACAATGGCCGGGTAGTGACGTGATGTCACGCTATAAAAAGTTGTCAGCGGATTGGACTCATGAAATATTATACTCTCTACGGTTGTGTGTGGTATTTGTTTTGCAGAGCCGGACACGTTTTTCGAGTTCGAAAACTATTGTGGAGTATTCGAAGAAGGAACCCGCCTTGCAATGCCGAAGACAATCTATGCACCGGACTCATCGTCATTGAAGCCTGGTTCAGGGGCTACTGAGGGAGTCCTGGATTAAGGGGTCCTCGGACGGCCGGACTATTAACATGAGCCGGACTGTTGGGCTATGAAGATATAAGACAGAAGATTTCTTCCCGTGTCCGGATGGGACTCTCCTTTGCGTGGATGGCAAGCTTGGTGATTCGGATGTGTAGATTCCGTTCTCTGTAACCGACTTTGTACAACCCTAGTCCCCTCCGGTGTCTATATAAACCAGAGGGTTTAGTCCATAGGGCAGAATCATAATCATATAGGCTAGACTTCTAGGGTTTTAGCCATTATTGTCTCATGGTAGATCAACTCTTGTAATACTCATATTCATCAAGATCAAACAAGAAGGAAGTAGGGTATTACCTCCATAGAGAGGGACCGAACCTGGGTAAACATCGTGTCCCCTGTCTCCTATTACCATCAACCTTAGACACATAGTTTGGGACCCCCTACCCGAGATCCGCCGGTTTTGACACCGACACTCAGCCTCACCATTGAATAGATCTCCATGGTTTCTCCACGGGTTGTCCTTCTCGAGCCATCATCGATGCCCCATGTACACGATTTTCCCAGACCCGCCATCTTTCATTGACGCTAGCTGCTGAGATGTCGTATCATCCATGCACCGCATGCATCCGCAGTATCCATGGCACACCTGTCCTGCGACATATCCGTAACCGAGATAGTCGTGCACCGTCATGATCAGCGCTACTCTCATATAGAAATGCTTGCCTTTGCTGGCGTCCCATGTCTTGGCCGGTGTTTTCCATAATGTGTCTAAATCCTCTTGAAGTAACCCCAGAAACAAATCAATATTATTTCCCGATTGTTCCGACCCTTGAATCAGCATGCTCATGTGTATGTACTTTGACTTCATGCACAACCAGGGGGATGTTGTACATCCATACAAACACGGGCCATATGCTATGGTTGGTGTTCTGGTTGCCAAACGGATTCATGCCATCGGTACACGCGCCCAGCACGATGTTCCTTGCATCACATGCGAAATATCGATATTCACTGTTGAACGCTCTCCACTGGCTTGTATCCGCGAGGTGTCTCAGCTTCGGATCATCTCCATCATCAGGCTTTTTCCTCTCCGCGTGCCAACGCATGAGCTTTGCTTCCTTGGGATCTACAAAATAACGTTGTAGACGGGGAGTGATCGGTAAGTACCATACAACTTTCTGGGGAGATTTCTTTCCGGCCTTCTTGTATCGAGAAGCATTGCACACCGGACAGCTGGTTTTTTCCACGTGCCCTTCCGATAAATTATGCAATCGTTGATGCATGCATGGTATATAACGTGCAACAGATCAAGAGGGCACGCGATATTCTTGGCCTCATCCACACTAGTAGGACATATATTCCTCGTGGGAAGAACATCCTTTAGGTACTTGCGAAGCTCATCGAGGCTAGTGTCGGTCCATTTGTTTTTAGCCTTCGTCTTCAGAAGTTCAAGCGTGAAACTCAAGTGGGCAACCATCATACAATGGAGTGTTCGAGTCTACCACCAGTTGCTGCAGCTTGGCCTCTTCTCTAGAAGCAGCTCTGTCAGTACTCGTCTCCTTGCGAAGCAGTTCTTGAACATGAGGGTCCCGCATGATTAAACTTAGTAGGACGAAGTCTGTGGCGTGGAGTCCATGTTTTCTCCGCCGCCATGTCCGGCCTCTTCCCCGCCGCCATGTCTGGCCCCTTCTCCGCTGCCATTATCAGTCATCTCTTCATCTTGCCCCGTGTCGTCATTGCATGCCCCGTCGGCATCCTCCTCATCATTATCATCATCTTCTTCAGATCCACTGAGTATAGCCATCCATGAAACTAGTCATGATCAGGTGCGCCATCAAACGACACGGACATAAAATCTCTGTCCGGTTATTTTCACTCATGTCCTGCACCGCCGACCGCAACCACCTTTCCACCATCGTTCCACTGACCATCATGAACGCATGCATGATAATAATAAACAAATTGATTATAAAAATGCATGCATGCATCAAAGGCATACAAAAATTTGGCATGACCTTCCTTAAAAATAGGACATATAGAGTTTGCCCGAGATTCGCCAAAACGGAAATAGATTGACATTTCGGCAAAACATAGGTAACTCAAGCACAATTCGACGGCAACTCATGCCACACATACACAATTTCTATCATATCGCCCGATTATGTCATATCGCACACATACACATATTTCCATTCTTGCAAAAGCACAAAATTTTAGTCACCTATCTCGAGATCGAGCATAGTGATGATGATGTCGATTAGTGTCGCCACACACCTAGGGAATGATCAAAAGTGGACAAAGCTTACTTCTTGACATGGCTAGGTCTAGTTAGGGAGGTACATAGGTCACTTCATTAAATGCTAGATCTACCTAGCTAGTTGGGGAAGGAGATGAGTTTAACTAGTGGAGGGGGAGGAAAAAGAGAAAGGAGATGCATTAATGGAGGTGGTGTAGTTAGCTAGGAGCAATAAAGAGAGAGAGAAAGAGAGGTAGGAGAAAGAGAGTAATGGGGGGGAGAAGTAGTGAGGAAAAGCAAAGTGAGGGAGAGAGGAGGTGGGGCTAGGGGAAAGTGAAGGAAGGGAGTATGGGAGAGGGGGAGAGAAAAGGTGGTGGCTAGCAGTAGCGCGTCAAGAACAAAGAGCACTACTACTCAAATTGCCCCACCGTTGCCGCTAGGCTAGGTTTAGTAGTAGCACCCCTCAAATAACTTGGAACCTGATGAACATTGTGTTTGTCATTATTTATGAAACTTTGCCTATTAAATTGATATAACTATGTGTAGTTTGACCTAGCTTACATAATTTTAATTTTAAGTTTGAAATAAAAATCCATCCTACAAATAGCATCAAAGTGTATCTAATGAAATGCATTGTTGTTTGGAAATATAATGAAATGTAAAGGTAATCCTTTGATATAAGATACCATGCACTGCGGTGCTGACAGTAGCAAACCACAATCCCAACCTTCATCTCTATACTCACAGGAAGGGTTGACTACATATATTAGGCACTAAGAAAGTTATGAGATTTTTACGCGACTTAATAGAGACACAAAAGATGACTTCTGCCTCTACTTGACTAATTAATCAGTACATCTTCAACCAAAAAATGAAGATCACACTACGATGTCCCTAACAATGGTAGAAGCACAAAGGTGTGACAATGTTTGGCAATATATAAGCCTCTGCTGCAACTTTAAGCTTAACATGCAAATAAAAACCATTCACTTGTTGCTTATTTCATGCTTCAATCTGTATTTTCAGTTTCGATATGATAATCTGTATCCGTAGGTACAGTCCTATACATGTTTGGAAAGTCAAGATATTCTTGCCAATAATTATATAAAGCCAAACAATGATAGAAGCGTAGAAGGAATGTCATTCCTATATATAACTAAAGCACATCCACCAATCTACCTAAACCAATAACTATAGTATATTAAGAAGGAAAATACTCATCATAAGTATATATATCTTGAGGTTGGGGTCGTACACCAACAAACAACTTTAACAATATTGAAACTGCAGACCACAAAAAAATGTATGTGCAAGAATTCACAGAATTTTAAATTGAAACGTGCATCAGTCATACAACCTCCAGCAACCTTCCGTGATACACATCTCCTCAAGCTGGCAACAGTTCATCGTCACACTTGTTCGCTTCTGATCCAACAATTAGCATAATCTCTGCAATCAATTTACACAGTCTATCCAGGTTCTTACAGAACATATAATCTTTAACAAACCTCAACTACTACTCTTTTTTCTATCAGATAAACAAACTGGAGTACCAAACTGACATGTTGACAAAGTATTGACTCATTTACATGCGACTTCCTTTTTGCCATTATTCAGATGAGTGCAAATTATATTTCTGAAAACTGTCCTTGTGATCGTGTGACTTGCATTTCTATATGCGACTATTTATCCCGCAACACATGTACATGATCAGTCGTGACAGGATTATATATCTTGATATCTTGATATCTTCCGCTCCATATATATTACATAACTATATTTTAAGGGTGTGGTGGGAGCGTAGTTTCCCTGACCCTGACACGTAGCACTTTACTTTTTTTTTATAATCATGTAGCACTTTCATGTTCCAGGGTAACACAAAGAGGCTATACAGTTTCCTAATCCAGACATGGACGGCCGGTTGGAAATCGATCGCGCCTACGCGTGAGGTCGAATTAGCGTATGCAATGCTCAATTCTATTTTCTAATATAGTAATAATCACCCTTTATATAAACAGATTAACTTCCCTATTAAGAATGTAATAGATCACTTCTCCATGTAAGCATATTCAGAGTATCCAATCATCTATATATGTAAGTAGACATTAATTCCATGCATTCATCATCTGGTATCTAATTGTGCATCTATTAATTCTACGTACCAATCACTTCCAATAATCATCCCCTATAAAAACAGATTTACTTCTCTATTCAGAATTTCATCGATCACTTGTCCATCTAAGCATATATAGAGAATCCAATCATCTATATATGTACGCAGACATTAATTCCATTTATTCATCATCAAGTATCTAATTAATCATCTATTAATTGCATCGGGATAAGAGTACTAATTAAAGGGGGTGGAGCACGGCCACAATATATCCCTCTTTGTAGGCATACATGCCACGTAATATTTTCTGGAGGCAGTACCTTTAGAGGGGTGATTTAGCTAGAGAGAGCATCTGCCCATTGGCTCCGAACCTAATTAGGATATCCTGATGCAAATTAATCAATCAAGAAATAAATTAAAACACTACTTGCTAGATTAACCCCAGCGGCTCTTTACTCCTACACATCCTCGTGATTACCCCTGTGCTTCCAGTGGATGTACATATTTCTACAATATATATCTCGCTTCAGCTATAGATATCTCACATCTTTGCAACATCAGGACGCAGATGGGTTAGAGGGCATCATCAGCATGGAGAGACCAAGAGAATTAGGGATAGCAGGAGATAATCGATCAGATTATACGTTTCCCTAGATGATTCATGATGTACTGATGGTAGGAGTGATATATGTGCATGCATGAAGATTAGGCGTCCATGGAGTCATTAGGCTTATCTCTTCCTAGATCATGTGTGACGTACTGATGAGAGAAGACAATCGGAGGAGTCCTTTTTTTGTGGGGGAGGGGGGCTGAGTAGTCCTTTTTTCACACGGCAAGGTGTGTGCAGAAGGACGAAGGGCACAAACTCTTTGTTCTGTTATGTGGGAAGTACGACCCTTTGATCTGTTTTTTTTTCAGTAACAACTCTTTGATCTGTTACTTGATCCTAATCGTTGAATTGAGATCCTACGGATGTTTTTACATGGTTTTCTAGGATTAACGTGGTAACTCCGACGGTGCCTCCAATTAGTAAATATAAGATATAAGATTGTTACGTACTATCTTTTTTATACATGTGAAATTTAACATGCATTATGTTTATATATAACTCCAGCAAAATATTTCAAAAACCCGTGGCAACGCACGAGCATTCTACTAGTCATAATAAAGACCCAGTAGATTTGCTAAAGTAGCAAGCATATTTGCTATCGGACCGTTGAAGGTTCTTCCGGTCAACATCTGCATTGACAAGCGACGAGGCATAATGTTATGTGTTCCAATACATGACAACTGTCAATACCATACATAGAACCATTCAACCAGATGTGACACATCTATGCAACCTATTTTGTTACTTTTTCGTTGAAAGGGTACCGACGAAAACAGAGTGATACTAGTTAGATTTATATATTGGCTCCAAGCGAACAAAGCACTCGGTTTGAAAATATGAGTCTTCATCATCCTTAAAGAAATCTATTTTTTTTTGCTTCTGTAAAACAATTCAGGATATCAAAAAAAGTTTAGAATTTTAAAAAATAATCACTAAGTTCAAAAGAATGTTCAAAAATTCATAAAAATCTTGACAATTTATAAGAAAATGAACATTTTGTGGAATTTTGGTTCAAGATTTTTAGGATTTTGATTCAACATATTTAAATTTTGATAAAATATTTTTAATTTGATGGAAAAATATAATATTTGATGAACATTGTTTGAATTTCGATGAACATTTTTGCATTTGATGAAAACAAATTCAATGAACATTTATTTTGAATATGATGAATTTTTTTTTGAATCCAAGAACATTTTCAAATTTGATGAACATTTATGAATATGATAAAAAAAATGTAAGAATTATTCACAATTTGGAAAAATATACGAATTTCAAAAAATGTTCACCAATTTCAGAAAATCGTTCCCAGATTTTAGAAAATACTCATGAATTTTGGAAATGCAAAAACAAAAACTAAAAAAAGGAAAAGGAAAATGAAAAACTAAAGTAAGAGAAAGATAAAAACAAAAAAGAAAATAAAAAACAAGACAAAAAGACCTTTTTGGGAAGGTTCTAGAACATTCCCAAAGCCGGAAACGAGCAATATGGGCTGGGCCCAAATATACACAGCGGAAAGCACGGGCTTGCGCGGTCGCTACCCCGCTACCCGTGCACCAAATAGGATCGCCCGCACGGCTATGGGAGCTCCTATCGGGGACTTCCTATGTGACACATTTTGCGTCAAAACAGGAGCTTGACGCATTTTTCCGGCCCATCGAGCTAAAGCACAGCGACGTAAAAAGACCCCGAAAAACAAGCAGCCTACACTAGGATTCGATCCTAGGACCTCGCTCACACAAAACCGCAGGCCACGATCAGCTAGCCAATCCACCATAAAGTTGTTGTCAAACACTAAGGCGCCAAACACTTTAACAACAGACAGCAGGGTTGAGCTTTGGGAAAAACATTTTAGAAACATTTCTTGATAATATCGAACAATTTGAAATACCGCAAATATTTTTTGATATTCCAAACTTTTTTTCTGAAAAAGTGTGAACAATTTTTGTAATCCGAATTTAGATAAAACATGAAAAAAATGCAAAACCTAACAGTTTTCTAAAACAAGAACAATTTTGGAAACATTGAACATTTTCGAACATTATGAATTTTTTTGAAAACAAAGAAACATTTTCTGAAATTCCTGAACATTTTTGGAAACACGAACATCTTTCTGAAATTCAGAACAAATTTTGGAAATGAGAACATATTTTGAAATTCCTGTACAATTTTTGAAACCTGAACATTTTATGAATGACATTCTGAACATATTGTGAAAAAGAGTATTTCGTTAGAAATTCATGAACATTTTTTGAAAACATGAACATAACAATAATTCAAACAAAAAAGAGAACATTTTTTGAAATTACTGAACATTTTCTAAAACACGTTTTTAAAATTGTCAACAAAATTTTAAAACAGGAACATTTTTTGAAAATCCTGAAAGACTTTTTGAAACACGAACATTTTTTTAAATTGTGAACAAAATTTGCAAATGCGAACATTTTTTGATATTCCTGAACATTTTCTAAAACACGAACATTTTTTGAAATTGTCAACAAAATTATAAAACAAGAATAATTTCTGAAAATCCTGAAAGACTTTTTGTAACATGAACTTTTTTGAAATTGTGAACAAAATTGAAAATGGGAACATTGTTTGAAATTCCTGAAGATTTTTTGAAATTGGGAGCAAATTTTGAAAACGAGAACATGTCATCAACTTCCGAATAAAACAATTGAAATTCTCAACCAAAAGAAACCTGAAAAAGAAAAAAAATGAAAGAGCAAAGAAAAGAAAAGAAAACAGAAAAGGAAAAGAGAAAATTAAAACAAAAAAATAAACAGTAAATAAAAAGGAAAGAGACAAAAATGTAAAAAAGAGAAATAAAAAACTGGTTCAGGAACCTCCTAGAAGGTTCCCAAAACCAGAAAAAAAAACGGCTGGGAACCACCTAGAAGATTCCCAAAACCGGAGTCACTTTAGCGTTTGAACGGGCCGGCCCATCGTCAGGCTCGTCGATCTGACTGTGTGCGTTCACTCGACTACTTGCCTCAAGGAGCGGCAAATAGGAATTTCCCTCCTATCGGACGCTTCAGGCGCCCGATCTTCTTCTTGACACTCGCTACGGCGCTGAGTTAGGCCGGCCCAAGACTCGCGCTGAGCAGCAACGCTTTGCAAAAAAATCGATCTCTGCAGGTCACGAACTTATGACCTTGGAGTTCACGTACGAGTCCCACTAGCCACTCGAGCTATCCTGCCGATAGTGATTATTAAAAGCGGCAATTGCATAATAAACAATGTCACCGTGCTATTTTATTTCTCAGAACCATCTATTGTATAACTTTTTTGAATTATTTAAAAAAAACTTGAATTTGGAAAATTACATGGATTTTGAAAAAAGTTCCTCATTTTGAAAAAAATGTTCACAAACCTGGAAAAACTTAATTGGTTTTTAAAAAATAAAAATTCATCAATTTTCGAAAAGACTGCAACAAATTTGAAAAAAATCAAGAATTCCCAAAAAAATCATTGAATTTCAGAAAAGTACATCAAATTTTAAAAAACGACAAATTTGAATAAAAATAATTGATTTTGAAAAAGTTCCATCGAATTTGAAATACTTTCATTGAAGTTGAAAAATAGTTATTAGATTTTTCAACAAAGTTCATCAAATATGAAATAAAAATAATCTAATTTTAAAAAAGTACATTGAATTTGAAAAATGTTCAACAATTTTGAAGAAAGAAGTTCATAAATTCGAAAGAAAAAGATCGAACCAGGAAAGAAGAAAAAAATGAAAAATGAAAAAACAAAAACAAAAAACAAAAGAGGAAAAGGAAAGACGAAATCAGAATATGAGGGAGAAGATGTAAGTTGACAGATCAGGCTAGTTGGTGTGATGGTTACCGCAGCGTTGCACTAAGCCTAGGTCGCAGGTTCGAAGTTCATAAATTTCAGAAAAATTTCATCGGATTCAAAAAAAGTTCATCGATTTTGAAAAAAGTTTACCGCTTTTGGAAAAATGTTCATCGAATTTGAAAATAATTTCATCAAATTTGATAAAAGTTCATCAACTTTGAAAATGGTTCATTGATTTGAAAAAAGTTCATCATTTTGGAATCATCAAATTTGAAAACAAACTCATCAAATTTGATAAAAAGTTCATCAAGATTGGGAAAGGTTCATCAAAATTTATCTAAAAAAGAGAAAGAATGAGAAAAAAAAGATAAACTAAAAAAAAGAGAAAACTGAGCAAACCGTTCAAAAGAAGGCTAAGTAATAATCAAATAAAAAGAAGCTGATCTGGCACGTCCAAAGTGGCCAATGGGTGGTTATCGTTGCGTCCTTAGAACTGGCAAGTCCCTGGTTCGAATCCCCCAAGTGCACGGTTTTTTGCTGGATTAAAATACAGAGTAACGGTCAGCCCAGCACAGGCGCTGCAGGCGCCAGTTTACGAAATGCATACAAGCGGGCGCTTGTAGCGCTAAATAGGAAACACCCGCGGCTATCCCTCACTCCATGCGAGTTGGATGTTATCCTCGCGTGAGGAAGTGCCATACTGGGCGGCCCCATCTTGAGGGAGGTAACAGCCTCGTTTTTTTCACATTTTGTTTTCTTTTTGCTTTCTGTTTTTACTTTTGTTTATACTTTCAAAATGTTAATATAACATTTACAAAATATTAAATGTGTATAGAAAAATCAAAATAGTTTTTTAATCTTAATCGAACATTAAAAAATTGTGTATACAGAAAATTCTATACAAAAAAAATGTATAATAAGAATATAAACTGTGTATGAAAAGAGTAGATCATGTGTTTAAAAAAATGTTAATTAAGCGTTTGAAAAAATGTTGATCATGTATAAAAATGTGTCAATCATATATTTGAAAAATGTTAAACATATATAAAAAATATGTTCCTCATATATACCAAAAATATACGATGTGTATGAAAAAAATCTAATGTTTATAAGCTGTTAATCATCTATTTCAAAAAATTTAAAGGCATACAATATATTGTTCCTGATGCATACAAAATGTAGAACATGTATTGAAAAATTGAACATCGACATAGAATCTATTTTTAAATGTTTATCATCTACAAAAAAATGTTAATTATATATTTCAAGTTTATTAACATGTCTGTAAAATGTTCTTTCGCATTTGACTCGACGAGTGCGAAGGGTAATGAATCTAGCTGAGCCTGGGAGGATCCGCTTAGGTAGCTGGAACGTAGGGTCTCTAACATGGAAGCTTCGGGAGCTAGTTGATATCCTTTCCTCCAAGAAACCAAATGGAGGGGACAGAAGACGAAGGAGGTGGAGGATATCGGCTTCAAGTTGTGGTACACGGGGACGGCTGCAAACAGAAATGGCGTAGGCATCTTTATCAACAAGAGCCTCAAGTATGGAGTGGTAGACGTCAAGAGACGCGAGGACCGGATTATCCGGGTCAAGCTGGTAGTGGGGAACTTGGTTCTTAATGTCAACAGTGCATATGCCCCACGAATAGGCCACAGTGAGAACAATAAGAGGGAGTTTTTGGGAAGGCCTGGAGGACATGGTTAGGAGTGTACCAATTAACTAGAAACTCTTCAGAGGAGGAGACCTCAATGGCCATGTGGGTACATCTAACACAGATTTTGAAGGGGTGCATGGGGGCTTTGGCTAACACCCTCTTTAAAAAAGAGAGAATCACATTTGGGGGCTTGTCCAACATCATGTGAGATGGTTTGGGCATATTCAGCGCACGTCTCCAGAAGCTCCAGTGCAAAGCTGACGGCTAAAGCGTGCAGATAATTTCAAGAGAGGGTAGAACGAATTTGACATGGGAGGGGTCCGTAAAGAGAGATCTTATGGATTAGAGTATCATCAAAGAACTAGTTATGGATAGGGCTGCGTGGAAGCTTGCTATCCATGTTCTAGATCCATAAGTTGGTCGTGAGATCTTTTGGATTTCACCTCTAGCCTACCCCAACTTATTAGGAACTAAAGGCTTTGTTGTTGTTGTTGTATTGAAAATATTCGTGATATATACCAAAACTATTAATCATGTTTTCCAAAAATGTTAAATGTGTCTATCAAAAAATTATGGTGTGTAAAAAAATGCAGAAATGTGTATAGAAAACTACGCATAGAAAATATATGTTGAAAAACGTGTTAATCATGTATTTAAAAATTGTTTATTAAGGTTATAAAATGTTTACCACAACAATAAAATATTTTGTGCCTATTAAACAAATGTTGACCATGTATTGTAAACGTGTTCATAACATGCTTTTTCAATGAAAAATGTACACTGTGTATTTAAAAGATGAAAAACATGTATCAAATATGTTTCATGTGTACACCACAAATGCACATTGTGCACAGAAAAAAAACATATGTGCTGAAGAAAAAGAAAAAATAATAAAAAGTAACAAGGAAACATAGAAAGAAAGCGAAGAAAACGAGAAACAACCAGTGGAAACCAATGTATAGTGAAGAAAAAATGTAAAGACCATGAAAAGGAACAAAAGAAAAATAAAAAAATGAAAAAAAGAATCTGAAGAGAAACAAGTATAGGAAGCAACGAAAATGGGAGCAAATCGAGGAAAGGAAAAAACTACAGAAAGATAAAACCAAAGAAAAGAAAAAGCTAGAAAAAATGAATGAAAACAGGACAAAAGAACCACTTTGAGAAAGTTCTAGAACCTTCACAAAACCGGAAACGAGCAATACGGGCCGACGCAAATAAACACAATAAAAAGCACAAGTTGCGCGCACGGACGCTACCCAGCGACCTGTGCGCCAAATAGGATCACCGGCTCGCCTATAACCTCACTCCATGCGAGTTGGATGCTATCCTCGCATGAGGAAGCGCCATACTGGGCTGGCTCATCATGCGGGAGGTAACAGTCTCGTTTTTCTTTTCTTTTTCTTTTTTACATTTTTTACACTTTTTTTACTTTAATTTATACCTTCAAAATGTTAATATGACATTCAAAATTTTAAATGTGTACAAAAAAATGTCTGCATAGTTTTTTAAATATTAATCTAGCATTTAGAAAATGCTATATGTGTATACTGGAAATGTTTCTTATCTAAAAAATGTACACAAAAACTATACAATGTGTATGAAAAGAGTTGCTCATGTGTTTAATTTTTTTTATTAATTAAGCTTTTGAAAAAAATGTTGATCATGTATACAAAAATGTGTTAACCAAATATTCTTGAAAATGTCTTGAAGAACTTGTATCACATATGATTCAGGTGTACAGCAAAAAAGTAATTTGTGCATCAAAAAACATCAGAAATGTGTTGAAGAAAAAGAAAAGAAGATGAAACGTAAAAAGAAACATAAAAAGGAAGCAACGAAAACAAGAAAAAACCAACGGAAACCAATGTATAAAAGTAAACTCAAGAAAAGAATAAACATGAATCTGAAGAGAAATCAGTACAGAAAAGAAAAGGAAGCAAAGGAAGTGGGAGCAAATCGAGGGAAGGAAAAAACTAAAGAAATATAAAACCAACGGAAAATATAAAAACTATAGAAAAAAAATGGAAACCAATAAAGAAGAAGGAAAAAACAGGACAAAAAAACCCGGTTTGTGATGGTTCTAGAACCTTCACAAAAACGGAAGCGAGCAATATGGCCGTCTCAAATAAACATAGTAGGAAGCACAAGTTGCGCGCACAAGGTTCACCAAATAGTATCGCTGGCGCGGCTATAAGCTCACTCCATGCGAGTTGAATGATATCCTCGCCCACGGAAGCGCCATACTGTGCTGGCCCATCTTGCGGGAGGTAACAGCCTCATTTCTCTTTCGTCTTTTATTCACATTTTATTTTGACTTTTAGTTTTTTATTTTAGTTTATACCAACAAAATGTTAATATAACAATCAAAATTTTCAATGTGTATATAAAACGTCTACATAGTATATCTATTGTTAATCTAGCATTTTGAAAATTTTAAATATGTATATAGAAAATGTTTCTTATCGACAGGAAAAATGTACACAAAAAATATACAATGTATATCAAAAGAATGGACCATATGTTCTAAAAAGTGTTAATTAAGCATTTGAAAAAGTTGATCATGTGCATACCAAAAATAATTCTTGTTAATTATATATTTCAACCTTTTTAAATGTATTAGAAATGTTCCTGATATATACAAAAATTGTTAATCATGTTCTCCTAAAATGGTAAATGTGTCTACCGAAAAATTATGGTGTGTAAAAAAATGTAGAAATGTGTACGGAAAACAACACGATGAAAACATATGTTGAAAGGCATGTTAATCATGTATTGAAAAAATGTTCATTGAGGTTATAAAATGTTTACTGCAACAATAAAATATTTTGTGCCTATTAAAAAAATGTTGACCATCTATTGGTAAACTTGTTCATAACATGCTTTAAAAAAATGTACATCGTGTATTTGAAAAATGAAGAACTTGTATCAAATATGTTCACGTGTACACTGAAGATGTACATGGTGCATAAAAAAAATCAGATATGTGTTCAAGAAAAAGAAAAAATGATGCAATAACAAAGAAACATAAAAAGAAAGTGAAGTAAACAAGCAACAATCAGTGGAAACCAACGTATAACAAAGAAAAAATGTTAAAACCATGAATGTAACAAAAGAAAGCTCCAGAAAAGAGAAAACAAGATCTGAAAAGAAACCAGTACAGAAAAGAAAAGAAAAAGAAGCAAACAAAATGGGAGCAAACCGAGGGAAGGAAAAAAACTAAAGAAACATTTTTTCCTAATAATAAAGCACGAATTGACTCCTTAGATTCACCGTCACAATACGTTTTCTTCCCATGATTTACGCTTTCAATTTGAATTTGAAACATATATGTGAGGTGGTATTATTCCCTTAAAGTTCGTTCCGGGTCCGTCCACATAAACTTCAAGCCTTTCGGCCCAAACCTCCCGCCGCACAGATTGCTAGCCCAACAACACGTCCACGCACGTCATAAGCATCCGCCACCAGTTGCTCAAAAAAAAAAAAAAACGCATCCGCCCCCCTCTGCTCGATCCCCGTGTGCGCCGCCAGGGAGATGGTTGTACATACGCCCGGCTGCTCCTGCGTCGGCCATCAGACGGTCCGGCGACCACGCCGGCGGGAGCCACGTCGTTGTCCCGTGGCTCCTCCGCCCATCTTTTCTGTCCCTTGCTGCCAACGATGGCATCATTGCATCCCACGGGAGATCCTCGATTCCATCATCAAGTGCTCGACATGGTACAAAATCGAAGCGACATCATATAAATGATGGCTCGACTGCTTGGGAGCCTTATTTCATGCCATCATCCCTGGGAGCTGTTGGAGAACGAGGAAAGCGCCACCCCATACATGCGACATCATCGGGCTGGATCCGGCTGCTGCTGTGCGCCTTCACTTCGGATTGAGCTGACTGGGCGGGACTGGACAATGAGCTCGGTGCGGATGTGGCGGCACGATGCAGGTGCTGGAGGGGGTAGATGTAGGCGGTGCTGGACACACGGCTGAGCGGCGTCGAGCTTTACGCTGTGTTGTGTTGTGCCAGCGTACCAGCTCTCTATTTGCTAGGATCATGGTTGCTGCCTTCTGGGGGTGCACGAGTCATCTATTTGCTAGGATCAGGTGTGCCATCCAGTGGGATTTTGATTTGAATAGTTTGTTGTGCGTTTGGCCTGCCGTCGGACAATCCAGCCATGCGTGCCAGAAGATGCCACGAAGCCCAAGATGCTCATGATCGAGAGGAGGGCACGCACAAAGCTTCTCAACCTGCATACTGTAGCGGCTCTGTCCGAGGAGCTCAGTTTTGATGTCACCATGGCGAAGGCACGTGTGCGGGTTCACGGAGACATTGCACACAAATGACGTACTCCTCGTGGTGCACGATGCCGGACTGACTAACTAGATTTTCCTGCCGACTGGCACGTGCTGGTGTAAGATACTAAGATAGTACTCCCTCCGTCCCATAATTCTTGTCTTAGATTTGTCTATAAATGCGGATGTATCAATACATCCGCATTTATAGACAAATCTAAGACAAAAATTATGGGACGGAGGGAGTACTTGATGGCGACCAACTTCAATGGGCAGTCGGCGCATAACATGCATCCCTGGTTTGTCGAGTACCACGTGTCAGAGGGGTTCTTCTCTTAACTTCTGTAATGATTCCAACTAGCTGTTTAACTTCTCAGTTTTGGCAAGTGTAGTAGCTGTACAACATGTATGCATGTGAACGTGAGAAGCTCATGCACTTCTACTGAATTCAGATTATAACTACCCATGTACTACAAATTATTTATACTTTTTTATTGGCATTGTATATATATACACAATAAGAGTTAGAATAAACTGACTCACCATATGGTGTGCTTTATAGTTCATTCAGTTAAACTAAATTTAACAATCTACCAGCATTATGTAGTACTTTTGTTATAGACATATACAGTTTCCATGTTTCTTAATCAATGGCTCCCTCCTCTCACCCACAGCTATGTCTGTGTTTCCGTTTGTTTGTCATCAACGGCTATGTCTTTTGTTGCACCTCTATCGTTGACTACTATGTTTTGGCATTTTTTAAATGCACTTGCACTCGTGTCATGTTTTTCCGTTGCAACGCACGGGCATATGTGCTAGTAAAACCAAAGAAAACATATAGAAAAAATGGAAACCAATAAGATTCTAGAAAGTTCACAAAACCGGAAATGAGCAATATGGGCCGGCCCATAACACAGTAGGAAGCACGAGTTGCGCCCACGCAGTGACCTGTGCGCCAAATAGGATCGCTGGCGCGGCTATAACCTCACTCCATGCGAGTTGGATGCTAACCTCACCTGCGGAAGCGCCATACTGGGGTGGCCCATCTTGCGCCATACAGGAAATGTTTCTTATCTATATGAAAAATGTACACAAAAACTATACAATGTGTATGAAAAGAGTTGCTCATGTGTTTAAAAAAATATAATAATTAAGCATTTGAAAAAATGTTGATCATGTATAAAAAATGTATTAATCATATATTTCAAAAATGTTAAACATGTATAAAAATATGTTTCACATATATACCGAAAATAATCAATGTGTATGAAAAACATAAAATGTTTTTAAACTGTGAATCATCTATTTTGAAATTATTCAAGGTGTACAAAATAATGTTCCTGATGCATACAAAAATGTAGAACATGTATTCAAAATTTTAATATAGACACATAATTTATTTTTAATTGTTTGTCTATGAAAAATGTTAATTATATATTTCATTTTTTGAAAATGTTTTAAAAATATTCCTGACATATACCAAAATTGTTAATCATGATTTCCAAAATGTTAAACTTGTCTATAAAAACATTAAGGTTTGTAAAAAAAGAATAAATGTGTATGGAAAACTACACATAGAAACCATATGTTGAAAAACATGTTAATCATGTATTCAAAAAATGTTCATTGAGGTAAGAAAATGTTTACTGCAACAAAAAATTAATTGCGCCGATTAAAAAATGTTGGTCATGTATTGGAAAACGTGTTCATAACATGCTTTTCAAAGAAAAATGTACGCTGTGTATTTCAAAACTGAAGAACTTGTATCAAATACTATTCAGGTGTACAGCGAAAAAGTAATTTGTGCATCAGAAAAGATCAAAAATGTGTTGAAGAAAAAGAAAAGAAGATGAAACGTAACAAGAAACATAAAAAGGAAGCAACGAAAACAAGAAAAAAACCAACGGAAACCAATGTATAAAAGTAAACTCAAGAAAAGAATAAATAAGAATCTGAAGAGAAATCAGTGCAGAAAAGAAATGGAAGCAAAGAAAATGGGAGCAAATCGAGGGAAGGAAAAAACTAAGGAAATATAAAACCAACGAAAAAAAAACTATAGAAAAAATGAAAACCAATAAAGAAGAAGAAAAACCCGAAGGAAAAACAGGACAAAAAAACCCGGTTTGTGATGGTTCTAGAACCTTCACAAAAATGAAAGCATCAATATGGCCGGCTCAAATAAACATAGTAGGAAGCACAAGTTGCGCACATAAGGTGCGCCAAATAGTATCGTCGGCACGGCTATAAGCTCACTCCATGCGAGTTGAATGATATCCTCGTCCACGCAAGCGCCATACTGCACTGGTCCATCTTGCGGAGGTAACAGCCTCATTTCTCTTTCGTCTTTTATTCACATTTTCTTTTGATTTATTCCTTTTTACTTTAGTTTATACCAATAAAATGTTAATATAACATTCAAAATTTTGAATGTGTATATAAAATGTCAACATAGTATATTTATTGTTAATCTAGCATTTAGAAAATTTTAAATTTGTATATAGAAATTTTTTTCTTATCGACAGAAAAAATGTACACAAAATATATGGAATGTGTATCAAAAGAATGGATCATATGTTCTAAGAAAATTTAATTAAGCATTTGAAAAAGTTGATCTGGTATAAAAAATGTGTCATTACTTATTTCAAAATATTTAGACATGTATAAAATATGTTTCACATATATACCAAAAAAATTCAATTTTGTAAGAAAAATGCAAAAGTTTATACACTGTTAATCATCTATTTAAAAAAATCTTCAAGGCATACAAAATAATGTTCATGATTCATACAAAAATGTAGAACATGTATGAAAATAATTGAACATAGACACCCAATTTATTTTTAAATGTTGATCGTCTAAGGAAAATGTTAATTACATATTACAATGGTTTCAAATGTATTAAAAAATTGTTGATATATACCAAAAAATTTAAGAAATGTGCTACACTAAGAAAACATATGTTCAAAAACATGTTAATCATGTACTTTAAACTGTCATTGATGTTAGAAAATGTTTACTTAAACAATAAAAGATATTCCTAACATGCTTTTTCAAATAAAAATGTAGACTGTGTATTTATAAAATGTTTACTGCAACAATTTTTCATGTTTACACCGAAAATGTACATTGTGCACTGAAAAAAATCAGATGAGCGTCGAAGAAAAAGAAAAAAAATGATGAAAAGTAACAAAGAAACATAAATAGAAAGCGAAGAGAACGAGAAAAAACTAACAGAAACCAAATATATATTAAATAAAAAATTAAGACCATGAATAAGAACAAAAGAAAGCTCAAGAAAAGAAAAAACAGGAATGTCAAGAGAAACAAGTACAGAAAAGAAAAGGAAGCAAAGAAATGGGAGCAAATCGAGGGAAGGAAAAATACTAAAAAAGATAAAACAAAGGTAAATATAGAAAAAAATAGAAGGAAATAACCAAAGGGAAAAACAACACGAAAAACCCGGTTTGGGACGGTGGCTAACCAGCGATCTGTGCGCCAAATAGGATCGCCGGCGCGTCTATAACCTCACTACATGCGAGTTGGATGCTATCCTCACCTGCGGAAGCGCCATACTCCGCTGGCCCATCTTTCGGGAGGTAACAGCCTCGTTTTTACTTTAGTTTGTACCTCCAAAATGTTAATGTAACATTAAAAAATTTAAATGTGTTTAAAAAGTCTACATAGTTTTTTTAATGTCAATCTAGCATTTAGAAAATGTTAAATGCATATACATTTTTTTCTTATCTATAGAAAAATGTACACAAAAAATATACAATGTGTATAAAAAGAGTTAACCACGTGTTTAAATTTTTTGGTAATTAAGCATTTGAAAATTTTGATCATGTGTAAAGAAATGTTTTAATCATATATTTAAAAAATGCTAAACATGTATAAAAATATGTTTCACGTGTATACCGAAATATTCAATGTGTATGAAAAAAATGTTTTTAAACTCTTAATCATGAATTTCAAAAATATTCAAGGCGTACAAAATAATTTTCAAGATGCATAAAAAAATGTAGAACATGTATTAAAAAATTAAACATAGACACATCTATGAAAAATGTTAATTATATATTTAAATTTTATAAAATGTATGATAAATGGTTCTGATATATACCAAAACTGGTAATCATGTTTTCCAAAACGTTAAAAGTGTCTATAAAAAAATTGGTGTGTAAAAAAATGTGGAAATGTGTACGGAAAACTACAGATAGGAAACATATGTTGAAAAACATGTTAATCATGTTTTTCAAAAATGTTCATTGAGGTCAGAAAATGTTTACTGCAACAATAGAATATTTTGCGCATATTAAAATATGTTGCCATGTATTGGAAAATTTGTTCATAACATGATTTTGCAAAGAAAAATGTAGATCATGTATTTGAAAAATGAAGAACTTGTATCAAATATGTTTCACGTGTAAACCGAAAATGTACATACTGCACTGAAAAATAATCAGATATGTGTTGAAGAAAAAGAAAAAATGATGAAAAGTAACAAAGAAACATCAAAATAAAGCGAAGAAAACTAGAAAAAAAACCAACGGAAACCAATGTATAACGAAGAACAAATTGAAACCAAGAAAAGAAACAAAAGAAAACTCAAGAAAAGAAGAAACAAGAATTTGAAGAGAAACAATACAGAAAAGAAAAGGAAGCAAAGAAAATGCGAGCGAATCGAGGGAAGGAAAATAACTAAAAAAAGATAAAAACAAAGAAAACAAAGATAAAATATAGAAAAAAATGGAAACCAATAAAAAAGAAGGAAAAAACAGAAGGAAATACATGACTAAAAAACCCGGTTTGGGAAGGTTCTAGAAACATGTTAATCATGTATTTAAAAAATGTTCATTGAATTTAGAAATGTTTATTGCAACAAGTAGAGTAAAGGAAAAACCAGAATCAGAAGAGAAACAGGTACAGAAAAGAAAATGAAGCAAAGAAAATGGGAGAAAATCGAGGGAAGGAAATAAACTAAAGAAAGATAAATCCAAATAAAAACAAATAAAAAATATAGAAAAAATGAAAACCAATAAAGATGAAGGAAAAAAGCAAAGGAAAAAAGTTGGACCAAAAAACCAGGTTTGGAAAGGTTTTAGAAGGTTCTCATAAGAAACATGTGATGGAAAAAATAGAATTGTGTATGGAAAAATACAAATAAGAAACATATGATGGAAAACATGTTAATCATGTATCTAAAAAATGCCACTGAGGGTAGAAAATGTTTATTGCAGTAAAAACAATTGGCACCTATTAAAAAATGTTGACCATGTACTGGAAAAGGTGTTCATAACATGCTTTTTAAAAGAAAAATGTGCGTCGTGCATTTGAAAAACTGCATAAAAATCGTATAAAAAAATGTTTCACCTTCACACCGAAAATGTACATTGTGCACCGAAAAAATCAGATATGCGTTGAAGAAAAATAAAAAATGATGAAAAGTAAGAAGGAAACATAAAAAGAAAGCAAATAAAACGAGAAAAAACCAGAGGAAACCAATGTGTAACGAAGAAAAAAAATTTAAAACCATGGGAAGGAACAAAAGAAAATTCAAGAAAAGAAAAAACAAGCATCCAAAGAGAAATCAGTATAGAAAAGAAAAGGAAGCAAAGAAAACGGGAGCAAATCGAGGGAAGTAAACAACTAAAGAAAAATATAGAAAAGAAAAAATGAATAGCAATAAAGAAACAAAGAAAACTAGTGAAAACAATAAAAATCAGAGAAACAACAAAAGAATAAACAGAGAACCGAAGAAAACCATGAAGAAATAGAGAAAGACGAAAAAAAGAAACCAGAAGCGAACCGATCGAATGTAGCAAGCGCAGCGTGGAGCGAATCAGCGGGCCAACCTAGTATTGTAGTGAACAGAGAAAACCTAGCGCGGCATACATCTCGCTATAAGCTAGCTATATTCCTGGTGAGGAAATAATGCTTGAAGCGCCGAATAGGATCTACGGCGCCATAACCTCCTGCACCTCTGAACCTCAAGTTTGCAGCTAGCTGTATCTTCACTGATCACCTTATGTTCTCCTAGTTGTTTCAGACCAAAATACCAGACTCTGATCTACGTACCAATTAAGTGTGAGTTCGTTGGAGTGTAAATTCTGCTAGCGTGATATTTGGGTTGGTAACACAACTCTGCAAGCAAACCACCAAGGGGCGCCAAGGTTAGCTGCTGGAATAGATGGAGAGAGAGGATGTGGAGAAGATCGCGGAGACGCGCGACATGCCGCCTTCTATGTATTATTTTTGTACTTGAGCCTTAGTTTTCCAGTGGAGTTTTCGTATATCTTATTGAGTTTGTAAACTAGATGTTTGTACTATGCATTCAAAATATTCCCACACCAAAAGGTCTACAGGTGTGAAATCGGATTTTTCCTGTAGTGTGATTACTATATGAACTTATCTATGTGTTTTTTCACTTTTATTTGTATATGTTGTCAAGCTATCGACATTGTGCAGAAATAGGGCAACAAGATTTAGGTATATGACGAGAACCTGCAATTGCATTGTTTTGTTAGTATATGGACTGACTGCAACTTTTCACTTTCCTTCCTAGCTCTCCGGCTACATGTTAAATATTAACTGGGATAAGCAATATATATATAGTCCTCACATGAGTAGCCTCATGTTTTAGGCAACCATTTAAGTGTCCATTTCCCTCTGTACCTTACATAGGTATTAGTGTAGTATGTTGCTTTTGTTCCCAACAATTCTTCATTGTTTTTGCATCCATTTTGACAAGTTCAAAGTTAATGGTTGGCATCACTAGGGTTTTTAGAGAAAAAGGCACAAGCCGCACCCTGCTTTAAATTAATAAAGCGAACATCAGTCACAAACCATATGAGTTATTGCAAGCCAGATAATTAAAGTGCTGAAATAAAGACAGATACAACTTGCAACTCCACAGAGCGCATGGACATAGACGCTAAGCTAGGAGCTCCTATGAATGGCATGAAGGTGGTTGATCTTCTGGAGCACTTGTGCCATCGCGTCACTGTACTCCCTCCTTCCACGCGGCTTCCATTGCTGAAAGAACATAGCCCATTTGAATACGTAGTTAGAGGAATGCGAAGGGATGATCCTTCAATGGCAGGTTTGTTTCTAGAGGTCCAAGGCGCCCAAGCTAAGGCCCCAAAAGCTCTCCAGACAATTCTAAAGATTTGACCTCATGTTTGATGCAGGTGCGCTAAGAGCTCGGTCATAAAAGTGTGGTTCCAATCCATGCCAAAATTCTCCCGAACACAACTCCAAACAGAACTTGCCGAGCATGGCTAAATAAGATGTGGTTGGCATCCTCTTGCACCCCACAAAGCGCACAAGTATCGCTACCTGGCCCATGGCATTTCTGAAGGTTAAGTGTTGAAGGCAATCTGTCTCGGGCTGCCTGTCAAAGAAAGATCCACACACGTGGGGGAATGCGAGTGGCCCAAAGGGCTTTGGTGTTGTTAACTTTCAGGCCCCCAGATCAGTTTGGCGTACAGGGATTTGTGATACGTCTCCATTGTATTTATAATTTTTGATTGTTCCATACTGTTATATTATCATTCTTGGATGTTTTACAATCATTTTATATCATTTTTTGGGACTAACCTATTGACATAGTGCCAAGTGCCAGTTGCTGTTTTCTGCTTGTTTTTTATATCACAGGAAATCAATACCAAACGGAGTCCAAATGCAGCGAAACTTTTTCTGGATTTCTTTGACCAGATGGGCTAGAGAAGCACCTAGGTGGGGGGGGGGGGGGGGGGGGGGGGGGGCGAGGGGGGCACAACCCACCAGGGCGCGCCCAGGTGGGTTGTGCCCACCTCGGTGGCCTCCCGCACCGCCTCTTCGCTCTATAAATACCCCAATATTCCACAAACCCCAGGGGAGTCGACGAAAATCAATTCCAGCCGCCGCAAGTTCCAGAACCACCAGATCCAATCTAGACACCATCACGGAGGGGGTTCATCATCCTCATTGGTGCCTCTCCGATGATGCATGAGTAGTTCATTGTAGACCTACGGGTCCGTAGTTAGTAGCTAGATGGCTTCCTCTCTCTTTTGATTTTCAATACAATGGTCTCTTGATATCTATTTGATGTAACTCTTTTTGCGGTGTGTTTGATGGGATTTGATGAACTTTGAGTTTATAATCAGATCTATGTTTTTATCCATGAAAGTTATTTGAGTTCTTTGATCTCTTTTGTGCATGATTACTTATAGCCTCATATTTCTTTTTCGAATCTTTGGTTTAGTTAGGCCAACTAGATTGATTTTTCTTGCCATGGGAAGAGGTGCTTTGTGATGGGTTCGATCTTACGGTGCTTGATCGTAGTGACAGAAGGGGAAACGACACGTATGCATCGTTGCCATTAAGGATAACAAGATGAGGTCTATTTCTACATAAATAGATCTTGTCTACATCATGTCATATTGTTCTTATTGCATTACTCCGTTTCTCCATGAACTTAATACACTAGATGCATGCTGGATAGCGGTCGATGTGTGGAGTAATAGTAGTAGATGCAGGCAGGAGTCGGTCTACTAATCTTAGAGGTGATGCCTATATAATGATCATTGCCTGGATATCGTCATGAGTATTTGAAGTTCTATCAATTGCCCAACAGTAATTTCTTTACCCACCATTTCTATTTTTCTCGAGAGAAGCCACTAGTGAAATCTACGGCCTCCGGGTCTCTTTATTATATTTTCCTTCACGATCTATTTTTATTTGCTTTTACCTTGCTGCAATTTATTATTATTTATTTTACCTCGCGTTCCCACGAGATCTATTTATCCATTCTACTACAATTTTACCTATCTTTTTATTCGTGAGGGATTGACAACCCCTCTCTTACGTCGGGTTGCAAGTATTTGTTCTTTGTGTGCAGGAGCTGTTTACGTGGTGTTGCATGGTTCTCCTACTGGTTCGATAACCTTGGTCTCATCACTGAAGAAAATACCTACCGTAGCTGTGCTGCATCATCCCTTTGTCTTCCTCTGGCGCATCACTGAAGGAAATACCGACGTAGTTCAAGCCGCATCAAAAGGAATTTCTAGCACCGTTGCAGGGGAGGATCAAGTCAAGATAGTCTCCCGACAACTCGCCAATTTTCGGCGCCGTTGCCGAGGAGACATCATCAACATCTACCAGGTTCCTAATCACAAATATCATCTCCTTGCAATTTACATTATTTGCCATTTGCCTCTCGTTTTCCTCTCCCCCACTTCACAAAAATTTGCCGTTTTATTCGCCTCCTTTCTCGTTCGCCTTTTTCTTGTCAGATCTCTTGTTTGCTTGTGTGCCCATGTGTCTTCTATTTGCTTGCATCTTCGCTTGCTAAAGATCTATTGATATGGATCCTCATCCCTTAGCTAATATTTTTAAGAAATCAAATTATGTTGAACCAGTTGCTAGTGATTTGAGTGCACTTGATTATCTCTATGAAGTTTTCCTTGAAATTCGCGAATCTGAAAATTGTGATGAAGTGTTAAAAGAAGAAGTTTATGAAGTGATTCATGATAGCTCCTTGAATGAAAAGCATGATTGCAATGATGTTATTATTAATTCTGTTAATGTCAACTGTGCTAATAATATGCAAAACCCCAAGCTTGGGGATGCTAATTTTGCTATGCCCACCACTTATTGTAATGATCATGATTGGGGTTCTTCTTATGATCTTGAAATTTTATTTAAGCCTCTTTGTCGGTGTCAAAACTGGCGGATCTCGGGTAGGGGGTCCCGAACTGTGCGTCTAGGCGGATGGTAACAGGAGACAAGGGATACGATGTTTTACCCAGGTTCAGGCCCTCTTGATGGAGGTAAAACCCTACGTCCTGCTTGATTGATATTGATATTGTGGATGTTACAAGAGTGGATCTACCACGAGATCAAGGAGGCTAAACCCTAGAAGCTAGCCTATGGTATGATTGTTGTCATGTATGTTGTGTCCTACGGACTAAAGCCATCTGGTTTATATAGACACCGGAGAGGGCTAGGGTTACATAGAGTCGGTTACAATGGTAGGATATCTACATATCCGTATCGCCAAGCTTTCCTTCCACGCCAAGGAAAGTCCCATCCGGACACGGGACGAAGTCTTCAATCTTGTATCTTCATAGTCTTGGAGTCCGGTCGATGATGATAGTCCGGCCAATGATAGTTCGGCCGATGATGGTAGTCCGGCTATCCGGACACCCCCTAATCCGGGACTCCCTCAGTAGCCCCTGAACCAGGCTTCAATGACGATGAGTCCGGCGCGCATATTGTTCGGCATTGCAAGGCGGGTTCCTCCTCTGAATAATTCGTAGAAGATTGTGAATACCAGGATAGTGTCCGGCTCTGCAAAATAATTCCACATTCCACCGTAGAGAGAATAATATATACACAAGTTCAATCTGCTGACGTTTTTTGGCGGCATGACGTCACACCACTACCAAGCCATTACTTGAATCGTTTTTTACTTTACCACCTCAGCGCATTTAGCGAAGCGGTTTCCTTGGCACGTCTTGTCGAAGCAGAGATCGTGTTCCCCCTTAATCCGGGATTCTCATCAATACGGACGTGGGTAACCCAACCGCGCCATTGATGGTGGCGCTTCGGGAGATAAGCGAGTTTTACCAGGCAGGTGGGGGACGCATAGACTTCGCCCGCCCATATATAAGGGATAAGAATTCACCTTTTCACCTACGCCTTCTTCCTCCTTTGCTTATCCATCTCCGCGCACTTGAGCTCCAGCGCCCAAGCCCGCACATCTCGTCTCAACCTTCCCCAGCCATGTCTGGAGCGGGAGGCAAGTGAATGACCTCCTTCGTTACGGAGGAGCACATCGAAAGACTGCGCAGCGCCGGCTATCTGTCCGGCGACATCGCGCACCGGCTGCCCGACGAGGGGCAGCTCATCCCCACCCCCAGGCCCCATGAGAGGGTCGTTTTCCTTCCCCACTTCCTCCGCGGACTGGGCTTTCCACTTCACCCCTTTGTCCGGGGGCTCATGTTCTACTACGGCCTGGATTTCCATGATCTGGCGCCGAACTTCATCCTCAACATCTCGGCGTTTATCGTCGTGTGCGAGGCCTTCCTCTGCATCCAGCCCCTCTTCGGCTTGTGGCTCAAGACCTTCAATGTCAAGCCGAAGGTAGTGAAGGGCACTCAAGCGGAGTGCGGAGGCGCCATGTTGGGCAAGATGCCCAACGTCCTTTGGTTCGAAGGGGCCTTCGTGGAATCCGTCAAGGGGTGGCAATCGGGGTGGTTCTATATCACCGAGCCGCGCGACCCTACGTGGGCGGCAGCCCCCGAGTTCAGATCTGGTATCCCTACGTAGCTCACCTCCTGGAAAGAGAAGGGCTTGCTGTGGGGTAGTTCGGAGGAGCTGACGGGACTCCAAGCCTGTATCCAGAAGCTGGTGAATAAGAAGCTCAGGCTGGTTAACGTGGTCCAAGTCATGCTCGTCCGCCGGATTCTCCCATGCCAAGAGCAGGCATTCAATCTGTGGGAGTTCGATCTGGAACAGCACCAAGCGTTGAGCGGGCTCTTCGACACGACGTACGAAGGCGCCTGGAGGGTGCTGTTTAAGGGCGCCGAAGCCCCCGCATCCGCGACTGAAGATTGCGGATTTCGCTCGCAGCGCCAAGCTGACGAGGTAAGTGATTCTACCCCTTTACGGGACACTTGCTTTTCATAGTTTGACTCTATGCGGGTTTCAATTTCTCCTTTTCCTTTGACAGGACTGGATGAAGAAGGCGGGGCAGATCATCTGCCCGGCTCCTATGCCAGAAAACCCAGTAGACGCCCGTCTAGCGGGGCTGCTGGTTCTGGCACCGCACGTGGTGCCGGAGAAGAAGGCCAAGAAGGAGGCCACGGGTACTCGACAGAGTTCCCGTTTTCAGGTGTCCGACGACTCCGAGGCGGACTCCTCCCCCGAAAACGAGGAGGAGAAAGAGGACTCTCTCCCAGAGGAGGGAGAGAGGAAGAGGAAGGCTTCCCCAACAGGGGAGGCCGAAGGGTCCAAGAGGGGAAGGACTATTCCCCCGGACAGCTCCACCAACATCAACGTTGGCGATGAAGAATGGCCTTCAAGGGCCAGGCCTCCGGCGAGATCGTAAGTATCCGGATTCCTGAATGATTTATAATTTCTCTTTTGTGTCACATAGTGTCATTCTAATGCCGCATGTTGCCTGTAGTCCGGCCAATGATGATCTCCCCACTTCATCGAGCGGGTCGTTGGCTCCGTCGGATGTAGACTCCATCCCGACCGCCTCCACCCCTCGCGACACCGAGGATGCCGAGGTGGGATCCCAAGAAGGGACCCATCAGGGGGAGGCTCCAGAGGCGCCACAAGGCGGCCTCCCGGACTTTGCGCCAGACTCCACGTCGGAACCCGCAGTGGTTCCGGAGTCCGGCCGGCGGCCCCTTCGCAAGAAGGGCAAGACCATGACACCGGCGGCTTATGTCCAACCGGAGGCGCCGGACAATTTGTTGGAGGCGCTCCAGAGCGCTTCCATCGAGGAAGAACACCGCACTATTATGAGTGCGGTAATTCAGAAGGTACAGCTCGCCAAGAGCGGGCTGACCGAAGCCTGCAGTAGCCTTCTATCAGGCTTTGAGGTAAGAAGTAAAAAATATGCAATGTAATACCACATAGACAGTAGCCCCTGATGCTCGGTTCGGTGTTCGGAAAGAAAAGCCAGACTGAGGATTTGAAAAAAAGATATACGCAGGGTTGCTAATTTTTTTTGTCAATATGGGATGCAGGCTGCGCTGCTGACCTCTGCCGCACTGACTGCGGAGGTCGGTGCTTTGAAGCAGGAGCTCGAGCGGTCCGAGCAAGAGCTCGGCCGTGCCAAGAAGCAGCTCCAGGACAAAGAAGGTGAGTAACACCACTTTGAATTTGTACCTTACAGAAAAGGATTTAGGTTGCGACAAAAAATAACAAGGATAACTTGGGTACTGCAGGGGCCACGAACGAGGTGGCCACCCTGAAGGAGGCCGTGTCCGCGGCCGAACGCAATGCGGCCGTGAAACGGGTAGAGCGAGAAAAACAGGAGGTGAGGGTGGTGGCGGTTCGGCAAGAGTTCCAGGCTCTCATGGAAAAGCATGAGAGTTTGGAGCGTGACTCAAAGACTCGAGAGTCCGAGCTTGCCACGGCTCTCGAAAGTGCCAAAGCCGCCAAGGCCGAGGCCCATAAGTACCTTCAGGAGATTGAGTCGGTGAAGAAGATAGCGGCAGGTAAGGCATTTTTCATGCAAAGCAAGCATGTGAATGTAAATTACGTGTTACTTACCCGAATTCGGAGCTCTCCAGGGGCGTTTGCAGATCTGCCTCGCAGCGTGTCTGATGCCGCCGCATTCTACCGAGCCGAGGAGGGGAGCTCAACGGAGAAGGTCTTATGGTCTCAGTACGCTGAGACCGGCCATCCGGTTCCCCTAGCGACCAGCTGAAGCAGCTGGTCGAGCTTCACAAGGTAGCCGAGCAGGCCATGAAGGGCCTCATAGTCCGGCTGTGGCCTGGAGAGGCCATGCCTGGGAGCTACTTCGGCCTTGTGCGGCGCTTGGTGGATGCATGCCCCTGGGTGGAGGTTATCAAGCGCTCCGCCTGTATTGAAGGTGCTCGTCGGGCCCTTGCCCGCGCAAAGGTGCACTGGGGCAAGCTGGATGCGGAGAAGCTAATCACTGACGCGCCACCAGTGGGCAAGGAATATCGTACGCCCGAGATGTACTATAAGACTGTCCTGAAGGGTGCCCGCAAGATTGCGGATGAGTGCCCCTGGGATGTAATTATTGAGTAAATTCGCAATGTGTTATCCTGTGCGCTGAAAACTTTGTTCATATGCGCTAAGCAACGCTTGTTAATTTAAAATATTACCTTCTGTGCGGCCGTTTTATTAAATCTGAGAGATGGCAAGTCGTCGGCTTCAGCCCCCACGCCGTGAGTGCTGGGGTGTTCGGGATAAACTTGAGCACTCTTGTTCCCATTTTTGGGTCCATCTAGGGAGGCGCTCAACACAACAAACAAGGCAACCGGACTTATAGTGCTTGAACACTCTCACTTAGCCATAGAATTCTATAATTTTAAATTTCGGCGAAGCCCCTAGTATTCGGAAGACCGAGTTCGGGGCGCTATCCACGCCTTGGCCGGACATTATCCGGTTCTTCGCTTGAAGTGGCATGAGTCTTTAGGGACTCGAAGGGACCTCTCGAACAGCGACCAGTCTCTCGCCTTATCATGACAGTCAGTTTTCGCTTTCTCCACTAAGGCGTTAACCTGGCTCAACCGGGGCGCAATCGCAGTGGTTCTCCCAGTGCTACCTTAGCCGATAGAACGGAACGTATGGTGCCAAACATGGGAGCCGGGCAAACCCAACTATTGACCCAAGACATGATTCGGAGCCGATTCATATAATGCTATAAGTTCGGGGTGCCGCACTTGTGAAAGTGTTCGGACTTTATCACACCGTAATGCGGGGAACATAAGCCCCTGGTGTATTCGGCCGTACCAAAATATACGGATGCAACATGTCGTAAATGAACATATATATATAAAGTAATGCAATTATGGGCAAAAAGTGCTGCATTATTTATTCAAAAAGATCTGCTATGAGTGCGGAATGATGCAAATAGTGCGGAAAGCAAGGGATTGGACGAATTAAAGGCGTCTCCCTCCAGGGGTAAGCCGCGGAATGGTGTATTTAACAAATTTAATGCTCGTAATGGAGACCACCTGAGTATTTGTCGCTGCCTTTGCTCCTCCCTGGCTATTGCATCATGAGTTCGGTAGGTTCGCCCCCGGACAGAGTCCTGTATAAAAAAAGAGAAAAATAAAAGAAAAGAACGACACACTTGGGAGCCCCTGGTGTGGTCGAACCGCACTCTGGGTTTGTTGTGGTCGTGCCCCTTCCCCTAGACCCATGGAATCTCCAGAGCGTAATGATGTACGCGGAGGGTTGGTCTTGCAATCATGCGAGGGCTGGGGTTGGGGCCGCATTGCTACGCGTGCTCGGGACGTGCCAGGTGGTCTTGGTTGATGTTGCTCTGGGTACGTTTGGCCGTGTCCGGCCATTTAACGGCCGGACTCGAAAATTGCCTTAGAAGGCTGCTCTGTATTTCTGCCGCGAGAGCCGTTGTATGTTCCTCCGTTCGGAGGGAGCGTTCCGTATTTCCGTTGACCGTAATGACTCCACGAGGGCCTGGCATCTTGAGCTTGAGGTATGTGTAATGCGGCACCGCATTGAATTTTGCAAACGCGGTTCGTCCGAGCAGGGCGTGATAGCTGCTGCGGAACGGGACTATGTCGAAGATTAACTCCTCGCTCCGGAAATTATCCGGGGATCCGAAGACCACTTCCAGCGTGACTGAGCCTGTACAATTAGCTTCAACACCTGGTATGATGTCTTTGAAGGTCGTCTTTGTAGGTTTAATCCTTGAACGGTCTATGCCCATCTCGCGCACTGTATCCTGATAAAGCAGGTTCAGGCTACTGCCGCCGTCCATCATGACTCTCGTGAGGTGAAAACCATCGATGATTGGGTCTAAAACCAATGCGGCGAATCCGCCATGGCGGATACTGGTCGGATGGTCTCTTCGATCGAAAGTGATCGGACAAGAGGACCATGGGTTGAACTTTGGGGCGACTGGCTCCATCGCGTATACGTCCCTTAGTGCACGCTTTCGCTCCCTCTTTGGTATATGCGTTGCGTATATCATGTTTACCGTCCGAACTTGAGGGGGGAATCCCTTTTGTCCTCTGTTTTTCGGCGGCCGGGTCTCTTCCTCGTCGTTGCTGTGTAGCCCCTTGTCATTGTTTTCGGCAATTAATTTGCCTGCCTGCTTAAATACTCAACAATCTCTGTTGGTGTGGTTAGCTAGCTTTTCGGGGGTTCCATGTATTTGACAAGAGCGGTCAAGTATTCGATCCAAATTGGACGGGCTCGGAGTAGTTCTTTAAAATGGCTTCTTCCGTTGACCGGGTTTGGAGCCTCAGAATCCGGCGTTGACTGCCGTATCCTCATTGCTGTCGCCGTTAATGTGGCATTTGTTTTTGTTTCGACGCGACCTGCCATTGCGGTCCTTGGTATCCGGACTGCCAACATTTTTACTGAGGTTGTTGCTGCGAGCTAGCCAGCTGTCCTCTCCCGCACAGAAGCGGGTCATAAGTGATGTGAGGGCTGCCATGGATTTCGGCTTTTCCTGTCCTAGGTGCCGGGCCAGCCACTCATCGCGGATGTTATGTTTGAAGGCAGCGAGGGCCTCTGCATCCGGTCAGTCGACGATTTGATTTTTCTTTGTTAAGAACCGTGTCCAGAATTGCCTGGCCGATTCGTCTGGCTGCTGGATTATGTGGCTTAGGTCATCTGCGTCCGGTGGTCGCACATACGTGCCCTGGAAGTTGTCGAGGAATGCGGCTTCCAGGTCTTCCCAGCACCCAATTGACTCTGCGGGCAGGCTGTTAAGCCAATGCCGAGCTGGTCCTTTAAGCTTGAGCGGGAGATACTTGATGGCGTGGAGATCGTCGCCGCGGGCCATATGGATGGGAAGGAGATAATCTTCGATCCAAACCGCGGGGTCTGTTGTGCCATCGTAGGATTCAATGTTTATGGGTTTAAACCCTTCAGGGATTTGATGATCCATTACTTCGTCCGTGAAGCATAGTGGGTGTGCGGCGCCTCTGTATTGAGCAATATCGCGACGTAGCTCAAGAGAGCGTTGTCTGTTGTGTTCGGCTCGGCCGGAGTAGTTGTATCCGGCGCGACGGTATTCGTCGTGGGTCTTGGGGCGCCCACGTGATCCATAGATAGATCTGGATTGTCTTGCCTTGTCCTCCAATATGTCCCGCAAGTCCGGCGCGTTCACCCGTGGCTTCGCGCTTTTCGAGCGGTGCCGGGGTACGGTTTTGGTGGAGGGCTTACATGCCTCTCTGTCGCGGCCACGAGGTGGTCGGTCTGCCGTATTGTGCGCTGGTGATGCAGGGTTGTATGCTTCCTCCTCTAGTCGGGGGAGCAACTTGCATTTTGGGTAGCTTTTGGAGGGGCGTTCGAGTTCATACTCTTCGGCCGCGAGGACCTCGGTCCATCTGTCGGCCAGCAGGTCTTGATCAGCTTGAAGCTGTTGCTGCTTTTTCTTTAGACTATTTGCTGTGGCCATTAGCCTGCGTCTGAAACGCTCTTGTTCGACGGGATCCTCAGGCACGACGAATTCGTCGTCGTCGAGGCTTGCCTCGTCTCCGGAGGGAGGTATGTAATTATCATCCTCGACCTCTTCGTCTGACGCCCTCTCGTGAGGGCTTGCTTCTGCCTCCTCCTGCGCTGAATCTTGCTGGAGGGGGTTATCTTCGGCACTTTCTGGGGTGTTATTATCTCCTGTGCCGGAATCTCCATTCTTGCTATGGCGGGATTTAGAGCGGCGCCGCTGACGTTGTCGCTTGGGCTATTTCTTTAAGGAATCTGCCTCCGCTGCTTCTTCGCCGTCCCCATCTCTTGGGGTGTCCACCATGTATATGTCGTATGACGAGGTGGTCTTCCAGTGTCCTGTGGGCGCTGGTTCTTGATAGTCTCCGGCATCGTCGTCCATACCGTTGATGTTGTCGGAGTCGTAGTCGAGTATGTCGGTTAGATTGTCGATGGTGGCTACGAAGTGGGTGGTGGGTGGGGTTTGAATTTCTTCGTCGTCCGTGTCCCAACCATCCTGGCCGTAGTCCGGCCAGGGTTCTCCGGATAGAGAGAGGTGCTTCAACGAATTTAAGATGTCACCGAAGGGTGAGTACTGAAAGATGTCCGCAGCGGTGAACTCCATGATCGGCGCCCAATTGGATTCGATTGGCAGGGGCGCAGGAGGTTTGGAGTCCGGCAGGGAGTCTGGCACCTCGGAGTCGTGAGCTTTATGAGGGACTAGGTTAGTGTTCGGCTCCATCGCCGTGAAAGTTGCAGCTCCCGAGGCGGTGTCCAGCCACCCGTCCTCGATCTGCGCGATCGGCTCCGGACTATGGGTCGGAGCGGATTCGTGTGCGGCCTCCAAGGTACTGTCCGGCGGCAGAGTTAGGTCGTGCCCATCGTGACAGTGCGGCACGCTCGGCTGTGGCTCGGATCCATCGAAGATCAAGTCCCCGCGAATATCGGCCATGAAGTTTAGGCTTCCAAACCTGACCTGACGGCCAGGGGCGTAGCTTTCGATTTGCTCCAGATGGCCAAGCGAGTTGGCCCGCAGTGCAAAGCCGCCGAATACGAAGATCTGTCCGGGGAGAAAAGTCTCACCCAGGACTGCGTCGTTGTTGATTGAAGAGGCCATCAAGCCTATCGGTGACGACACAGAGGAACTCTCAATGAAAGCACCAATGTCGGTGTCAAAACCGGCGGATCTTGGGTAGGGGGTCCCGAACTGTGCGTCTAGGCGGATGGTAACAGGAGACAAGGGACACGATGTTTTACCCAGGTTCGGGCCCTCTTGATGGAGGTAAAACCCTACGTCCTGCTTGATTGATATTGATATTGTGGATGTTACAAGAGTGGATCTACCACGAGATCAAGGAGGCTAAACCCTAGAAGCTAGCCTATGGTATGATTGTTGTCATGTATGTTGTGTCCTACGGACTAAAGCCATCCGGTTTATATAGACACCGGAGAGGGCTAGGGTTACATAGAGTCGGTTATAATGGTAGGAGATCTACATATCCGTATCGCCAAGCTTGCCTTCCACGCCAAGGAAAGTCCCATCTGGACACGGGACGAAGTCTTCAATCTTGTATCTTCATAGTCTTGGAGTCCGGTCGATGATGATAGTCCGGCCAATGATAGTTCGGCGATGATGGTAGTCCGACTATCCGGACACCCCCTAATCTGGGACTCCCTCACTCTTGATCAATATGATATAGATAATAATGCTTACAATAGTATTGAAAGTGGGTTTGGAAGAGTGTCAACTTTAGGTAAAAATAATCCCACATATTTGGAGAATTATCAATCTTGTGAATTTTTTGATAAAAGTGGGTTTGGAGAGGTCATGACTTTAGTTAATGTTAAACCCAGTATTTTGGAAGACTATAAGAATTTTATGCATGTGGATCATGGAGAGAAAATTTTATATGATAGTTATATTGTTGAATTTGATTATGGTCCTACATGTAATTATTATGAGAGAGAAAAATATGGTTGTGGAAATCTTCATGTCACTAAATTACCTCGCTTCATGTTGAGATTGCTATTGTTTCTTTCTTCTTCCTTGCATATGCTAGATCTTGCTTGTCTTGCTAATTTTTTTTCCTATAAAATTCCTATGCATAGGAAGTACATTAGACTTAAATGTGTTTGTCACATGTTTTATGATGCTCTCTTTGTGTTTCAATTATTATCTTTCATGTGAGCATCAATAAAATTTATGCCTAGCTAGGGGCGTAAAACGATAGCGCTTGTTGGGAGGCAACCCAATGAATAAAATTTATTTTTTTCTTTTCCTTTCTGTTCTTGAGTGTTTGCACAATTATGCTACTGTTATGATCGTGTTTTTTGTGTTTTAATTAGTGTTTGTGCCAAGCAAATCCTTTGGGATGATTTGTGTGATAGTTGATTTGAT
The DNA here is from genome assembly GCF_018294505.1 of Triticum aestivum. Lineage (NCBI taxonomy): Eukaryota > Viridiplantae > Streptophyta > Magnoliopsida > Poales > Poaceae > Triticum > Triticum aestivum. The sequence continues at coordinate 748,005,001 of NC_057813.1, read as the reverse complement.
CTTGTTGAAAAACAGAAACTTTTGCGGCCAGAAAAATAATTTTCATAAATCACATAAACATGCTTTTGCTCTGAATTTGTTACGAAAGATTAATATACAAATTTCTCACATTGTCCTAAGTTTTTATATTTTTTGGAGTCACAGAAGTATTCGAAGTTTTCAGATTGCTACAGACTGTTCTGTTTTTGACAGATTCTGTTTTCTTTGTGTTGTATGCTTGTTTTGATGATTCTATGGTTTCCTTTGAAGAGTTTTTGCCATAGAAAAGTTGGAATACAGTAGATATAATGCAAAAATAAAATATGAATGGGTTTGCAACAGTACTTATAGTAGTGATTTGCTTTTTTTATACTAACGGATCCCATGAAGGTTTTGTTGAGTTTTGTGTGATTGAAGTTTTCATGTTTTGGGTGAGATCGCGATGGATGAAGGAATAGGGATTAGCAAAAGGCTAAGCTTGGGGATGCCCGAGGTACCCCAAGATAATATTTAAGAAGTATCAAGCAACTAAGCTTGGGGATGCCCCCGAGTGGCATCCCCTCTTTCTTCTAACAACTATCGGTATTTTACTTGGAGCTATATTTTTATTCGTCACATATCATGAGTTTTGCTTGGAGCGTCTTGTATGATATGAGTATTTGCCTGTTTTTCTTTTTATTGTAAGTCTTGAATCCTTGCTGGACACACCTATTTGAGAGAGCCAAAATTATGCCATGACTTGTTAGAATTGCTCTCTATGCTTCACTTAAATCTTTATTAGCTATGGAATTGCTCTAGTGCTTCACTTATATCTTTTTGAGCATGTTGCACTTTAGTATTTTTGAATAAATGCTCTCATGCTTCACTTAGATTTATTTGAGAGTTAGTAAATTTTTTAAGAAATTCCCTCTTGCTTCACTTAGATTATTTTGAGAGAAAGAAAAATTATGATTCTCATGTTCTTCACTTATATTTGTTTGAGCTTATCAAAAGAAACATATGAAGTTAGTCCCAAAGTGATAGATTTCCGAGGAGGATATAATAAAAACTTTCATGAAGATCATTGGACAAAATAAACTTGATTCCTTGTAATAGTTTTGAGATATGATGATAGTGATATGCGAGTCATGTTGATGAATAATTATGCTTTAGTAAGAATATTGGTGTTAAGGTTTGTGATTCCCTATGCAAGCACGAAAGTCAATAGTTATGCAATGAAATTACATCCTACTTGTGGTGCATTATTTGGTGTTAGTTATTCTTATTGCTCGCTTATGAGATTTTTCGTTTCTTGGTTGGATGCTTCTCAATCTTTTGCTAGCCTTCAGTTGCACTAAGTATGATCACTACTTGTGCATCCAAAATCCTTTGAACCAGTTTTTGCCACATGAGTCCACTATACCTACCTATATGCGGTATTCTTTTGCCGTTCTAAGCAAATTTGTATGTGCCATCTCTAATTTTCAAAATAAATTTCCCTTTTGTGTGCTCGTACCACTCATGAAACGGTAGGGGGTGACTGATATATTTCCATGCTAGATATGTTATTCTCAAGATGAGTGTTTATTCACTTGTCATTGCACGAGAGTACGACAAAAGTATTAGGGATGCCCAGTCTTGAAATGAAAAATGAATTTAGTTTATGTTGTCAAATAGTAAATTCCTTGGAAAGTGTTGGTATGGAAGGCACCCATGGATACGGTTAGCCATGGAAAGTGAAAGTATGGTGGAAAAAGGAATACACTTTATTTTTTGTTTGGAAACCGCCCATGATATATCTAGCATGGAAAGTATTGGGAACTACTCGATCATTTTCGTTGACAGGAAAAGCATGACATCCAAACTGTTTTATCTCTATCTTTTTTGCTTTGAGCCCTGGCACCTCTACAAATCCCTACTTCCCTCTGCGAAGGGCCTTTCATTTACTTTATGCAATTTTTATTTTTACTTGAGTCTCCATCTTCTCTTATAAAGCACCAACTAAGGGGCACTATGATCGTACTTGAGCATTGGGCGTAGCTAATATGCGAGTGTGTTTCATGAATGGATCAATGATTGAGCATAATGGGCTAGGGATAACTTGCTTTAGTGTTGATATTTTGAAAGACATGGTTGTTTGTTGATATGCTTGGGTATTAAAGTCCTCATGTCAAAACTAGACTATTGCTTTGAACTATATAATAGTCCAAATGTCCATGCTACAAAGAAAAGAATATGTGATGAACATGTTAGGCAACATTCCACATCAAAAAAAATCTGTTGTTATCATTTACCTACTCGAGGACGAGCAGGAATTAAGCTTGGGGATGTTGATACGTCTCCAACGTATCTATAAATTTTGATTGTTCCGTGTTGTTATATTATCATTCTTGGATGTTGTACAATCATTTTCAATCATTTTATATCATTTTTTGGGACTAACCTATTGACATAGTGCCAGTTGCTGTTTTCTGCTTGTTTTTGCATCGCAGGAAATCAATACCAAATGAAGTCCAAATGCAGCGAAACTTTTTGTGGATTTTTTTGGACCAGAAGACACCATATGGTCCAGAGAAGCACCTGGGGGCGCCTCGAGGGGGCACAACCCACCAGGGTGCGTCTGGGCCCCTAGGCGCGCCCAGGTGGGTTGTGCCCACCTGGTGGCCTCCAGTACCGCCTCTTCGCTCTATAAATACCCCAACATTCTAGAAACCCTAGGGGAGTCGGTGAAAATCAATTCCATCCACCGCAAGTTCCAGAACCACCAGATCTAATCTAGACACCATCACGGAGGGGGTTCATCATCCTCATTGGTGCCTCTCCCATGATGCGTGAGTAGTTCATTGTAGACCTACATGTCCGTAGTTAGTAGCTAGATGGCTTCCTCTCTCTCTCTTTTGATTCTCAATACAATGGTCTCTTGGAGATCTGTTTGATGTAACTCTTTTTGCGGTGTGTTTGTTGGGATCCGATGAACTTTGAGTTTATGATCAGATCTATGTTTTTATGCATGAAAGTTATTTGAGTTCTTTGATCTCTTTTATGCATGATCACTTATAGACTTGTATTTCTTCTTCAAATCTTTGGTTTAGTTAGGCCAACTAGATCGTTTTTTCTTGCCATGGGAAGAGGTGCTTTGTGATGGGTTCGATCTTACGATGCTTGATCCTAGTTATAGATGGGGAAACGACATGTATGTATCGTTGCCATTAAGGATAACAAGATGGGGTCTATTTCTACATAAATAGATCTTGTCTACATCATGTCATCGTTCTTATTGCATTACTCCGTTTCTCCATGAACTTAATACATTAGATGCATGCTTGATAGCAGTCGATGTGTGGAGTAATAGTAGTAGATGCAGACAGGAGTCGGACTACTAATCTTGGACGTGATGCCTATATAATGATCATTGCCTGGATATCGTCATGAGTATTTGAAGTTCTATCAATTGCCCAACAGTAATTTGTTTACCCACCATTGCCTTTTTTCTCGAGAGAAGCCACTAGTGAAATCTACGGCCTCTAGGTCTCTTCTTTATTATATTTGCCTTCACGATTGATACGTCCATTTTGCATCATGCTTTTATATCGATATTTATTGCATTATGGGCTGCTATTACACGTTATGTTACAATACTTATGCCGATTCTCTCTTATTTTACAAGGTTTACATGAAGAGGGAGAATGCCGGCAGCTGGGATTCTGGGCTGGAAAAGGAGCAAATACTAGAGACCTATTATGCACAACTCCAAAAGTCCTAAAACTCCACGAAAGTTAATTTTGGATTTAGTAAAAAATATTGAGTGAAGAAAGTACCAGAGGTGGCCCACACCCAGGCCACGAGGGTGGGGGGCGCGCCCTACCCCCCTGGGCGCGCCCCCTGCCTCGTGGGCCCCCTGGCAGGCCTTCGGTGACCATCTTCTGCTATATGAAGTCTTTTACCCTGGAAAAAATCATAAGCAAATTTTCGGGATGAAACACCGCCGCCACGAGGCGGAACCTTGGCGGAACCAATCTAGGGCTCCGGCGGAACTGTTCTGCCGGGGAAACATCCCTCCGGGAGGGGGAAATCTTCGCCATCGTCATCACCATTGATCCTATCATCGGGAGGGGGTAAATCTCCATCAACATCTTCACCAGCACCATCTCCTCTCAAACCCTAGTTCATCTCTTGTATCCAATCTTTGTACCAAAACCTCAGATTGGTACCTGTGGGTTGCTAGTAGTGTTGATTACTCCTTGTAGTTGATGCTAGTTGGTTTATTCAGTGGAAGATCATATGTTCAGATCCTTAATGCATATTAATACCCCTCTGATTATGAACATGAATATGATTTGTGAGTAGTTACGTTTGTTCCTGAGGACATGGTAGAAGTCTTGCTATAATTAGTCATGTGAATTTGGTATTCGTTCGATATTTTGATGAGATGTATGTTGTCTCTCCTCTAGTGGTGTTATGTGAATGATGACTACATGACACTTCACCATTGTTTGGGCCTAGAGGAAGACATTGGGAAGTAATAAGTAGATGATGGGTTGCTAGAGTGACAGAAGCTTAAACCCTAGTTTATGCGTTGCTTCGTAAGGGTCTGATTTGGATCCATATGTTTCATGCTATGGTTAGGTTTACCTTAATACTTCTTTTGTAGTTGCAGATGCTTGCAATAGGGGTTAATCATAAGTGGGATGCTTGTCCAAGAAAGGGTAGTAACCAAGCATCGGTCCACCCACATATGAAATTATCAAAGTAACGAACGCGAATCATATGAGCGTGATGAAAACTAGCTTGATGATAACTCCCATGTGTCCTCGGGAGCGTTTTCCTTCATATAAGAATTTGTCCAGGCTTGTTCTTTTCTACAAAAAGGATTGGGCCACCTTGATTCACCTTATTTACTTTCATTGCTTGTTAGCCTTTACAAATTACCTTATCACAAAACTATTTGTTACCGATAATTTCAGTGCTTGCAAAGAATACCTTACTGAAAACCACTTGTCATTTCCTTCTGCTCCTCGTTGGGTTCGACACTCTTACTTATCGAAAGGACTATGATAGATCCCCTACACTTGTGGGTCATCAAGACTCTTTTCTGACACTGTTGCCGGGGAGTGAAGCACCTTTGGTAAGGAAAAATTTATATAGTGTGCTGAAATTTATTGTCACTTGTTACTACGGAACATAATCCTTTGAGGGACTTGTTCGGGGTATCTTCACCCCGACCAGTAGAGCAAAGAGTTGCTCCTCAACCTACTGAACCTACTGAAAATGTTTACTTTGAAATTCCTTCGGGTATGATAGAGAAACTGCTAGCTAATCCTTTTACAGGAGATGGAACATCGCATCCCGATTTACCCTAATCTATGTGGATGAAGTTTGTGGATTATTTAAGCTTGCAGGTATGCCTGACGATGTTGTCAAGAAGAAGGTATTCCCTTTATCTTTGAAGGGAGAGGCATTGACATGGTTTAGGCTATGTGATGATATGGGATCATGGAACTACAACCGATTGAAATTGGAATTTCATCAAAAGTTTTATCCTATGCATCTTGTTCATCGTGATCGTAATTATATATATAATTTTTGGCCTCGCGAAGGAGAAAGCATTGCTCAAGCTTGGGGAGGCTTAAGTCAATGTTATATTCATGCCCCAATCATGAGCTCTCAAGAGAAATGATTATTCAAAATTTTTATGCTCGGCTTTCTCTCAACAATCGCTCCATGCTCGATACTTCTTGTATTGGGTCTTTTATGATGAAGACTATTGAATTCAGATGGGATTTATTGGAAAGAATTAAACGTAACTCTGAAGATTGGGATCTCGGCGAAGGTAAGGAGTCAGGTATGACACCTAAGTTTGATTGTGTTAAATCTTTTATGGATACCGATGCTTTTCGTGAATTTAGCACTAAATATGGACTTGACTCTAAGATAGTAGCTTCTTTCTGTGAATCATTTGCTACTCATGTTGACCTCCCTAAGGAGAAGTGGTTTAAATATAATCCTCCCACTGAAGTAAAAGTAGTTGCACCTATTAAATTTGAAGAAAAGGCTATCACTTATAATGATCCTATTGTTCCTACTACCTATACTGAGAAACCACCTTTCCTTGTTAGGATAAAGGATCATGCTAAAGCTTCAACCGTGGTTCGTAAGAGTAATACTAAAACACCTACACCACCTGAGCAAATTAAAGTTGAACCTAGTATTGCTATGGTTAAAAATCTCTTGGCTGATAATATTGATGGGCATGTTATTTACTTCTGTGATGAAGCTGCTAGAATTGCTAGACCGGATACTAAGAATAAACATAGACCTGTTGTAGGCATGCTTGCTATTTCTGTTAAAATAGGATATCATTGTTATCATGGCTTATGTGATATGGGTGCTAGTGCCAGTGCAATACCTCATTCCTTATACAAAGAAATTATGCATGATATTGCACATGCTGAGATAGAAGAAATTGATGTTACAATTAAGCTTGCCAATAAAGATACTATTTCACCAATTGGGATTGTTAGAGATGTTGAAGTCTTGTGTGGGAAAGTTAAGTATCCTACTGATTTTCCTGTTCTTGGCTCCCCACAAGATGACTTTTGTCCCATTATATTTGGTAGACCCTTCTTGAATACTCTTAATGCTAAGATAGATTGCGAAAAGGATATTGTTACTATTGGTTTGGGGGATATATCTCATGATTTTAACTTTGCTAAATTTCGTCCATGATAAAGAATTGCCTAGTAAGGATGAAATTATTGGTCTTGCTTCTATTGCCGTGCCTCCTAATGATCCTTTAGAACAATATTTGCTAGACCATGAAAATGATATGTTTATGAATGAAAGAAGGGAGATAGATGAAGTATAATTTAAACAGGGACCTATTTTGAAACACAACTTGCCTATTGAAATCCTAGGGGATCCTCCTCCACCCAAGGGTGATCCTGTGTTTGAGCTTAAACCATTACCTGATACTCTTAAATATGCTTATCTTGATGAAAAGAAGATATATCCTGTTATTATTAGTGCTAACCTTTCAGAGCAGGAAGAGGAGAAATTATTGAAAACTCTAAAGAAGAACCGTGCTGCTATTGGATATACTCTTGATGATCTTAAGGGCATTAGTCCCACTCTTTGCCAACACAAAATAAAATTGGAGAAAGACGCCAAACCGGTTATTGATCACCAACAACGGTTAAATCCTAAGATGAAAGAAGTGGTAAGAAAGGAAATACTAAAGCTCCTAGAGGCAGTTATAATTTATCCCGTTGCTGATAGTCAGTGGGTAAGTCCTGTCCATTGTGTCCCTAAGAAGGGAGGTATTACTGTCGTTCCTAATGATAAAGATGAATTGATCTCGCAAAGAATTGTTACGGGTTATAGGATGGTAATTGATTTCCGCAAATTAAATAAAGATACTAAAAAGGATAATTACCCTTTGCCTTTTATTGATCAAATGCTAGAAATATTATCCAAACATACACACTTTTGCTTTCTATATGGTCACTCTGGTTTCTCTCAAATACCTGTGTTAGCAGAGGATCAAGAAAAGACCACTTTTACTTGCCCTTTCGGTACTTTTGCTTATATATGTATGCCTTTTGGTTTATGTAATGCACCTGCTACCTTTCAAAGATGCATGATGGCTATATTCTATGACTTTTGTGAAAAGATTGTTGAGGTTTTCATGGATGATTTCTCTGTTTATGGATCTTCTTTTGATGATTGCTTGAGCAACCTTGATCGAGTTTTGCAGAGATGCGAAGATACTAGTCTTGTCTTGAATTGGGAGAAGTGCCACTTTATGGTTAATGAAGGCATTGTCTAGGGGCATAAAATTTCTGAAAGAGGTATTGAAGTTGATAAAGCTAAAGTTGATGCTATTGAAAAGATGTTGTGTCCCAAGGACATTAAAGGTATAAGAAGTTTCCTTGACCATGCCGGTTTTTATAGGAGTTTCAATAAAGACTTCTCTAAAATTTCTAGGCCTCTAACTAATCTATTACAAAAAGATATTCCTTTTGTCTTCGATGATGATTGTGTAGAAGCATTTGAAATACTTAAGAAAGCCTTGATTTCTGCACCTATTGTTCAGCCAACTGACTGGAATTCACCCTTTGAAGTTATGTGTGATGCTAGCGATTATGCCATAGGTGCTATTCTAGGACAAAGAGGTGATAAGAAACTAAATGTTATCCAATATGCTAGTAAAACTCCAGACAGTGCGCAGAGAAATTATGCTACTACTGAAAAAGAATTTTTAGCAGTTGTATTTGCTTGTGATAAGTTCATACCTTATATTGGAGATTCTAAAGTAACTGTTCACACTGATCATGCTGCTATTAAATATCTTATGGAAAAGAAAGATGCTAAACCTAGACTTATTAGATGGGTTCTCTTGCTACAAGAATTTGATTTGCATATTATTGATAGAAAGGGAGCTGAGAACCCCATTGCAGACAACTATTCTAGGTTAGAGAATGTTCTTGATAACCCACTATCTATTGATGCTAACTTTCCCGATGAACAATTAGCTGTCATAAATGCTTCTCGTACTGCTCCATGGTATGCTGATTATGCTAATTACATTGTTGCTAAATTTATACCACCTAGTTTCACATACCAGCAAAAGAAAAAGTTTTTCTATGATTTAAGACATTACTTCTGGGATGACCCACACCTTTATAAAGAAGGAGTAGATGGTGTTATTAGACATTGTGTACCTGAGCATGAACAGGAACAGATCCTACGCAAGTGTCACTCCGAGGCATATGGAGGACACCACGCTGGAGATAGAACTGCGCATAAGGTATTGCAATCCGGTTTTTATTGGCCTACTCTCTTCAAAGATGCCCGTAAGTTTGTCTTGTCTTGTGATGAATGTCAAAGAATTGGTAATATTAGTAGATGTCTATGAATTATTCACTTGTTATTGAACCATTTGATGTTTGGGGCTTTGATTATATGGGATTGTTTCCTTCCTCTAATGGGTATACACATATTTTAGTTGCTGTTGATTAGAAGATATTCCAACTACTAGTGCTGATCATAACACCTCTATTAAGATGCTTAAAGAAGTCATTTTTTCAAGGTTTGGAGTCCCTAGATATTTAATGACTGATGGTGGTTCACATTTTATTCATGGTGCTTTTCGTAAAATGCTCGCTAAGTATGATGTTAATCACAGAATTGCATCTCCATATCACCCACAGTCTAGTGGTCAAGTAGAATTGAGTAATAGAGAGCTTAAATTTTGCAAAAGACTGTTAATAGATCTAGAAAGAATTGGTCCAAGAAACTTGATGATGCATTATGGGCTTATAGAACTGCATATAAAAATCCTATGGGTATGTCTGCATATAAAATGGTTATGGAAAAGCATGTCACTTACCTCTCGAACTAGAACATAAGGCATATTGGGCCATTAAAGAGCTCAATTATGATTTCAAACTTGCCGATGAGAAGAGGTTATTTGACATTAGCCCACTTGATGAGTGGAGAACACAAGCCTATGAGAATGCCAAACTGTTTAAAGAAAAGGTTAAAAGATGGCATGACAACAGGATACAAAAGCGTGAGTTTAATGTAGGTGATTATGTGTTGCTATACAACTCTCATTTAAGATTTTTTGCATGAAAACTTCTCTCCGAATGGGAAGGCCCTTACGTTATCGAGGAGGTCTACTGTTCCGGTGCCATAAAAATCAACAACTTTGAAGGCACAAGTCCGAAGGTGGTGAACAATCAAAGAATCAAACATTATATCTCAGGTAATCCCATAAATGTTGAAACCAATGTGATTTAAACCGTAACCCCGGAGGAATACATAAGGGACACTTTCCAGAACGTTTCAGACTCTGAAAAGGAACAGGTATGTGGTACGGTAAGTAAACCGACTCCAAAACAGTTCTAATAGCAATTTTTCTCTGTTTTGGAATATTTAAGAAAATAGGAAAATAAGAAGTAGTCTGGGAAGGACACGAGGCATCCATGAGGGTGGAGGGCACGCCCTACCCCCTAGGTGCGCCCCCTGCCTCGTGGGCACCTCGTGTGCTCTCCGGACTCTGTTTTCTTGCACGGTACTTCTTTTAGTCGGTAAAAAATCATTATATAATCTCCCGAAGGTTTTGACCACCGTACCACGACAAAATCCTCTGCTTTTGTTTCAAGTTGTTTTTTGACAAATCTAGATCACCATGACATCTTCAAGCGCCCCCAAGGACAAGTTTTTCGAGACGGTCATCAACCCCTACCTCGTGGATGTGCTGCAACACCGTCAAACCATAGAGATGCGTGAGGGGGTGCTGCCATCTGCGACATTGAGGGACCAAGGAGGACCGGAAGCGTGGAGACAAGACTCGAAGCAATGGAACAACAAGTTTTCAAGTGCCAAGGGATGGTGGAACACGGACTCAACGCCAACCACATGATGATCGCGGAGTTCACCAACAACCACAAGCTGGATGCCAAGAACATTGGGGAAACCATCTTCAAGCTTCATAAGAAAATTGAGCACCTCCAAGCCTAGTTCTATGACCTGCAAAACCAAAGCTGTGAGTATGAATATAGATTCAAGAGGATGAGTTTGGCTGCAGATTTGAGGATCCCGGAGACTCGATCATCCTTCTATGATGTGCTACCTCTTGAGCACTGCATTGGTTTTCCTTGAAGAGGAAAGGGTGATGCAGCAAAGTAGCGTAAGTATTTCCCTCAGTTTTTGAGAACCAAGGTATCAATCCAATAGGAGGCTCCTCAAAAGTCCCACGCACCTACACAAACAAACAAGAACCTCGCAACCAACACAATAAAGGGGTTGTCAATCCCTTCACAGCCACTTGCGAAAGTGAGATCTGATAGAGATAATATGATAAGATAAATATTTTTGGTATTTTTATGATATAGATTGGAAAGTAAAAGACGCAAATAAAAGTAGATGGAAAGCTTATATGATAAAGGATAGACCCGGGGGCCATAGGTTTCACTAGTGGCTTCTCTCAAGATAGCCTAAGTATTATGGTGGGTGAACAAATTACTGTCGAGCAATTGATAGAAAAGTGCATAGTTATGAGAATATCTAGGCATGATCATGTATATAGGCATCACGTCCATGACAAGTAGATCGAAACGATTCTGCATCTACTACTATTACTCCACACATCGACCGACTCCTGCCTGCATCTAGAGTATTAAGTTCATGAAGAACAGAGTAACGCATTAAGAAAGATGACATGAGGTAGAGGGATAAACTCATGCAATATGATATAAACCCCATCTTTTTATCCTCGATGGCAACAATACAATACGTGCCTTGCTGCCCCTGCTGTCACTGGGAAAGGACACCGCAAGATTGAACCCAAAGCTAAGCACTTCTCCCATTGCAAGAAAGATCAATCTAGTAGGCCAAACCAAACTGATAATTCGAAGAGACTTGCAAAGATAACTTAATCACACATAAAAGAATTCAGAGGAGATTCAAATATTTCTCATAGATAAAGTTGATCATAAACCCACAAGTCATCGGATATCGACAAACACACCGCCAAAAGAGTTACATCGAATAGATCTCCAAGAAGATCGAGGAGAACTTTGTATTGAGATTAAAAGAGAGAGAAGAAGCCATCTAGGTAATAACTATGGACCTGAAGGTCTGTGGTGAACTACTCACAACTCATCAGAGAGGCCTTGGAGATGATGTAGAGGCCCTCCGTGGTCGATCCCCCCTTCGGCGGAGCGCTGGCAAAGGCTCCAAGATGGGATCTCGCGGATACAAAAGGTTGCGGCGGTGGAAATAGTTTTTCGTGGTGCTCCTGGATGTTTTTGGGGTACGTGGATATATATAGGAGGAAGAAGTAGGTCGGTTGACGCTCGAGGGGCCCACGAGGGTGGGGGGCGTGCCCACCCCCAAGGGGCGCGCCGGGCACCCTCGTGGACGCCTCATTTGTTGCTTGACGCCCACTCCAAGTCCCCTGGATTGTGTTTGTTCCAAAAAGATCGCTCCCGAAGGTTTCATTCCATTTGGACTCCGTTTGATATTCCTTTTCTTCGAAACACTTAAATAGGCAAAAAAACAGCAATTCGGGCTGGGCCTCCGGTTAGTAGGTTAGTCCCAAAAATGATATAAAAGTGTAAAGTAAAGTGTCGGTGTTAAAACCGGCGGATCTCGGGTAGGGGGTCCCGATCTGTGCGTCTAAGGCTAATGGTAACAGGAGGCAAGGGACACGATGTTTTACCCAGGTTCGGGCCCTCTCGATGGAGGTAAAACCCTACTTCCTACTTGATTGATCTTGATGATATGAGTATTACAAGAGTTGATCTACCACGAGATCGTAGAGGCTAAACCCTAGAAGCTAGCCTATGATGATTATGATTACCCCTCTAAGGACTAAACCCTCCGGTTTATATAGACACCGGAGGGGGTTAGGGTTTACACAGAGCCAGTTACAAAGAAGGAAATCTATTATCCGGATCGCCAAGCTTGTCTTCCACGCAAAGGAGAGTCCCATCCGGACATGGGACGATGTCTTGAGTCTTGTATCTTCACGGTCCAACAGTCCGGCCAAAGTATATAGTCCGGCTGTTCGGATACCCCCTAATCTAGGAATCCCTCAGTAGCCCCTGAACCAGGCATCAATGACGATGAGTCTGGCGCGTAGATTGTCTTCGGCATTGCAAGGCGGGTTCCATCTCCGAATACTCCAAAGTACCGAACACTTGAATCATATCCGGATCTGCAAGACGATCTTCTCATGCCATCATGAGGAGAACGATATCCCACAATTATAACCTGATGACATCTTTAGATAATATGACATAACACTACGGTCGAGTTATTATCGAACCGTCTCTCCACAACCAACGACCGCACATATTGCGAGGCGGTTCCCCGGGCACGTCTCGTCAAAGCAGAGATCGTGTTCCCCTTATCGCGGGGCTTTTATTAATACGGGCACGGGTAGCCCAACTGCACCGTTAATCGCGGTGAGTGGGGAACGAGCGGGTTCCACTAGGCAAGTGGGGAAGCGTAAAAGCTTTTATCGCCTCTATAAAGAGATAAGGTCTCTTCCTTTTTACCCACGCCTTTCCCTTCCGCTCGTCCATTCCCCTTTGCTCGAGCCCTAGCGCCCAAGCGCTCGTCTTCTCCACCGAAGAGAGGTTCTCCGAAGATGTCCGGATCCGGAGCAGGAGGCAAATGGATGGCTTCTACCGTCCGGGAGAAGGATATCAAAAAGCTCTGAGAGGCCGGGTACCTGGCCAAGAAAATCGGCCACCGCCTCCCGACGGCGGGACAGATCGTCACCACTCCGGAGCCCCACGAGAGGGTCGTGTTTCTTTCTCATTTTGTCCGCGGGCTTGGGTTTCCCCTCCACCCATTTGTTCGCGACATCATGTATTATTACTGGATTGATTTTCATGATCTGTCCCCTAATTCTTTCCTCAATATCTCGACGTTTATCGTCGTGTGTGAGGCCTTCCTCCACATTTCGCCCCACTCCGGCTTATGGCTAAAGATCTTCAATGTGAAGCCCAAGGTGGTTAACGGCGAGCATGCTGAGTGCAGAGGCGCCATGGTGAGCAAGATGCCCAAGGTCACATGGCCGACGGGTACCTTCAATGATTCCGTCAAGGTGTGGCAGCAGCAGTGGTTCTATATCACCGAGCCCCATGGTAAAAAGTGGGCCGCTGCTCCCGAATTCAGATCCGGAGCCCCGCTGCGGCTTACGTCCTGGCCCAAGAAGGGCCTGAACTGGTCCTCCTCCGATGAGCTGTCGGTGCTCCAGACACGCGTCCAGAGCGTGGTAGACAAGGATGTCAAGCTCGTTAATGTAGTCCAGGTGATGTTAGTTCACCTGGTTCTCCCTTGCCAGCACCGAGCCTGCATCTTGTGGGAATACGACCCAGCCGAGCACCAGACCCTACGGGAGCTCTACGGCTCGTGACACAAGGACATTTGGAAGGTGCTCTTCAAGTCCGGCAAGCCGTGGTCGAGCTCCGCCGAAGACCGCGGGTATCAACTGTCCCACTCCGCAAGTCCGGTAAGTCATTGCTATGTTCTGTCTATCCATGTTTAGCTGGCGTATCCCGAGGGAGATGTCTTATTGTGCTTTCTGCAATTATCCCAGGAATGGACAAAGAAGGTGGGGCGGATTCACTGTCCGGCCCCGCTACCGAAAGAACCGGCGGGACCTCTTTTGACGAAGATGCTGGTCCCAGCGCCTTACGAGGCGCCGAAGAAAGAGGCCTCCAAGAAGGTCAAGAAGACCCGGAACGGCCTCCGTCGCCACGAGGCTTCAGACACAAAATCCGCAGACTCCAGCGATCATACCTCCTCCGAAGATGAAGAGGAGGAGGAAGAAGACGAGTCCTCCATGGGGGGAGGGAAGAAAAGGACGGCTTCCTCATCCCTGGAGGCCGAATCGCCAAAGAGGGGGAAAAGTTCCCTCCCGGAGGCGTCCACCACAGCTGCCAATAGCAGCCCGGAGTGGGATCCCAGGGCCCAGCCCCTGGTAAAGTTGTGAGTACACAAAATCCGAACACACATACGCGCCCGGGGTTATTAGGATGTAGTAGTTTTAACCGTCGCCATACTTTGTGCAGCCCGGCGAGGTCTCGCGCCAAACAGTCCTCCTCGGAGGATTCGGTGAGCTCAGATGCCCTGGAAAGTGAGACGCCTCCAGAGGCCCCTTCCCCGAAGCCTAGGCGCGACACCGAGGTGTCGTCTCAGCGGGGCCCAGACAAGGGAGGGCATATCTCTGGGGCCGGATACATGGGAGCAGCGATTCCCATGAATGTCGATGGCGGGGGCGATCTTGGATTCGGCCCGCAGCCGGACACGGTCCTGGAGACTTTTAAAGCTCTAGGATTGGGCGAGCAGCCCCCCCTTGACGGAGGGAGGCAAGCCCGCTCCGCCAGCAACCTCTGTCCAAGCAGAGTTGCCGGGCGGTCTATCGACAGCACTAAAAAGTGCGTCCATCGTCGATGAACATCGCACCCTCATGGGTGCGGTGATTGAGAAGATTCAGTCCGCTGAGAGCGGGCTGAATGAATCCTGCCTTAGCCTTATAAAAGGCTTTGAGGTATGTTTTTAGAAACCTTTGGAAGATTGTCATAGTATGAGTAGTAGCCCCTGATGCACTGTCCAGTGAAGGAGAGAGAGAGCCAGACAGGGGATCAAATTTCCTCTTTGCAGGAGACTCAGTTAATGACGTATATCCCTTTGTTTGAAAACAGGCGTCTGTAGCGACGACCGCCTCTCATAATGCGGAGGTGTCCGGACTAAAGCAGAGTCTAGAACGGGCCGAAGAAGAACTTGGCCGCGTGAAGAAGCAGTTGGAGGACAAGCAAGGTATGTCGAAACCTTTTGCTAAGTTGGGCACGAACGAGTAGTTGTGCCTGATGAAAATATTTGTATTGTATGCTCTAGGAGCGAGTGCCGAAATTGAGGCACTAAAGAAGGCTGTGGCCGAAGCCGACAAGAAGGCCGCCACCGAGCAGGCTCTTCGCGAGAAGCATGAGGCCAGTGTCATTGAAGCTGAGCGAGAGCTCCAGGAGGCCGTGAAGAAAGGCGAGACCTTGGAGCAGAGTCTAGTAGGGAAAGAATCCAAACTCGCCCAAGCTCTCCAAGCCGTAGATGAGGCTCGGGAAGAAGCCCGAGGTGCTCTGAAGGACATTCAGGAGGCACGGAGGGTTGCGGCTGGTAAGGCCTTTTGCACTTAAAACAATTTTTACATAGTAATGGGAGGAACTCTAAGCGACAAGCTGAATTCTTGTTTCTCCAGGGGCGTTTGCGGACCTACCGTGCAACATATCTGATGCTACCCAATTCTACCAGGCCGAGGAGAAGAAGTTTGCATAGAAGAATTTCTGGTCGCAGTATTTGGCGCCGAATTATCCGGTGCCCTTTATCGATCAGCTGAAGCAACTGGTCGAACTGCACCAGGCGGCCGAACTAGCCATGAAGGACTTAGTTGTCCAGCTGTGGCCTGCTGAGCCAATTCCAAGCAGTTACTTCGGACTCGTGAAGCGGATTGTGGGTGCTTGCCCTCGGCTGGACGTCATTAAGCGATCGGTCCGTGTAGAGGGTGCACGCATGGCGTTTGCCCGTGCGAAGGTGCACTGGGGGAAGCTTGATGCTGAGAAGTTGATGACCGAGGGACCGCCAGAGGGTAAGGAGCATCGCAAGCCCGAATTATACTATGAAGGTGTCCTGAAAGGAGCCCGCCTTGTGGTGGAACAATGTATGAAAGACACTATATTTCCCTGAAGGCAGTCATGCTGTCCTTTGTAATGTGGGATACTGGCACTTTTATTGTTTATTGCCTGTTATATGAACATTTTTTCTTCCTGTGCGGCCATTTAGTATATATAAATCCTGAGAGTTGGCCAGTCGTCGGCTTCTGCCCCCACGTAGAAAGTACGGGGGTGTTTGGGACGCACCTGAACACTCTTTATCCCATTTTTGGGTCCTTGAAGGAGGTGTTCATCACCGCGAACTAGGCAATCAGACTATAGGGTTTTATCACTCTCACTTAGCCATAGGAATTTCGAGTATGGTGGGCGCAGCACCTGGTGTTCGGAAGACCGTACGAGGGGCTCTAACGGCGCCTGATCGGAAGACCGGTCCATCGCACTTTGCATTTATAATGCCATTATGCGGAATAAATCTTTAAAGATTTTACAACCTCTCGAACAGCTGACCAGCTCTCGCTGTATCATGACAGTCAGTTTTCGGCTTTCTCTACTGAGGTGCTCGTCCGGAAGAACCGGGACACAATCGCAGTAGTTCTCCCAGCACTACCTTAGCCGATGGAGCGAAACGTAAGGTACCAAAACATGGGAGCCGGGCAAACCCAACTAATGACCCAAGACATGATTCGGAGTTGATGCATATAGTGCTATAAGTTCAGGGTGCCGGGTGACCGAGAAGGTGGCCGGACTTTGTTGCCATATTATGAGTACTGTGAAGCCCCTAGCATAGTGGGGCATGACACTATGTGCGGGTGCCGTTATGACGAAAGATCGTCAATGAGAAACGACGGCCGGTGAGTGTTATTTAGGTCTACGTATTGTAGTAGAGTGACATGTCTATGTAGTACTGCTTATGAAAAGAGGTGTGCTGGCGGAACCTGTCGTGGCCGGACTGGAGGAGGCTGTGTGCGGATCCGGAATGTATTCGGACTGTCTCCTTTGGGGGGGGGGTACTTATGTGTTCCCGCCTTGTGCGTCCGAGCGGATTCCATGTCGCCACTCCTGTTCTACGCAAAAGTCAGTCTGTAAAGACAAATGATTAGAGGTAGCTGCATGTCATATTGTGGTTGAACCGCGGGTTCCTGATCGGAGCCTGGCCGAACCAGGTTATCATGCCATAAAGTAGCTCGGACTCCTCAGTTGGTGTCCGGGTAATTGGCTGCCGAATCAAAATTTGATAAATGGGCACAACTCGCTATTCCAGCGGCGGTATGATTTCCACTCTGAGGGTGGAGTTCGGCCTTGCCCATAATTGTGACTATGTCACGCGGGTTTGGCCTGATGTTGTACCCCGTTGAGTCTAGCCAACGTGGTTCGTCCCGATAGTATATGGTAGTTACCTTATAAGGGGACAATGCCGAAGACTTATTCTTCGACATGGTGTTTGTTTGGTGATCCGAAGACAACCACTAGGGTGGTGGGCCTGTAAAACTTGGCCTTTGCACCTGGCATCTTTTAGAAGATGTTATTAATGGGTTTATGCCCATAGGGGCTCGTGTGAGATGGAACCCACAAACTGTTGGGTCGATGGAAAGTGCAATTAAATTGCCATGGTTGATGTTGTCCGGACGGTCGATGTGATCGGAGATGATCGGTCGTATTTTTGTACTGCGGAGGATCTTCCTTTGACCTCGCCATATTTGGTGGGCTTCACGTTGTTTGGTACTTCCCTTCATTGTTTCCGGTGCACGACTGGTCATTTTGTTTTGAGGATCCGGCATTCTCTATTGGTATGCTTGGCCGCCCTTCTAGGGGTACCATGAATTTCACATGGTTGATCGAGTATGCTGCTCGGGCCGTATGGGCTTGAGCTGTTCTTTTTCTGCTGACCGGACTGGGGGCCGCTGAAGTCGGCACCAACTCCCTTGTTTTGGTCGTCATCATTATTTTTGTGACGCTTATGACTATTGCGTCGAGGTTTGTGGATGCTGCCTCGCGTTTCCTGCGTATTGCCCCGGACCATGGTGTGTTGGCGTCGGGGTGTGGGCTTTAGGTCCTCCTTCTTAGGTTGAGGTAGCGATTTGTGCTTTGTGTACCCTTTGGCGAAGCGGTCGAGTCCATATTCCTCGGTGGCCAGGACCTTGGTCCATCTGTCTGTAAGCAAATCTTGGTCAACTTTGAGCTGCTGCTGCTGCTTCTTTTTCAGGCTTTTCACCGTGGCCATAAGCCGTAGCTTAAAGCGAACTTGCTCTGCGGGATCCTCAGGCACGCCGAATTCATCGTCGCCGAGGCTCACCTCGTCTTTGGAGGGGGCATGTGGTAGTCCTCCTCCGAGTATCCGTCCGTCGCCTGTCCGGCCTGCTCGAAGGCAGGCTGATCGGGATTGTATTCATCTTTGGCATCGTCCGGATTGTTTTTGACTCCTGTGCCGGTATTGTTGTGGCGGGGCTTGGAGCGGCGCTGATGACGCCCATACTTTGCCTTCTTTCTTGAGGGGCTATCCTCCATTGCCTCCTCGCCATTTGTTTCTTTGGGAGTGTCCACCATATATATATATATCATACGAAGAGGTGGCTGTCCAGCGCCGCGTGGGTGGTGGTTCTTGTTCTTCTCCTACATCGTCGTCCACACCGTCGGTGTCTTCAAAGTCAAAGTCAAGCACGTCGGTCAAATGATCGATCATGGAAATGAAGTGGGTGGTGGGTGGGCAACGAATTCCCTCGTCACCTGCTTCCCACTCGAGTCGGACATAGTTCGGCCAAGAGTCTCCTGACAAAGAGAGAGACTTTAATGAGTTCAACATGTCGCCAAAGGGAGAGTGCTAGAAGGTATCCGCAGCGGTGAACTCCATTATCGGAGCCCAACCAGATTTGGCGGGCTCGGGGGTGCGCGGACTGGAACCCACAGCCGGACTTCAGTTCGGGGGTCCGGCTTTGCAGGCTTCCTTGGGGGTGAAGTCTGTGTTTGGCTCTACCGCCGATGAGTGTGCGGCCTCCGGGGCGGGGTCCATCCACACGTCCTCGGATGACGCAATCTGCCCCGGATTTAAGTCCGGAGCACTTGCAGGTGCGATATCCTGAGTATTGTCCGACAGTAGGTCTAAGCCATGCCCATCGTGACTATTCGGCGCTCCTGGCGTAGGCCCGAATCCATCGAAGATCAAGTCTCCACGGATATCGTCCGTGTAGTTCAAGCTTCTGAACCTGACCTGATGGCCAGGGACATAGCTGTCGATCTGCTCCAGATGGCCAAGTGAATTGGCCCGCAGTGCGAAGCCGCCGAACACGAGGATCTGTCCGGGGAGAAAAGTCTCACCCTGGACCATGTTGTTGTTGATGATTGAAGGAGCCATCAAGCCTCTCAGCGACGACATAGAGGAACTCTCAATGAAAGAACCAATGTCGGTGTCAAAACCGGCGGATCTCGAGTAGGGGGTCCCGATCTGTGCATCTAAGGCTAATGGTAATAGGAGGCAAGGTACACGATGTTTTACCCAGGTTCGGGCCCTCTCGATGGAGGTAAAACCCTACTTCCTGCTTGATTGATCTTGATGATATGAGTATTAAAAGAGTTGATCTACCACGAGATCGTAGAGGCTAAACTCTAGAAGCTAGCCAATGATGATTATGATTGCCCCTCTAAGGACTAAACCCTCCAGTTTATATAGACACCGGAGGGGGTTAGGGTTTACACAGAGTCGGTTACAAAGAAGAAAATCTATTATCTGGATCGCCAAGCTTGTCTTCCACGCAAAGGAGACTACCATCCAGACACGGGACGAAGTCTTGAGTCTTGTATCTTCACGGTCCAACAGTCCGGCCAAAGTATATAGTCCGGCTGTCTGGATACCCCCTAATCCAGGACTCCCTCATAAAGCCCATAACATCCAAAACAGGTAATATAATAGCATGGAACAATAAAAAATTATAGATACATTGGAGACGTATCAAGCACCCCCAAGCTTAATTCCCGCTCGTCCTCGAGTAGGTAAATGATAAAAACATAATTTTTGATGTGGAATCCTACCTAGCATAATTCTCAATGTAATTTTCTTTATTGCGGCATGAATGTTCAGATCCAAATGATTCAAAATAAAAGTTCATATTGACATAAGAAATAGTAATACTTTAAGCATACTAATAAAGCAATCATGTCTTCTCAAAATAGCATGGCTAAAGAAAGTTTTTCCCTACAAAATCATATAGTTTGGTCATGCTCCATTTTCGTCACACAAGAATGCTCTCATCTTGCACACCCTCGATGACAACCCAAGCAATTGTTTCATACTTTAGTAATCTCAAACTTTTTTCAACTTTCACGCAATACATGAGCGTGAGCCATGGATATAGCACTATGGGTGGAATAGAATATGATGATGGAGGTTGTGTGGAGAAGACAGAAAACAAGAAAGTCTCATGTTAACGAGGCTAACCAACGGGCTATGGAGATGCCCATCAATTGATGTCAACATGAGGAGTAGGGATTGCCATGCAACGGATGCACTAGAGCTATAAATGTATGAGAGCTCAACAAAAGAAACAAGTGGGTGTGCATCCAACTTGCTTGCTCACAAAGACCCAGGGCATTCTGAGGAAGCCCATCATTGGAATATACAAGCCAAGTTCTATAATAAATAATTCCCACTAGTAGATGAAAGTGACAACAAATGAGACTCTCTATATGAAGAACATGGTGCTACTTCGAAGCACAAGTGTGGAAAAAGATAGTAGCATTGTCCCCCTTTTTTTGGGCCTTTCCTTTTTTTATTTGGCCTTTCTCTTTTTTTCATTTGGCCTTTCCTTTTTTTCAGGGACAATGCTCTAATAATGATGATCATCACACTTCTATTTATTTACAACTCATGAGTTACAACTCAAAACTAGAACAAGATATGACTCTATATGAATGCCTCCGGCGGAGTACCGGGGTGGGCGATGAATCAAGAGTGACATGTATGAAAAATTATGAAGGTGGCTTAGCCACAATATGATGTCAACTACATGATCATGCAAGGCAATATGACAATGATGATGCGTGTCATGATGAACGGAACAGTGGAAAGTTACATGGCAATATATCTCGGAATGGCTATGGAAATGCCATAATAGGTAGGTATGGTGGCTGTTTTGAGGAAGATATAAGGAGGTTTATGTGTGATAGAGCGTATCGTATCACGGGGTTTGGTTGCACCGGCGAAGTTTGCACCACCTCTCAAGGTGAGAAAGGGCAATGCACGGTACCGAAGAGGCTAGCAATGATGGAAAGGTAAAAGTGCGTATAATCCATGGACTCAACATTAGTCATAAAGAACTCATATACTTATTGCAAAAATCTACAAGTCATCAAAAACCAAGCACTACGCGCATGCTCCTAGGGGATAGATTGGTAGGAAAAGACCATCGCTCGTCCCCGACAGCCACTCATAAGGATGACAATCTAAGAACACCTCATATTTCAAATTTGTTACACAACGGTTACCATACGTGCATGCTACGGGACTTGCCAACTTCAACACAATCATTCTTTAAGTTCACAATTACCCAACTAGCATGACTCTAATATCACCACCTCCATATCTCAAAACAATTATAAAGTATCAAATTGATCATAGCATCCAATTCACTTCCTATGATAGTTTTTATTATACCCAACTTGGATGCCCATCATTCTAGGACAAATTTTATAACCATAGCAAATACCATGCTGTTCTAAAAGACTCTCAAAATAATATAAGTGAAGCATGAGAGGTCAACAATTTCTACAAAATTAAACCACCGCCGTGCTCTAAAAGGTATAAGTGAAGCACTAGAGCAAAATTTTCTAGCCCAAAAGATATAAGTGAAGCACATAGAGTATTCTAATAAATTCCAAATCAAGTGGGTTTCTCCCAAAAGGTGTGTACAGCCAGGATGATTGTGGTAATCTAAAAAGCAAAGAATAATATCATACAAGACGCTCCATTCAAAACACATATCATGTGGCGAATAAAAATATAGCTCCAAGTAAAGTTACCAATAGACGAAGACGAAAGAGTGGATGCCTTCCTGGGCATCCCCAAGCTTAGGATTTTGGTTATCCTTGAATATCTTGGGGTGCCATGGGAATCCCAAGCTTAGGCTCTTGCCACTCCTTATTCCATAGTCCATCAAATCTTTACCCCAAACTTGAAAACTTCACAACACAAAACTCAACAGGAAATCTCATAAGCTCCGTTAGTGCAAGAAAGAAAAACCACCACATAAGTTACTGTAATGAAGTCATTATTTATTTATATTGGTGTTAAACCTACTGTATTCCAACTTATCTTTGGTTCATACCCCCCGATATTAGCCATAGATGCATCAAAATAAGCAAACAACACACGAAAAACAGAATCTGTCAAAAACAGAACAGTCTGTAGCCATATGTAACTTTCGAATACTTCTGGAACTCTAAAAATCCTAAAAAATTAGGAAGTCCTGGGAATTTGTCTATTGATCTATAGAAAAAATAATCAACGCAAAATTACGTTTCTATGATTTACTAAAATTATTTTCGTGCATGCAAAAGTTTCTGTTTTTCTGTTTTTCACCGTAGGTTATCCTATAGGTTCTACTTGGCACAAACACTAATTAAAACATGAAAACACATCTAAACAGAATCTAGATGAAATATTTATTACTAAACAGAAGCAAAAAGTAAGAAAATAAAATAAAATTGGGTTGCCTCCCAACTAGCGCTATCGTTTAACGCCCCTAGCTAGGCATAAAAGCGAGGATAGATCTAAGTAGTGCCATCTTTGGCATTCAATTCATAAGTAGCCCACATGATAGATTCATAAGGTAATTTAACTTTCTTTCTAGGGAAGTGAGGGAGTCCTGGACTAGGGGGTGTCCGGATAGCTGGACTATCATTATCCGCCGGACTCCAAGACTACGAAGATAGAAGATTGAAGACTCCGGCTCGTGTCCGGAAGGTACTTTCCTTGGCGTGGAAGGCAAGCTTGGCGATACGGATATGTAGATCTCCTACCATTGTAACCGACTCTGTGTAACCCTAGCCTCTCCGGTGTCTATATAAACCGGAGGGATTTAGTTCGTAGGACAACATACATTACAACAATCATACCATAGGCTAGCTTCTAGGGTTTAGCCTCCTTGATCTCGTGGTAGATCTACTCTTGTACTACCCATATCATCAATATTAATCAAGCAGGACGTAGGGTTTTACCTCCATCAAGAGGGCCCGAACCTGGGTAAAAACATTGTGTCCCTTGTCTCCTGTTACCATCCGCCTAGACGCACAGTTCGGGACCCCCTACCCGAGATCCGCTGGTTTTGACACCGACATTGGTGCTTTCATTGAGAGTTCCTCTGTGTCGTCACCGATAGGCTTGATGGCATCTTCAACCAACAACGCTGTCCTGGGTGAGACTTTTCTCCCCGGACAGATCTTCCTATTCGGCGGCTTCGCACTGCGGGCCAATTCTCTTGGCCATCTGGAGTAGATCGAAAGCTACGCCCCTGGCCGTCAGGTCAGATTCAGAAGCCTAAACTTCACGGCCGATGTCCGCGGAGACTTGATCTTCGACGGACCCGAGCCACAGCCGAGCGCGCCGCACTGTGACGACGGGCATGATCTAGCTCTGCCATCGAACAGTGCCCTGGTGGCCGCACCCGGATCCGCTTCGGCCATTAGCCCGGAGCCGATCGCCCACATCGAGGGACGGTGGATAGACGCCGCCCAGGGGGCTTCAACATACACGGCGATGGAGCCGAACACTGACCTTGTCCTCTGCGAAACCCGTGATTCCGAGGCGCCGGACTCCTCGCCGGACTCCGAACCTCCCGCGCCCCTACCAATCGATCCGGATTGGGCGCCGGTTATGGAATTCACCGCCGCGGACATTTTCCAACACTCGCCTTTTGGTGATATCCTAAATTCACTAAAGCATCTCTCACTATCAGGAGAATCCAGGCCGGACTATGGCCAGGACGGTTGGAGCTCGGACGACGAAGAAATTTAGAGCCCACCCACCACCCAGTTTGTAGCCACTGTCGAGGATCTAACCGACATGCTAGACTACAACTCCGACGACATCGACGCTATGGACGATGATGCTGGAGACTAACAGGAACCAGCGCCTACAGGGCACTGGAAGACCACCTCGTCATACGACATATACATGGTGGACACCCCAAAAGATGGGGACGACGAAGAAGCAGCGGAGGCAGATTCTCTGAAGAAGTAGCCCAAATGCCGACGTCAGCGGCGCCGCTCTAAATCCCACCACAGCAAGAATGGAGATTCCGGCACGGGAGACAATAACACTCCGGAGAATGCCGAAGACAATCCCCTCCAGCAAGAATCAGCGGAGGAGGATGCAGATGCAAGCCCTCACGATAGGGCGGCAGACGAAGGGGTTGAGGATGATAACTATATGCCTCCCTCCTAAGATGAAGCAAGCCTCAACGATGATGAATTCGTCGTGCCTGAGGATCCCGTCGAACAAGAACGCTTCAAGCGCAGGCTCATAGCCACAGCAAACAGCCTAAAGAAAAACCAGCAACAGCTCCAAGCTGATCAAGATCTGCTGGCTGATCGATGGACCGAGGTCCTCGCGGCCGAAGAGTATAAACTCAAACGCCCCTCCAAAAGTTACCCAAGACGCAAGCTGCTCCCCCGATTAGAGGAGGAAGCATACATACCTTCATCACCAGCGCACGACATGGCTGACCGACCACCTCGTGGTCGGGACAGAGAGGCATCCAGGCCCCCAGCCAAGACCGTACCCCGGCATCGCTCCAAAAGTACGAAGCCAAGAGGGAACGTGCCGGACTTGCGAGACATATTGGAGGACAAGGCAAGACAATCCAGATCCATCTACGGATCACGTGGGTGCCCTGCGACCCGCGACGAATACCGTCGCGCCGGACATAACAACCCCGGCCGGGCCGAACACAGCAGACAGCGCTCTCTCGAGCTGCGTCGCGATATCGCCCAATACAGGGGCGCCGCACACCCTCTATGCTTCACTGACGAAGTTATGGATCATCAGATCCCCGAAGGGTTTAAACCCGTAAACATCGAATCTTACGATGGCACAACAGACCCCACGGTTTGGATCGAAGACTATCTTCTCCACATCCACATGGCCCGCGGTGATGATCTCCATGCCATCAAGTACCTCCCACTCAAGCTTAAAGGACCAGCTCGGCATTGGCTAAACAGCTTGCCCGCAGAGTCGATTGGGTGCTGGGAGGACCTGGAGGCCGCATTCCTCGACAACTTCCAGGGCACATATGTGCGACCACCAGACGCCGATGACCTAAGCCACATTATTCAGCAGCCAGACGAATCGGCCAGACAATTCTGGACACGGTTCTTGACAAAGAAAAATCAAATTGTCGACTGTCCGGATGCAGAGGCCCTTGCAGCCTTCAAACATAACATCCGAGACGAATGGCTAGCTCGGCACCTGGGGCAGGAAAAGTCGAAATCCATGGGAGCCCTCACATCGTTAATGACCCGCTTTTACGCGGGAGAGGACAGCTGGCTAGCCCATAGCAACAACCTCCGTAAAAATTCTGGCAGTCCGGATATCAAGGACAACAACGGCAGGTCACGTCGAAACAAAAACAAGCACCGCATTAACGGCGACGATAAGGAGGATACGACAGTCAATGCCGGATTCCGAGGCTCCAAACCCGGTCAGCGGAAGAAGCCATTCAAAAGAACCACTCCGGGTCCGTCCAATCTGGACCGAATACTCGACCGCTTATGCCAGATACACGGCACCTCTGAAAAGCCAGCTAACCACACCAATAGAGATTGCTGGGTGTTCAAGCAGGCCAGCAAGTTAATTGCCGAAAACAATGACAAGGGGCTAAACAGCGATGACGAGGAAGAGACCCGACCGCCGAACAACAGAGGACAGAAGGGTTTCCCCCCACAAGTGCGGACGGTAAATATGATATACGCGACCCACATACCCAAGAGGGAGAGGAAACGCGCACTCAGGGACATCTATGCGATGGAGCCAGTCGCCCCAAAGTTCAATCCATGGTCCTCTTGTCCGATCACTTTCGATCGAAGAGACCACCCGACCAGCATACGCCATGGCGGATTCGCCGCATTGGTCTTAGACCCAATCGTCGATGGATTTCACCTCACAAGAGTCCTGATGGACGGGGCAGTAGCCTGAACCTGCTTTATCAGGATACAGTGCGCAAAATGGGCATAGACCCATCAAGGATCAAACCTACAAAGGCAACCTTTAAAGGTGTCATCCCAGGAGTAGAAGCCAATTGTACAGGCTCAGTTAAACTGGAAGTGGTCTTCGGATCCCCGGATAATTTCCGGAGCGAAGAGTTAATCTTCGATATAGTCCCGTTTCGCAGCGGCTATCACGCTCTGCTCGGACGAACCGCGTTTGCAAAATTCAACGCGGTGCCGCATTATGCATACCTAAAGCTCAAGATGCCAGGCCCTCGTGGAGTTATCACGGTCAATGGGAATACGGAACGCTCCCTCCGAACGGAGGAACATACAGCAGCTCTCGCGGCAGAAGTGCAGAGCAGCCTCTTGAGGCAACTCTCAAGTCCGGCAGCTAAAAGGCCGGACACAGTAAAGCGCGCCCGGAGCAATGCCAACCAAGACCACCTGGTGCGATCAGAGCATGCGTAGCAATGCGGCCCCAACTCTCGCCCGCGCATGATCGCAAGAATAACACTCCGCGTACATCATTACGCTTTGGAGATACCATGGGCGCAGGGAAAGGGGCACGATCACAATGGACCTGGAGTGCGGCTCGACCACACCAGGGGCTCGCAAGGGTGCCCCCCTTCTTTTACTTTTTTACTTTACTACTTTGTGTACACAGGACTCTGTTAAACAGAAGCCCTGTCCGGTGGCGAACCTGCCGAACTCACGATGCAATAGTCAGGGACTACAGAAGGCCGCGACGAACTCTCAGGTGGTCTCACTTACGAGCATTAAATTCGATTATATACACCAAGTCCGCAGCTCATCCCTGGAGGGGGACATATTTATTGAGTCCAAATCCCTTGCTTACCGCACTATTTGTATCGGTCCGCTCTATCAGCAGACTTTCTTTCATATACCTTTTTCTTTGCAACTGCATTACCTTATATATATATGTTCATTACATGACATCTTGCACCCGTATATTTTGGTACGGCCGAATACGCCAGGGGCTTCTGTTCCCCAATTTATGGTGTGATACAGTCCGAACACTTTCACAAGTGCGGCACCCCGAACTTATAGCATTATATGAATCGGCTCCGAATCATGTCTTGGGTCAATAGTTGGGTTTGCCCGGCTCCCACGTTTTGGTGCCTTACGTTCCGTTCCGTCGGCTAAGGTGGCACTGGGAGAACCACTGCGATTGCGCCCCGGTTGAGCCGGGTTAACGCCTCAGTGGAGAAAGCTAAAACTGACTGGCATGATAAGGCGAGAGACTGGTCGCTGTTCGAGAGGTTTTTTCGGGACCTTAAAGACTCACGCCGCTTCGAGCGAAGTTCCGGATAATGTCCGATGAAGGCGTGGATAGCGCCCTGGATTCGGTCTTCCGAATACCAGGGGCTTCGCCGAAATTTAAAATTATAGAATTCTATGGCTAAGTGAGAGTTTTCAAGCATTATAAGTCCGGTCGCCTTGTTCGTTGTGTTGAGCGCCTCCCTCGATGGACCCAACAATGGGAACAAGAGTGCTCATGTTTATCCCGAACACCCCAGCACTTGTGGCTTGGGGGCTGAAGCTAACGACCTGCCATCTCTCAGATTTTATAAACGGCCGCACAGAAGGTAATATTTTAAATTAAACAAGCGTTGCTCATGGCGCATAGGAACGAAGTTTCCAGCGCACAGGATAAATACACAGCGAGTTCACTCAAAGATTACATCTCGGGAGCACTCATCTGCAATATCGCAGGCTCCCTTCAGGACAACTTTATAATACCGCTCCGGCGTGCGATGCTCCTTGCCCGGCGGCGGCGGATCCGTGAGAAGCTTCTCCGCATCCAGTTTGCCCCATTGCACCTTTATGCGGGCAAGGGCCCGACGAGCACCTTCAATACAGGCGGAGCGCTTGATCACATCCAGCCTGGGGCATGCATCCAACAACCGCCGCACAAGGCCAAAGTAGCTTCCAGGCATGGCCTGTCCAGGCCACAACCGGACTATGAGACCCTTCATGGCCTCCTCAGCTACCTTGTGGAGTTCGGCCAGCTGCTTCAGCTGGTCGCTTGGGGGCACCGGATGGCCGGCCTCAGCGTACTGAGACCAGAAGACCATCTCCGTCGAGCTCTCCTCCTTGCCACGATAGAATGCGGCGGCATCAGACGCACTACGCGGCAGATCTGCAAACGCCCCTGGAGAGCTCCGAATTCGGGTAAGTATACGGTAATTCACATTAACATGCTTGCTTTGCATGAAAAACGCCTTACCCTCTGCTATCTTCTTTATGTCCTCAACTTCCTGAAGGGCCTTCTGGGCCTTGACCTTGGCGGACTTGGCACTTTCGAGAGCCGAGGCAAGCTCGGACTCTTGAGTCTTGGAGTCGCGCTCCAAACTCTCATATTTTTCCATGAGAACTTGGAGCTCTTGCCGAACTTCCGCCACCGTGCCTCTTGCTTTTCTCGCTCAGCCCGTTCCGCGGCTGCACTGCGCTCGGCCGCGGACACAACATCCTTCAGGGCTGCCACCTCGTTAGTGGCCCCTGCAATACACATATTATCATTGTTAAATTTTATTTGCAAGCGAAATCCTTTTCTGTAAGGTACTTATTCAAAGAGGTGTTATTCACCTTCTTTCTCCTTGAGCTGCTTCTTTGCATGGCCGAGCTCTTGCTCGGACTGCTCGAGATCCTTCTTTAGCACGTCGACCTCCGCCGTTAATGCGGCAGAAGTCAGTAGCGCAGCCTGCAAACCCATATTGACATATTTTAAGCAACCCTGCGTATATCTTGTTAGATCCTCTGTCGGGCTTTTCTTTCCGAACACCGAACTAAGCATCAGGGGCTACTGTCTATGCGGTATTACATTACATAATTTTAACTTCTTACCTCAAAGCCTGTTAGAAGGCTGCTGCAGGCTTCGGTCAGCCCGCTTTTGGCGAGCTGAACCTTTTTAATCACCGCACTCATGATAGTGCGGTGTTCTTCCTTGATGGAAGCGCCTTTAAGCGCCTCCAACAGGTTATCTGGCGCCTCCGGATGGACAGAGGCCGCCGGCGTCGTGGTCCTGCCCTTCTTTCGAAGGGGCCGTTTGCCGGACTCTGGAACCACTGCGGGTTCCGGTGTAGAGTCCGGCACGAAGTCCGGGAGGCTGCCTGACGGCGCCTCCGGAGCCTCCTCCTGATGGGTCCCTCCGTGGGATCCCACCTCGGCGTCCTCGTCGGCGCGTGGGGTAGAGGCGGTCGAGATGGAATTTACATCCGACGAGGCCAACGACCCGCTCATCGAGTCGGGGAGATCGTCACCGGCCGGACTACGGGCAGAATGCGGCGTTAGAAGGACACTGCATGACATAAAATATACAACATATAAATGATCCGAATACTTATGATCTTGCCGGACGCCTGGCCCTTGGAGGCCACTCGTCCTCGCCAGCGTTGATGTTGGCAAAACTGTCCGGGGGGATAGTTCTCCCCATCTTGGACCCTTCGGCCTCCCCGGTTGGGGAAGCCTTCCTTTTCTTCTCTCCGTCCTCCGGGAGAGAGTACTCCTCCTTCTCGTCTTCGGGGGAGGAGTCCTCGTCGTCGTCAGACGCCTGATTACGGGCACTCTTTCGAGTCCCTGTGGCCACCTTCTTGGCCTTCTTCTCCGGCACAACGTGCGGTGCCGGAACCAGCAGCCCTGTTATGCGGGCTTTCACTGGGTCTTCTGGCATGGGAGCCGGACTGACAAGCAGCCTGGCCTTCTCCATCCATTCCTGTCAAAGGAAGAGGCAGAATGAAACCCCACTAAAAGTTAAATCTGATTATCACAAGTGTCCCGTAATGGGGTTGAATCACTTACCGCGTTAGTTGGACACTGCGCGCTGAATCCGCGATCTTCCGTCTCGGATGCGGGGGCTTCAGCGCCCTTGAACAGCACCCTCCAGGCGCCTTCGTATGTTGTATCGAAGAGCCCGCTTAGCGCCTGGTGCTGTTCCGGATTGAACTCCCACAAAGTAAATGCCCGTTCTTGGCATGGGAGAATCCGTCGGAGGAGCATGACTTGGACCACGTCGACGAGCCGGAGCCTATTGCTCACCATCTTCTTGATGCAGGCTCGGAGTCCCGTCACCTCCACCGGATTGCCCCACTGCAAGCCCTTCTCTTTCCAGGAGGTGAGCTGCGTGGGGATTCCAGATCTAAACTCGGGGGCCGCCGCCCATGTAGGCTTGCGCAGCTCGGTGATGTAGAACCACCCCGATTGCCACCCCTTGACGGAGTCCATGAAGGTCCCTTCCAGCCAAGGGACGTTGGGCAATTTGCCCAACATGGCGCCTCCGCATTCCTCTTGCGTGCCCTTCACAACCTTCGGCTTGACGTTGAAGGTCTTGAGCCACAGGCCGAAGTGGGGCTGGATGCAGAGGAAGGCCTCGCACACGATGATAAACGCCGAGATGTTGAGGATAAAGTTCGGCGCCAGATCGTGGAAATCTAGGCCGTAGTAAAACATGAGCCCCCGGACAAATGGATGGAGTGGAAAGCCCAGTCCGCGGAGGAAGTGGGGAAGGAAGACGACCCTCTCATGAGGCCCGGGGGTAGGGATGAGCTGCCCCTCGTCGGGCAGCCGATGCGCGATATCGCTGGAAAGGTATCCGGCGTCGCGCAGCTTGGTGATGTCCTCCTCCTTGACGGTGGAGGCTAACCATTTACCTCCCGCTCCGGACATATTCGGGGAAGGTTGAGGCTGGGTGCGCAAGCTTGGGCGTTGGAGCTTGAGTGCGCGGAGATGGATAAGCAAAGGAGGAAGAAGGCGTAGGTGAGAAGGTGAATCCTTATCCCGTATATATAGGCGAACTAAACTATGCGTCCCCTGTCAGCCTGGTAAAACTCGCTTACCCCCAAGCGCCACCATCAATGGCGCGGTTGGGTTACCCACATCCGTATTGATGAGAATCCCGGAATAAGGGGAACACGATCTCTGCTTTGACAAGACGTGCCGAGGAAACCGCTTCGCTAAACGTGCTGAGGTGGTATAGTAAAAAAAACGATTCAAACAATGGCTTGGTGGCGGTGTGATGTCACGCCGCATAATACGTCGGCAGATTGAACTTGTGTATATATTATTTCTCTCTACGGTGGATTGTGGAAATTATTTTGCAGAGCCGGACACTATCCTGTGTTCATGATCTTCTCTAGATTATTCAAGGGAGGAACCCGCCTTGCAATGCCGAACATTATGCACGCCGGACTTATCGTCATTGAAGACTGGTTCAGGGGCTACTGAGGGAGTCCTGGACTAGGGGGTGTCCGGATAGCCGGACTATCATTATCCTCCGGACTCCAAGACTACGAAGATAGAAGATTGAAGACTCCGGCTCGTGTCCGGAAGGTACTTTCCTTGGCGTGGAAGGCAAGCTTGGCGATACGGATATGTAGATCTCCTACCATTGTAACCGACTCTGTGTAACCCTAGCCTCTCCGGTGTCTATATAAACCGGAGGGCTTTAGTCCGTAGGACAACATACATTACAACAATCATACCATATGCTAGCTTCTAGGGTTTAGCCTCCTTGATCTCATGGTAGATCTACTCTTGTACTACCATATCATCAATATTAATCAAGCAGGACGTAGGGTTTTACCTCCATCAAGAGGGCCCGAACCTGGGTAAAAACATTGTGTCCCTTGTCTCCTGTTACCATCCGCCTAGACGCACAGTTCGGGACCCCCTACCCGAGATCCGCCGGTTTTGACACCGACAGGAAGTGTTCCATTCCTTTCCTTAATGGAAATTGGAATCTAATATTCCCTTCCTTCATATCAATAATTGCACCGATCGTTCTAAGGAAAGGTCTACCAAGAATAATAGGACATGAAAGATTGCAATCTATATCAAGAACGATAAAATTACGGGCAAATAATTCCTATTTGCAACAATAAGAACATCATTGATCATTCCCATAGGTTTCTTAATGGTTGAATCTGCAAGGTGCAAGTTTAAATAGCAATCATTAAAATCATGGAAACCTAGCACATCACATAAAGTTTTCGGAATCGTGGAAACACTAGCACCCAAATCACACAAAGCATAGCCCTCATGATATTTAATTTTAATCTTTATAGTAGGTTCCCACTCATCATAAAGTTTTCTAGGTATAGAAACTTCCAAATTAAGTTTTTCTTCATAAGATTGAATCAAGGCATCAACAATATGTTTGGTAAAAGCTTTATTTTGACTATAAGCATGAGGAGAATTCAACACGAATTGTAACAAGGAAATACAATCTATTAAAGAACAATTATAATAATTAAATTCCTTGAAATCCAAGATAGTGGGTTCAATGCTATTTAATGTCTTGACCTCTCCAATCCCACTTTTACCAAATTTAGCATCAAGATCTCAAAACTCTGAATCATTGGGACGCCTTTTAACTAAAGTTGACTCATCTCCAGTCCCATCATTATTAACATTCATATTGCAAAACAAGGATTTAATAGGGGACACATCAATAACTTTTAGATCTTCATCATTATTTTCATGGAAACTAGAAGAACACGCTTTTACAAAGCAATCTTTCTTAGCATGCAACCTAGCGGTTCTTTCTTTACACTCATCAATGAAAATTCTCATGGATTTGAGAGACTCATTGATATCATGCTTAGGTGGAATAGATCTAAGTTTCAAAGAATCAACATCAAGTGAAAGTCTATCAGCGCTCCTAGCCAATTCATCAACTTTAAGCAATTTTTTTCAAGCAAGGCATTAAAATTCTTTTGAGAGATAATAAATTCTTTAACGCTATTCTCAAATCACAGGGCATCTTATTAAAATTTACATAAGAGTTGTTGTAGGAATTACCATAATTATTAGAGCAATTACTAGGAAACGGTCTAGGATAAAAGTTTCCTCTATAAGCATTGTTACCAAAATTATTCCTGCCAACAAAATTCACATCCTTAGAATCATTATTATTCTCAATCAAAGTAGACAAAGGCATATCATTAGGATCAATAGGAGCACTTTGTCGGTGTTCTGGGAACGGGGGTGCCCAGACTTGCCTGCCTGCGGCCTGCAGCGTGGCTCAGCCGGTGGCCCAGTACGGCCCGTCTTCATCAGCCAAAGCTCAAGACCCTCGCAAGGGGCCAAGCCTCGCGGGGCAGACGATGCAAGGCCTCCTTAGGGGCGGCCTCACCAGGCAGGCTCCCGAGGAGGCGGAGAGATCAAGGCAAGGGGTACCTCACGAGGCGCTGATGATGCAAGCCATGACGATCAAGACCAGGCGGGCGCCAGGCGGGCGCTAGCCTTTGCAATGTCCTTGTTTCCTCTTTGGTGCAAAGGAGGTAGGCGCAGGCGCGGAGTACCGAGGCATCAGGCAAAGGTTTCCTTATCGGGGCAACACGACCAAGACCAGCAGAGCGGCAGGACGGAGGTTACCGTGGAGCCCAAGACGGCGTCATTACCAGTGCCTTTGGCAGGCGAAGACCACCTTTAGTCAGGATAGCTTGTACTAGATGTCCCCTTTCAAAATGGCCATTGTTGGATCCCTTCCCGCTCAATATTTGGGAAGAGGACCAGGGCCTCTATAAATAGGGTTAGCCACCACAGTAGAAGGCATCTCATCTAGAGCCAACGGAGATGGATCGATTCCTCCTCAAGCACACCACCAAGCACAAGAACAGCTCACCTCGCGAGGCTGTTCTTCCTCTGTACTGTTCATCATCAGCCCAAGAGGCAATCCACCACACCACAAACTGGATTAGGGTATTACACCACAACGGTGTCCCGAACTAGTATAAACCTCGTGTCTCTTGTGTTGTTCATCGTGCTAGCTTAGAATTCGCGGTGAGGCTGAGGGTGTGTATCGGCAGGGAGAAGATCTTCATGCGCACCCCAGAGTTTGAACCTTAAGGGTTTTGCCGGAACCTAATATCCGACATTTGGCGCGCTAGGTAGGGGTGCGCCGGAGCTCTTCCTTCTGTCAGCCCGTTCTCCACCAACACCGCGCTTCGCCCTCATGGCGGACAATGCGCCACCGGCTCTGGTGGCCGATGCCAACGCTGGGGCTAGGTGGCTCTGAGCCTTGGCCCCCTCTTTACGGCAGGTGCAGTGGCCGCGCAAGTTCAAGCCAGAGATGCCACCATGCTACGACGGCGCGACGGACCCGCTGGTTTTCCTGCTGGCATACATGGAGGCCGTCCTCAAGGCCAGAGGCGACACCAAGGTCATGGCCAACTGGTTTCCCATGGCCCTCACCGGCATCCCCCGCGTTTGGCTGCTCAACCTACCGACATCTTCTGTGGCCTCCTAGGAGGAGCTGCGCGGCCTCTTCCTCAGCCACTACGCGGCGCCGGCGCCCCCAGTCGTCGCAGCTCTCCTAGGCGGCTCGCAGGCGCCACCCTCATAACGCCATGCCAAGCCGTTCTTTCGCTAGATCGGCGCCGCCCTAGTGTGGCAAGGAGCTCCTTCGGGTTGGTCGCCACCCAAGGCCGACCTGACCTTCAACGCGGATGATCGCCCCGTCAACACCGCCTGCTCGGGCGCTCTCCCAATGCTCTGCACGCCCACCATCTGCCAGGTGGCTGTCACCAAGACCCTCATCAACGGCGGCACCGGCCTCAACGTGCTCTCGGTGGAGGCCTTCAGCCTCCTTCATGTACCGCTGGAACGGCTCCGGCCCAGCAAGCCCTTCTCGGGCGTCGAAGGCGGATCCTCCAGCTCCCTGGGGCAGATCCACCTTCCTGTGACCTTCGGCACCCACGACAACTTCCGCACGGAGCTGGTCAACTTCGAAATCGCCCACATCGGCCTCCCGCACAACGCCATCCTTGGATACCCCGCCTTAGCTCAACTCATGGCAGCGACCCATCCGGCCTACAACCTCATGAAGATGCCCGGGAGTAGCGGCGTCCTCATCGTAGCTGGAGATACCAAGGATGCTCTACTGGCGCTCAAGCTCGCCCTCAAGACAGCCGCAGCAGCACAGCCTGCCGGCACGGACACCTCCAAGGCCAAGGGGGCTGCACCGACCAAGAAGAAGCAACTGTTCACTCAGGACAAGGCGGAAACCAAGCAGGTGCCAGTTGAGGAAGACGGGTCCTCGGGAGCCACCTTCACCATAGGTGCCAACCTCGACCCCGACCAAGAAGAGGCGCTGGTGAAGTTCTTGCGCTCGAACAAGGAGGTGTTCGTGTGGGAACCCAAGCAGCTAGCGGGGGTCCCAAGGGAGGTGATCGAGCATCACCTGAATGTGTGCCCCAATGTACGCCCCGTGAAGCAGAAAGCAAGGCGGCAGTCCACCGAGAAGCAGGCCTTCATCGAGGAGACCCGCAAGCTAGAGGCAGCGGGAGTTATTCGCGAGGTTCGCTACCCCGGATGGCTGGAGAATCCTGTCGTCGTGCCAAAAAAAGGAGGAAAGGAGCGCATGTGCGTCGACTTCACCAACCTCAACAAGGCTTGCCCTCAAGATCCGTTCCCGCTCTCCCGCATCGACCAGATTGTCGACTCCACGGCCGAGTGCGACCTGTTGTGTTTCCTGGATGCATTTTCGGGTCATCACCAAATCAAGATGGCGGTAGAAGACATGGAGAAGACGGCCTTCTTGACCCCATGTGGATTGTACTGCTACACCTGCATGCCGTTCGGATTGCACAACGCGGGCGCAACCTACTAGCGGCTGATGCACATGGCCTTAGGCTAGCAGCTCAGGAAGAATGCGAGGCTTACATTGACGACATTGTGGTAAAATATCGAGAGGCAAGGACCTTGATCCAGGATTTGGAGGAAACCTTCGCGAGCTTCCGCCAGGTGGACCCGCGACTCAATCCGGAGAAGTACGTGTTCGGCGTCCCTCCAGGCAAGCTGCTAGGCTTCCTCGTGGCCCACAGAGGGATCGAGGCCAACCCAGAGAAGGTCAAGGCAATCAAAGACATGAGTCCACCGCAAACCCTCAGAGAAATGCAGAAGCTCGCCGGATGTATGACTGCTTTAGGATGCTTCATCTCCAAGATGGGGGAGCGTGCCCTGCTGTTCTTCAAGCTGATGAAGAAGAAGGGCCCATTCGAGTGGACACAGGAGGCCGACCAAGCGTCTCGAGACCTCAAGAAATATCTGACCAGCCCTCTGGTGATGGTGGCACCGCGCCCTCTCGAGTCCCTGGTACTCTACCTCGCCGCCACTCCCTACTCCACCAGCGCAGCTCTAGTGGTGGTTCGGGAGGAGCGCCAGGTCAAGACCCCAGTCGCGGCGGCACAAGACCACATTACTAGGGAAAACCTTATACACAGAACTTTAGCAGTAGCGTGGGTCAAAACTGCACGCTGGTGCTAAGTAGCAGTAACGCGTGTGTGCAAACCGCGCTGTAGATAAAGTTCTAGCAGTAGCACGCCTTGTTCTAAACACGTTACTACTAAAATTCCCACGGCTTAGCCGATAGGCTACACATAGTAGTAGCGATCTATACGGAACCGCGCTACCGCTACTTTCTTTGTAGCAGCGCATTTTATTCTAAACACGCTACTGCTAAAGGATATAAAATTAAATGGAAAACAAATAGAAAGGTAATTGAAAATAAAAAAATAGAATAAGGTGAAAGGAAAAAAAAATCTGAAGAAAAATAAATGAAAAAGGGGAAAAAAGAGAAAGGAGTAGCAGTAGCGTGTATCGCAGAACGCGCTGTAGCTAAGGTAGCAGTAGCGCACTATCTGGAACGCGCTACTGCTACTTCTGACTTAACCACGGGGTTCGTCCTTCCCCACAGCCACTTCCCCCAAATCCAACTCTCCACTCTCGCCGCCGCCGTCGCTCGTCGGCCGCCGCATGCTCTCCGCACACCCTCTACGCCGCCCCGACCCCAGATTCAATGCCGCCCCCGCCCCCGACCTCAATGCCGCCCCGGACACCGCCCCCGACCCCGACCTCGACGCCGCCTGCCCCTCCCTTGTCGCAGGCACTCGAGGTGAGCATGCCTACTCCTCCCTCTCCCCTACCTCTGCCTAAGGTTTCTTTATATTTTAGTTGCATCAAATTAGTTAGGGTTCATGTAAGGGTGGAAACGAATCGGATGCGAATGCGGCTCAAATGAGTTAGGGTTCATGTAAGGGTTGAAACGAATCAAATTTCTAAGATGAATCATAAAACGATTAACATTTGACCACTCATTTCACTTTATAGTTGGATAATTGGAATATCTGCTACCACTTTCCACCCCTAGGTTCATCAAATTAGATGGTAATTAGGGCAGTAGTTCCTATGTACTAATTAGTTAGTAAGAACTAGGTACTAATTAGGTACTAGTTTATTTATAGTAAGTTTATTTTTAGTAAGAACTAATTGAATTAATAGAACTAGTTAGTAAGAACTTGTTGCTATTTTTTTTAGTTAAAGCAATTTTTCCCGCATCGACGTGGACTATGCCTATTCCGCATCCTCGTCATCGAGTCGGCGGAGGACGACACCTGCTTGAGCAGACGGGCCATGTCCGGGACTGGGCTCCGCCGGGGTGGTACTGGGAGGGCGCTACCTACCGGGGGGCGCAGGTTGGTGAGGAGCCAGCCTGTCATTGACCCGAACCTTCTTTGGTGGCGGTCGCGTGGGCCAGTGACGGTCCAGAGGCTCGAGGACCCCATGGAGGTGGTGCGTCACCGTGTCAATGAGGAGGACGCGCATGTCCGTCGCTACTTGTTTGCGTTGGAGCACATGTTCTCCAATACCTGGCAGGTTCTCCAGGGATCTCACTGGAGTTGTGATCCCGTGATGGTTCCTTCTCTGTGGGTGTCCACCGCCCGCGCCGATACCCGTCGTGTGCTAGGGGTTTAGTTGTATTAGTGATGTTATATGTATGACACTATTCGGGATGTATTAGTGATAATATTCGACGATGTACGGACGGATGAGATGATTTACTTTTGCTTATTGAATGCATGCTAATTTGAGTCCTATAAGATATTTTGAAATGTATATCTTGTGTTGCTCAAATATGATATGTGCTTGCCCAAGTGGCCGGTCATCTTTGCAGATTACACCTTCGAGTGGCCTATGTTTTGTCGGAGTGTTCATTCATTTCCGTTCCGGCAAATTTCAGGCGCTCGATATGTCCTATTTTAGCAAAGGTCATGCCGGATTTTTCTGTGAATTTTGGCATGACTTGTCCCGGAATATGTAGGAAATATCGAGTGCCCGGATTTATGTGTTGAGTATCCTGGTAGTTGTCTTCGATCGATTTCAATTAATGTTTTAACTATGAACATAGGAAATGTCTGACAACGAAAAGGATTTCGGTATTTGCAAATACTGCGAAGACGAGCGCGGCCTGTGCGACGGAGTCTTCCTAGATGATGATAGGCACTTCAGCATCAAGTTGGACGAGAACTTCGAAGTGGATATAGTAAGTCACAACGACAAGTCTTTTTTCGTAATTAAGCATGACATTTGCTTCATTTGCTTCAACTTATAACTTTTTTTACTATTTTACTAGCGTATCCCCTGCCATGCAAGAGTTTTTGTATTGGATAAGATAGGTTTCAGTCGTACTATGGAGGTAAAGAAAGTTTACTTGAAGACCGAGCATGGTTATATTTTCAACGTAAAATTATACAATTCATACGACTGCACCTATTTTGGATGCAAAACATGGCGAGCACTATGCAAGACTTATGCATTTGAGCCTGATATGGTTATCACCTTTGATATTCGTTCGGAAGATGATATTGAAGGTAATACCGACATCTGGGTCGATGTGCAGACGCCTCCAGTTATACCATTATGTAAGTTTCTCAACCATATTTATGTCTTGGATATTGTTTATTCAAAAATAGTTGACAACTAATTTGTATTGTCAGCTTATTTCGGTGCCAGCAAACATGTCCAGCACTTGGTAGATAGGACCATATACTGTATCGGGGCTGAACTCAACTGCGAGGAGCTCAGTCATTATGTTTCATGGCTTGAGGATCTTGATACTGTCAAGACAAATTTTCTTCCTGCATTTAGAAATGTTAGTACTGAAAACGTGCGACCAATAGTGTTTGTAATGAAGTACGGTCACATCTATTTAGGAAGGATGGTAAGATTTTTACTATTTGTCCTCAGTGCATCTTTTCCATACATTATTTTTGGAGCTAAACTTCATTGCTAAGTATGTTACCATAGGATGTTCTTCAACAGGGACTCCCGATGAATGTTGTGCCTTATGGGATCGAGACTAAAGGTACCATGAGTATTATTAGCTTACGGCCAAGATATCCTACATATTACTTTAGTGCATTCAAGATTAGTGACGGATTCTTAATAGTGCAAGACTGGACCAAATATGTGATGCGGGAGTGCAGAGAAGTACTAGGGGCAGCAAACAGATGCGCTACCCACGATTAGGAGACAGGTTCATCTGCATGCTCCAACTTGATCAAGGAGGAGAACTATACATGTTTTATGTTATTTTACCTAAGAGAGAGCAGCAGGAGTGATTAGCTAGCTAGAAATGAGTTTGAAGATGATGATGTGCTACACTATTACTATGATGATAAAATAGCTAGTATTGGTGGTAATGACTATGATGATTATTATTAGCTAGTGTTAGTGGTGATTAAATAAATATTGTTGGTGGTAATGACTATGATGATGATTAAATATAGCTTGTGCTGGCGGATTAGATTCAAGTGGAGGCAACATGTGGTGCACATCGAAAGTACTACTAGTCCAAACTAGATCAAGTTTGGATTAGTAGTATACTTTTGACATGCACCACATATTGCCTCCACTTGAACCTAATCCACCTTCATTTGACACACTGTTATGAACATAATGATGTAAACCTCGTAACTGGTATTGTACCAATATTTGTACGATGGCGCATAAATACACTAAAAAAAAGAATACTAGTAGCGATGGAGAGAAAACACACTGCCACTAGTTACATTAGCATTAGCGTGGGAGTGAACAAACGCTACAGCTATTTGTCCTAGCAATAGCGCGTGCGGGCACGCGTTACTGCTAAGCAATAGCTGTAGTGCCTTATTAGTAGCGCGCGCCCCTGCGCTACTAGTGAGCACAAAACCAGCGCTACTGCTAGGGTTTTCCCTAGTAGTGCCAAGAAGGCCTCGCGAGGACCATGGCCATGGAAGATGGAGACCAACCTCAGCAGGAAGACGCCCCCAGGGCTGAAGAGGCCGCGCCAGGCAACCTGGCGCTAGGGGCTCCGTCGTCTCAGGAGGCGCCTCGCTCTCCAGAGGGCACATACCTCGTCAGCACACCCACCCTCGTCGAGCATCCGGTCTAGTTCGTCAGCACGGTGTTGCGGGATGCAAGGGCACGATACCCCATGCCTCAGAAGCTCTTGCTCGCGCTATTGATGGCCTCACGTAAGCTGAGGCACTAATTTCAAGGTCACCCCTTCAAGGTCGTCTTGGCCTACCCATTGGAAAGGGTACTCAGGAGCCCCAACTCCGCTGGAAGGGTCGCCGAATGGAACATCAAGTTGCAAGCGTTTCAGTTGGAGTTCAGCACAACCAGGGTCGTCAAGGGAGCCGCACTTGCAGATTTTGTGGCGGAATGGATAGAGGCGCCAGGGCTTGAATCAGGCGAGGATCATTCTCTCTCCATAGGAAGTGAGGCACCAGATGGATGGGTCATGTACTTCGATGGAGCATTCTCGCGGCATGGCGCGGGGGCTGGTGCAGTGCTTATATCCCCCACTCAGGATAAGCTCTATTACGCCGTGCAGCTCTATTTCCAGCAGGGCGAGAAGGTCTCAAACAACATAGTAGAATACGAGGGCCTTATAGCAGGCTTGAAAGCTGCAGCAGCACTGGGGGTGAAGCGCCTCATCATCAAGGGCAATTCATAGCTACTCGTCAACTTCTCCAACAAGGTGTACGAGCCGAAGGACGAGCACATGGAAGCGTATCTTGCGGAGGTGCCCAGGATGGAAAAGCAGTTTTGGGGGCTGGAGTTGCAGCATGTGCCCCGCGGCACCAACCAAGATGCTGATGACATCGCCAGGAGGGCATCCAGGAGGCTGCCTCAGGAGCCTAGCGTTTTCGAGGAACGGCTCTTCAAGCCATCGGCGGCACCGTCACTTTCAAGCACAACATAGCCTCGGAAGGAACTCCCTCAACCACCTGCCACAGGAGCCCCGACCTGTGGTCCGACCTCGAGAGCACGCTTACTCTTGGGGCTGGAGCCTCAGGAGGGCTGGACCATGGAATTCAAGGACTACCTGATGCAAGGGACGCTGCCAGAGAAAGAGGAGGACGCGGAACATGTGGCCCGGCAGGCCACGGCCTACTGCATCCAAGACG
Source organism: Triticum aestivum (assembly GCF_018294505.1). Classification (NCBI taxonomy): domain Eukaryota; kingdom Viridiplantae; phylum Streptophyta; class Magnoliopsida; order Poales; family Poaceae; genus Triticum; species Triticum aestivum. Next base: position 747,963,414 of record NC_057813.1, on the reverse strand, counting down.
GCGAGCTCTACCGGAAGTGGCCAAATGACGTTTCCCTATGTTGCATCTCCAGGGAACAGGGGAAGGAATTGCTGGCTGACATACACGGTGGAGATTGCGGACACCACTCATCATCACGGACCCTCGTCGGCAAGGTGTTTCGTAGAGGGTTCTACTGGCCTACAACACTCAACGACGCAATCGAGCTGGTGAAGTCCTGCGAAGCCTGCCAATTCCATGCCAAGCAGATCCATCAGCCAGCTTAGGGCCTACAGACCATCCCGCTCTCGTGGCCGTTCACGGTCTGGGGGCTTGATATCTTGGGCCCGTTTCCTCGAGCGCCTGGGGGATACCGCTACCTCTATGTCGCCATCGACAAGTTCACCAAGTGGGCGGAGGTGGAAGCCGTCCGCACCATCCCAGCTGTTTCCATAGTCAAGTTCATCAAAGGCCTCATGAGCCGGTTTGGGGTCCCTAACCGCATCATCACTGACAAAGGTTTGCAGTTCACCAACAATCTCTTCAAAACATATTGTGCTAACCTTGAAACGCAGATATGCTACGCTTCGGTGGCGCACCCTCTGAGGAATGACCAGGCCGAACGCACCAACACAGAGGTCCTGAGGGGCCTTAAAACCAGGACCTTCAAGAAGAAGCTGGAGGCCTGCGACAGGGGCTGGTACGACGAGCTCCAGTCCGTGTTGTGGTCCATCCGCACTACTACCACCAAGCCAACTGGCGAGACCCTGTTCTTCCTCGCCTACAGAGCAGAGGTAGTCCTCCCTCACGAGGTCAGGCGTCGCTCCGCGCGGGTCCTAGCATTTGATGAAGCGCAACAGGACACCATGCGGGGGATGGACCTCGTGCTGGGGGAGGAGCGCCGTCGTGAAGCCACACTGCGAGCAGCAAGATTCCACCGGGCGCTGCAGCGGCATCATTGTCGCAACATCCGCCCCAGGACTCTCGAGGTAGGTGACCTCGTACTCAGGCGGGTGCTCTCTAGGGAAGGGCTGCAAAAGCTCTCGCCCATGTGGGAGGGCCCGTTCAAGGTTGTCCTTGTTTCCAGGACTGGAGCCGCATGCCTAGAGACTCAGGAAGAGGTGCTCGTCCCAAACGCCTGGAACATTCAGCACCTCCGGAAGTTCTACCCTTGAAGAAAGGCCCAGTGCCTGTGAAGAAGGCCCAGTGCCTGTGAAGCTCGCTGCCAGAAAGGCCCGATGCCTATGAAGAAGGCCCAGTGCCTGTGAAGCTCACCGCCCGTGACACTCTCTCATAATAATGAGTTGGGGCTGTACACGCCCCAGAGTCTCTGGAGAGCCGCCCTCGGGCCTCGGGGGCTCCCGCCCACGCCCAGTGGCAGCACTTAGCTCCGCGCTGGTGAGAAGACGTCGAAGACTAGACTAGGTGCCGGATGCATCTTTTCATTTTCTTTTCGCAGTTGGCTTGTTTGAACCTTTATTGAAGTTGCTTCTAGTGTTATTTGCCGTCTTCTGCCCCTGTTCTCTGTTTTCGGCTTTTGTGTGGCTCGTTCTCTCTCTCGCAAACCTCGCGAGGGGGCTGCGTGGGCGCCTTCATGAGCCCTTCCTCTCCTGATTTTCGCGAGGCTCTCTCATTCGAGTTCGCAGCGGGAGCACCCCTCCCAGTCCATGCCCCTCGGGCATCGCGACACCAAGCGCCAGGCCATGACCGGCAACCCTCACAACCAAGGTTCGGAAATGATTCTCCCAACAGATTTTTTGCAGCTCTTAAGGCGCCCGGCGAGGCCTCAAGCAGGCACCTCGGGAGGCGGAAACTATTGCAAATGTCCCGAGCTAAGTTGTTCCTACACGCAGACACATAACAACGACACCATAACACAACACTGGAACAATAAATGTAGTACGATAGTTAGGGGATCATAGTCTATTGCACGCCCCACGGGGCCCCATACTTCTCTCTCTCGATGCAGGAAAAGGACGGAAAACAAAATAAAAGCAGCGCGCGCCTTGCAACAGCTCGTGAGGAGGGATCTGCGTCGTCCTCCTGAGCTCAATCAGACTGCGCCTCGCGCTTCACCGGAGCGCGCCGACAGGACGACTCGCTACCGCCCTTGAAGCGGGCGCAGCGGCGTGGTGGCTGATCGCGGCCACCGCTGGAGGAGCTGTCGCCGGAGGAGGAGCCGCTGAAGCTCGACGAGTTGCGATCGCTGCTGGGAGCGGGTTCGCCTTCGCCCTCGTCACGGCCATCGCCAAGGCCGAGCACCTCGCCGCCATCATTGTCTTCAGGGCAGCACCTAGCACGACGGCCATCTTCTCCGAACACCCTCACATAGAGGGTCACGTCACCGTCATACTTGAAGTGGAGGGTGCACCGCCTGCCCAGGCCGCGCGCGCGGGCAAACGTCTGCCAGCCTCGGGTCAGGGCTACATTGCCAGCGACGAAGATCTCCACCGCGGCCCAGGAGGCCCTGCTGCAGCAGCCATCCTCCTGCAACCAAAGCCCACCGGGGCCAGCGGCCGGCAGTTCACCGGCGAAGAAGCGAGGGAGCTAGAGCCAGTTGCCGGCTGGGTTGTCCGACCACACAACGAACTGCGGCAGCACCTCTGCTGAATGGAAGCGCGGCTGAGGAGGCCGTGCAGCCACGGCACGCCTTCCCTCACCAACTGGGCTGCCTTGACATGGACGGCCACCACCGCGTGAAGGGCCACCGCCGCGACCACGGGAAGCCACGGCAGGGGTAGCAGGATGCTTTCGAGGACGACCGTGGCCGCGCTTGGACGGAGGAGGGCTGTACCCTTCCTAGCGAGCCTTCCCCTTCTCCGCGGTCGAGAACCTCTTCACGGGGGCCATGGGGCGCTGCAAGCAATAGGAGCAAGGCGGGAGAAGAAGCAGGCGGAGCAAGAGGAGATGGACAAGGGGGTGTTCGCCCCTCCCCATTTATAGTCCGAAGGAGGCCAACTGTCGACCTCCACGATCCCAGGTAGTGATGACTCTTTTTGCATGTAGCAGGGACTCGTCAAATTGGGCAGTTGCCGAGGCAGCGTGGGGAAGCGAAGACGCCCACGTCCAATCAATCGCCACGCGGCGACCAAGGCCACAGGCTGTTGGGGCCCGCGGCGCTCCGCACTTGCCCTTTGGCTTCGCCGCTAAGCCAAGTCCGAGCATGCCTTGGGCCCGGGGGCTACTGTCAGCGTTCTGGGAACGGGGGTCCCCAGACTTGCCTGCCTGCGGCTTGCAGCGTGGCTCAGCCGGTGGCCCAGTACGGCCCGTGTTGATCAGCCAAAGCTCAAGACCCTCGCGAGGGGCCAAGCCTCGCGGGGCGGACGATGCAAGGCCTCCTCAGGGGCGGCCTCACCAGGCAGGCTCGCGAGGAGGCGGAGAGATCAAGGCGAGGGGTACCTCGCGAGGTGCTCATGATGCAAGCCATGACGATCAAGACCAGGCGGGCGCCAGGCGGGCGCTAGCCTGCGCAGTGTCCTCGTTTCCTCTTTGGTGCAAAGGAGGTAGGCGCAGGCACGGAGTATCGAGGCATCAGGGAAAGGTTTCCTTATCGGTGCAACAAGACCAAGACCAGCAGAGCGGCAGGACGGAGGTCACCGTGGAGCCCAAGACGGTGTCATCACCAGTGCCTTCGGCAGGCGAAGACCACCTTTAGTCAGGATAGGTTGTACTAGATGTCCCCTTTCAAAATGGCCGTTGTTGGATCCCTTCCCGCTCAATATTTGGGAAGAGGACCAGGGCCTCTATAAATAGGGTTGGCCACCACAGTAGAAGGCATCTCATTTAGAGCCAATGGAGACGGAACGATTCCTCCTCAAGCACACCACCAAGGACAAGAACACCTCTCCTCACGAGGCTGTTCTTCCTCTGTACTGTTCATCATCAGCTCAAGAAGCAATCCACCACACCACACACTGGATTAGGGTATTACACCACAACGGTGGCCCGAACTAGTATAAACCTCGTGTCTCTTGTGTTGTTCATCGTGCTAGCTTAGAATTCGTGGCGAGGCTGAGGGTATGTATCGGTAGGGAGAAGATCTTCGTGCGCATCCCAGAGTTCGAACCTTAAGGGTTTTGCCGGAACCTGTATCTGACACACTCTTAATAGCAAACAATTTCAAAAGTTCATCCATCTTTCCACTCAAAACATTAATTTCTTCTATAGCATGCACTTCTTTACCAGTAGATCTTTCGGTGTGACATTGAGAATAATTAGCCGTAATGTTATCAAGTAGTTTAGTAGCTTCTCCTAAGGTGATTTCCATGAAAGTGCCTCCCGCGGCCAAATCTAAAAGATTTCTAGAAGCAAAATTCAATCTGGCATAAAATTTTTGTATGATCATCCATAAGTTCAAACCTTTCATTCTTTCACAAGATTGGGCAACATGCTCATGATCGAGTTGTTTAAAATTCATAATATCGTTCCTAAGAGAGATGATCTTAGCGGGAGGAAAATACTTAGAGATAAAAGCATCTTTGCACTTATTCCATGAATCAATACTATTCTTACGAAAAGACAAAAACCAAGTTTTAGCACAATCTCTAAATGAAAATGGAAATAACTTCAATTTAACAATATCATTATCCGTATCTTTCTTCTTTTGCATATCACACAAATCAACAAAGTTGTTTAGATGAGTAGCGACATCTTCACTAGGATGGTCGGAGAATTGATCTTTCATAACAAGATTCAGCAAAGCAGCATTGATTTCACAAGATTCAACATCATTAAGAGGAGCAATCGGAGTGCTAAGGAAATCATTATTATTGGTATTGGAAAAGTCACACAATTTGGTATTATTTTGCGCCATCGTGACAAGCAATCCAACACACAAGCACACAAAAGGCAAGCAAAAAAGAGAAGATTGGGAAAGTGAGGGCGAATAAAACGGCAAGGGTGAAGTGGGGGAGAGGAAAACGAGAGGCAAATGGCAAATAATGTAATGCGAGGGAGATGAGTTTGTGATGGGTACTTGGTATGTCTTGACTTGAGCGAAGACCTCCCCGGCAACGGCACCAGAAATCCTTCTTGCTACCTCTTGAGCACTGCGTTGGTTTTCCTTGAAGAGGAAAGGGTGATGCAGCAAAGTAGCGTAAGTATTTCCCTCCGTTTTTGAGAACCAAGGTATCAATCCAGTAGGAGGCTCCTCAAAAGTCCCACACACCTACACAAACAAACAAGAACCTCGCAACCAACGCAATAAAGGGGTTGTCAATCCCTTCACGGCCACTTGGTTTCACTAGTGGCTTCTCTCAAGATAGCATAAGTATTACGGTGGGTGAACAAATTACTGTCGAGCAATTGATAGGAAAACGCATAGTTATGAGAATATCTAGGCATGATCATGTATATAGGCATCACGTCCGTGACAAGTAGATCGAAATGATTCTGCATCTACTACTATTACTCCACACATCGACCAACTCCTGCCTGCATCTAGAGTATTAAGTTCATGAAGAACAGAGTAACGCATTAAGAAAGATGACATGATGTAGAGGGATAAACTCATGCAATATGATATAAACCCCATCTTTTTATCCTCGATGGCAACAATACAATACGTGCCTTGCTGTCCCAGCTGTCACTGGGAAAGGACACCGCAAGATTGAACCCAAAGCTAACCACTTCTCCCATTGCAAGAAAGATCAATCTAGTAGGCCAAACCAAACTGATTAATCGAAGAGACTTGCAAAGATAACTTAATCACACATAAAAGAATTCAGAGGAGATTCAAATATTTATCATAGATAAACTTGATCATAAACCTACAATTCATTGGATCTCGACAAACACACTGCAAAAAGAGTTAGATCGAATAGATCTCCAAGAAGATCAAGGAGAACTTTGTATTGAGATTCAAAGAGAGAGAAGAAGCCATCTAGCTAATAACTATGGACCCAAAGGTCTGTGGTAAACTACTCACAACTCAAAGGCCTTGGAGATGATGTATAGGCCCTCCATGGTCGATTCCCCCTTCGACAGGGCGCCGACGAAGGCTCCAAGATGGGATCTCGCGGATACAGAAGGTTGCGGCGGTGGAAATAGTTTTTCGTGATGCTCCTGGATGTTTTCGGGGTACGTGGATATATATAGGAGGAAGAAGTAGGTCGGTTGATGCTCGAGGGGCCCATGAGGGTGGGGGCGCGCCGGGCACCCTCGTGGACGCCTCGTTTGTTGCTTGACGTCCACTCCAAGTCCCTTGGATTGCGTTTGTTCCAAAAAGATTGCTCCCGAAGGTTTCATTCCGTTTGGACTCCATTTGATATTCCTTTTCTTCGAAACACTGAAATAGGCAAAAAAATAGCAATTCGGACTGGGCCTCCGGTTAGTAGGTTAGTCCCAAAAATGATATAAAAGTGTAAAGCAAAGCCCATAAACATCCAAAATAGGTAATATAATAGCATGGAACAATAAAAAATTATAGATACGTTGGAGACGTATCATGATGGTGAGCCTATGCCTTGGAAGATGGACGACAAGCCTACATCATCAACAACTCCATCATCACCACCTCCAAAGAAGGAGACATAAACACATGGGTATGGGCACTCCCCTTGGCAACTGCCAAGGTTGGGGGAGGTGCCCCGGTATTGTATCACCATCACACTCCTATCTTTACCGTATTACTTAGTTCAATCCTTTTAGTAATATCTTGATCTAGTAGAATAAAGTTTCCAGTATGATCAAGTTTTGAGTTTTGCTTTATGATCCCTCTATGTAGTCGAGTCCATGAGCTATACATAATAAAGATTAGTGGTGAGTCAAGGGCTTTGCTATCTTGCTATGATCTTGGGGGAATAAAAGAAAAAGAAAGAATAAAAATAAATAAAAGACATCATATTGATCTTATGGAGAGTAATGACTTCACATAAAGAGTATGATGAATAAAATTTGTTGAGAGTTGGCAAACATAGTTTTGGTCATCGTTGCAATTAATAGGAAGTAATAAAGGAAGAGAGGTTTTCACATATAAACATACTATCTTGGACATCTTTTATGATTGTGAGCACTCATTAAAATATGACATGCTAAAGAGTTGATGTTGGACAAGGAAGACAACGTAATGGGTTGTGTTTTCTTATATCTGAAATAAAGTATATTGTCATGGATCATCCAACATGTTGAGCTTGCCTTTCCCCCTCATGCTAGCGAAATTCCTTGCACCAAGTAGAGATACTACTTGTGCTTCCAAATATCCTTAAACCCAGTTTTTCCATGAGATACCACCATATCTACCTATGGATTGAGTAAGATACTTCAAGTAAGTTGTCATGTTGCATGCAATAAAAATTGCTCTCCAAATATGTATGAATTATTAGTGTGGAGAAAATAAGCTTTATACAATCTTGTGATATGGAAGCAATAAAAGCGACGGACTGCATAATAAAGGTCCGTATCACAAGTGGCAATATAAAGTGACGTTCTTTCGCATTAAGATTTCGTGCATCCAACCATAAAAACACATGACAACCTCTGATTTCCTCTGCGAAGGGCCTATCTTTTACTTTTGTCTTGTACATTAAGAGTCATGGTGATCTTCACCTTTCCTTTTTACATTTTATCCTTTGGCAAGCACCTTGTGTTGGAAGATCCTGATATATATATATATATATATATATATATATCCAATTGGATGTAAGTTAGCATGAACTATTATTGTTGACATTACCCTTGAGGTAAAAGGTCGGGAGGCAACACTATAAGCCCTATCTTCCTATGTGTCCGATTAAAACTTCATACCCATAAGTATTGCATGAGTGTTAGCAATTGTGAAAGACTAAATGATAGTTGAGTATGTGGACTTGCTGAAAAGCTCTTATATTGAATCTTTCCGATGTTATGATAAACTGCAATTGCTTGAATGAACAAGATTATAGTTTGTTAGTTTTCAATGAAGTTTTTGATTCATACTTGACATTGTCGATAGATTATTACTTGAGCATAAGAAATCATATGACAATATATATATATATATATATATATATATATATATATATATGTTGCTGTATAAGAATGATCATGATGCCCTCATATCCGTATTTTATTTGATGGACACATCTATCTCTCAACATGTGGACATATTTTTCGATATCGGCTTCCACTTGAGGACAAGCGAGGTCTAAGCTTGGGGGAGTTGATACGTCCATTTTGCATCATGCTTTTATATCGATATTTACTGCATTATGGGCTGTTATTACACATTATGTCACAATACTTATGCCTATTCTCTCTTATTTTACAAGGTTTACATGAAGAGGGAGAATGCCGACAGCTGGGATTCTAGGCTGGAAAAGGAGCAAATATTAGAGACCTATTCTGCACAACTCCAAAAGTCCTGAACTCCACGAAAGTTATTTTTGGATTTAATAAAAAATATTGAGTGAAGAAAGTACCAGAGGGGGCCCAAACCCAGGCCACGAGGGTGGGGGCGCGCCCCCCGCCTCGTGGGCCCCCTCGCAGGCCTCCGGTGACCATCTTCTACTATATGAAGTCTTTTACCCTGGAAAAAAATCATAAGCAAGCTTTCGGGACGAAACACCGCCGCCATGAGGCGGAACCTTGGCGGAACCAATCTAGGGCTCCGACGGAGATGTTATGCCGGGGAAACATCCCTCCGGGAGGGGGAAATCGTCGCCATCATCATCACCATCGATCCTCTCATCGGGAGGAGGTCAATCTCAATCAATATCTTCACCAGCACCATCTCCTCTCAAACCCTAGTTCATCTCTTGTATCCAATCTTTGTACCAAAACCTCAGATTGGTACCTGTGGGTTGCTAGTAGTGTTGATTACTCCTTGTAGTTGATGCTAGTTGGTTTATTCAGTGGAAGATCATATGTTCAGATCCTTAATGCATACTAATAAACCTCTCGTTATGAACATGAATATGATTTGTGAGTAGTTATGTTTGTTCCTGAGGACATGGGAGAAGTCTTGCTATAAGTAGTCATGTGAATTTGGTATTCGTTCGATATTTTGATGAGATGTATGTTGTCTCTCCTCTAGTGGTGTTATGTGAACGTCGACTACATGACACTTCACCATTGTTTGGGCCTAGAGGAAGGCATTGGGAAGTAATAAGTAGATGATGGGTTGCTAGAGTGATAGAAGCTTAAACCCTAGTTTATGCGTTGCTTCGTAAGGGGCTGATTTGGATCCATATGTTTCATGCTATGGTTAGGTTTACCTTAATACTTCTTTTGTAGTTACAGATGCTTGCAATAGGGGTTAATCATAAGTGGGATGATTGTCCAAGAAAGGGCAGTACCCAAGCACCGGTCCACCCACGTATCAAACTATCAAAGTAACGAATGCGAATCATATGAGCGTTATGAAAACTAGCTTGACGATAATTCCCATGTGTCCTCAGGAGCGTTTTCCTTCATATAATAATTTGTCCAAGCTTGTTCTTTGCTACAAAAAGGATTGGGACACCTTGCTGCACCTTATTTACTTTCATTGCTTGTTACCCGTTACAAATTACCTTATCACAAAACTATCTGTTACCGATAATTTCAGTGCTTGCAGAGAATAACTTACTGAAAACCGCTTGTCATTTCCTTCTGCTCCTCGTTGGGTTCGACACTCTTACTTATCGAAAGGACTATGATAGATCCCCTACACTTGTGGGTCATCAACGATCTATTTTTATTTGCTTTTATTTTCAGATCTATTAATCCAAAATTACAAAAATACCTTGCTGCAATTTATTGTTATTTATTTTATCTCGGAATCCTGCAAGATCTATTTATCCAATCTACTACAATTTTACCTATCTTTTTACCCATGAAGGATTGACAACCCCTTTCTTACGTCAGGTTGCAATTATTTGTTCTTTAGGAGTTGTTTATGTGGTGTTGCATGGTTCTCCTACTGGTTCGATAACCTTGGTCTCATCACTGAGGGAAATGCCTACCGTAGCTGTGCTGCATCATCCCTTCCTCTTTGGGGAAATACCAATGTAGTTCAAGCCACACCAATTTGAGAGAAAAAGATCCTAACGGCTGTAAGGCCAGTGACCTCGTCCTTAGTATCAGAAATGGAAACGGTGTTGATCACTTCAAGAAGCGTTGTCAGGGATTCTTCTTCTTGGTTGGATAAGTCATGCGAGAAGCCAGTCTGATACCTCCCCAGAGGTAAAAATGTCACAGACCATGCTTTTAGGGTTGGCAGCAATCGAGTACATGAGGGGTGATAACCCACAAGTATAGGGGATCACAACAGTTTTTGAGCGTAGAGCATTCAACCCAAATTTATTGATTCGACACAAGGGGAGCCAAAGAATATTCTTAAGTATTAGCAGCTGAGTTGTCAATTCAACCACACCTGAAAGACTTAATATCTGCAGCAAAGTATTTAGTAGCAAAGTAGTATGGAAGTAACGATAACGGTGGCAAAAGTAACAGTAGCAGTTTTGTAGCAATCGTAACAGTGGCAACGGAAAAGTAACTTAGCAAAGATCAATATGAAACGAGCTCATAGGCAATGGATCAATGATGGATAATTATGTCGGGTAGCATTCATCATGCAACAGTTTAACATAGGGTGACACAGTACTAGCTCTAGTTCATCAATATAATGTAGGCATGTATTCCGAATATGGCCATACGTGCTTATGGAAAAGAACTTGCATGACATCTTTTGTCCTACTCTCCCGTGGCAGCGGGGGCCTAATGGAAACTAAGGGATATTAAGGCCCCCTTTTAATAGAGTACCGGACCAAAGCATTAGCACTTAGTGAATACATGAACTCTTCAAACTACGGTCGTCACCGGGAAGTGTCTCGACTATTGTCACTCCGCGGTTTGCCGGATCATAACACGTAGTAGGTGACTATAACTTGCAAGATAGGATCAAGAACACTCATATATTCATGAAAACATAATGAGTTCAGATCTAAATCATGGCACCTGTGCCCGAGTGACAAGCATTAAGCATGGCAAAGTCATAGCAACATCAATCTTAGAACATAATGGATACTAAGGATCAAACCCTAACAAAACTAACTCGATTACATGGTAAATCTCATCCAACCCATCACCGTCCAGCAAGCCAACGATGGGATTACTCACGAACGGTGGTGAGCATCATGAAATTGGTGATGGAGGATGGTTGATGATGACGATGGCAACAGATTCCCCTCTCCGGAGCCCCGAACGGACTCCAGCTCAGCCCTCCCGAGGAAGAACAGGGCTTGGCGGTGGCTCCGTATCGTAAAACACGATGAATCCTTCTCTCTGATTTTTTTCTCCCCGAACGTGAATATATGGAGTTGGAGTTGAGGTCGGTGGAGCTCCAGGGGCCCATGAGGCAGGGGGCACGCCCCCACCCTCGTGACTAGGGTGTGGCCCCCTTCTATTGATTCTTTCACCAGTATTTTTTATTAATTCCAAAAAGTGACTCCGTGAAGTTTCAGGTCATTCCGAGAACTTTTATTTCTACATAGAAATAACATCATGGCAATTCTGCTCAAAACAACGCTAGTCCGGGTTTGTTTCATTTAAATCACGCAAATTAGAGTCCAAAACAAGGGCAAAAGGGTTTGGAAAATTAGATACGCTGGAGACGTATCAACTCCCCCAAGCTTAAACCTTTTCTTGTCTTCTTTAAATTCAGTTGACAAACTGAAAGTGATAAAGAAAAACTTTTACAAACTTTGTTTGATCTTGTTGTTGCAAATATGTAAAGCCAACATTCAAGTTTTCAGCAAAGATTATGAACTAACCATATTCACAATAACATTTAGGTCTCACGTTTACTCATATCAACGGCATAATCAACTAGCGAGCAATAATAATAAATCTCGGATCTCAACACTTTCTCAAAACAATCATGATATGATATAACAAGATGGTGTCTCTCTAGCCCTTTCTGAGACCGCAAAATATAAATGCAGAGCACCCCTGAAGATCAAGGACTGACTAGACATTGTAATTCATGGTAAAAGAGATCCAGTCATAGTCATACTCAATATCAATTAATAACAATGCATACAAATGAAAGTGGTGCTCTCCAACTGGTGCTTTTTACAAGAGGATGATGACTCAACATAAAAGTAAATAGATAGGCCCTTCACAGAGGGAAGCATGGATTTGCATAGGTGCCAGAGCTCGAGTTTTAAAACATAGATAAATAATATTTTGAGCGGCATACTTTCATTGTCAACATAACAACCAAGAGATCTCAATATCTCCCATGCTACATACATTATAGGCGGTTCCCAAACAGAATGGTAAAGTTTATACTCCCCAACCACCAACAAGCACATTCCACGGCTGGTCCGAAACAACGGGTACCGTCCAACTAACAACAATCCTGGGGGAGTTTTGTTTGCAATTATTTTCATTTGATTTGAGCATGGGACTGGGCATCCCGGTTACCGGCCATTTTCTCGTGAATGATGAGCGGAGTCCACTCATCATGAGAATAACCCACCTAGCATGGAAGATATAGACAACCCTAGTTGATACATGAGCTATTCGAGCATACAAAACAGAATTTCATTTGAAGGTTTAGAGTTTGGCACATGCAAATTTACTTGGAATGGCAGGTAAATACCACATATAGGTAGGTACACTATTAGGGAAAACCCTAGTAGTAGCGCGGGTTTAAAGCCCACTAGTAGCGCGTGTTGCCGCACTACTAATAAGGCGGTACAGCTATTACTTAGCAGTAGCGCGTGTGACACGCGCTACTGCTAAGACACATAGCGGTAGCGCTTCTTCCCTCCCGCGCTGCTGCTAATCTAGCTAGTTGCAGCGTGTTTACTATCCACCGCTACTACAATCTTTTTTTACTTTTTTATTTTTAGTGTATTTATCCGCCGTTATACAAATTTTGGTACAATACCAATTATGAGGTTTATATCATTATGTCCATAACAGTGTGTCAAATGAAGGTGGATTAGGTTCAAGTGGAGGCAATATGTGGTGCATGTTAAAAGTATACTACTAATCCAAACTTGATCTAGTTTGGACTAGTAGTACTTTCGATGTGCACGACATGTTGCCTCCACTTCAATCTAATCCGCCTGCACAAGCTATTTAATCATCTCATAGTCATTACCACCAATAGTGTCTCTTATTTACTAATCGGAGGCACCTTTCAAGCGATCTCATTAATCCACATCATTAGAATTAATTATACCGTTGGATTACATAATTTACGGCCAGGATAAAATGAAAAGTTGTGTAACAGGGGATGGTCCCATCACATAATAAAACCATCTGCCACGTCCAACATTAGTTAAAAAAATGATGAAAGTCTTCACACATAAAAACTCCATCAGGTGTGAAAAATATTCCATCCGATCCGATGAAGTACAGGGTCCTCACGATTTTGTTTAGAATAACAGAGTCCTCATGATTTATCCCACGTACGCGTATACCCCTTTGCAAAAACTAATCCAAAAAATACCTTTCCTTCTCCCCGTCTCTCTCTCTACCGCTATTCTGCCCAATTCGCCCGTCATAAAGGAAGCCCTAGCGCCAGATCCTATTTTGATGCCATCCTCAACTTCAGCGTGCCATCTATACCGCAATCCATCTAGAAGAACAGGACTCAATCCAGGTATCCCTCCCCTCCAACCTTTAGATCTTCTCCTATCCCAACGTATGCAATTGAGGATGGTTGATGGATCAGATGAGGAGGTGTATCCACGTGAACTTGAAGAGAAGAGGATGACAACAATAGTTGAGGCTGCCAAGTGGAGGAATTACGTTCCAACTTATGCAATTGAGGATGGTTGATGGATCAGATGAGGAGGTGTATCCAGGATAATTTGAAGAGAAGAGGATGACAACAATAGTTGAGGCTGCCAAGTGGAGGAATTACGTTGAAGTGGTGGTGGCACCAACCTCACACTCTAAATCCAATTCGAGTTCGTCTCCCAGCAATCCCGCCCTACTCCACCGGTAAATAATCCAGCTTCCTAAATCCCTCCTCTGTTACCGGTTTGCTGAGTTAACAAGTTGGCTTCATCCCATCAAGAAAAATCGGCCTTTCCCCTTTTAATCTTGCAGCACCTCTCTTTACCAGGTTATATGTTAGCGGGAGGGGATGAGAACCCTGCACGGGCATCCCTCCAATGAGGATGATATTTGGTTGGGTTCAGTGATAGCATGAGCTTGAGAGCACTCAACTCCTCCATCAACCACTGCTGTTAAGGCCAGCTCCATGATGCTCCTACAGGTCCCGTTTGGCTACTATATACAGTCAGGATCAATAGATCGGTACCATCAGGTAGGCCGGATCATATCTGCGCTTTATTTGATGTTTTCCTGGTCTGCACACATGCTTTTGAAATTGTTCCCATCATGTCATAGCAATGAGCTTCGTGCAAGGCAGAAATAAGTTTGTGGTCAATCAGAAAGAATGAATACATTTACTGAAAAATATATGTGTGTATCCTGCGACTTACTTTGATTAGAAGTCATAACAGTCTCATCTTATTACCAACTAAGTTTGGAAACATATGTATTTTTAGTATCTTTGAAGCTCTTGCCTTCTGTACGTACTGAATTAACAAATTTGTAATGTTCAGGACATGATGCGGCGCTCCAAACAACTCATCATAGTAGTTAGCAAATCATTATATATTGTCAGTTATGCACTTATTCTTCTCTTCATATATAATACTACTACTATATTCGGGAAAAGGCATCATGTTTTGGTCTCTTTCTGTCGACATGAATGTTTTATGTTGATATTAGTCTTCAGGATTGCATGGTGTCTTTATCTTCAGCAAAAAATATGCATACCAGTGGTTGATCGACGACAAACGTACGAGCACTGCTTTGATGAGAGCTACTCATGCATGGGCGCGCATATGTATACAGCCAGAGCCATTCAGGCAACAAAGGTAATACAATGGCATCATGTACTGTATACTGGAGTAGTGCATAGTTATATTTGATTATTTTTCTGGACGCAACCAAGTCAGTGGCAATGTAGTCTCGGCTAATGCTTCTATTTAATTAGTTTTTTTGCACAATGCCTATACATAAGTGTGCGTGCATGGAACAACTGATTGGTGACAACAACATATTTAAATCGTCCAGAAATTTGTATACAAATAAAGAAGGAGCTACCCTTATGGATGATCCTTGACAAAGTTATAATATTTGCCTGAGTACATATGTACGCCATATATCTGATATTTCTATAGTCAAGTGCTAAGTGATTAAATATACATCGTACACCAATATTTAAGAATCCCCAGCTCATATATTATTTTTTATAAATAAATTCATGGTTGGCCATAGGCATATATAATAAATTCAAGGCATATATCCAACGTTATGGAAATAAAGGGAAATATAACAAAGCGCAAAATCGGACATTCAATTTAGTATCATTCGGCTTCAGTATTGAGAGAAATAAAGTTAGGGTAATTATCCGTTCTTAATGAAATAAATTCTTCGTGCAGCGAAGGTATATTAAACAAATTTGTTTTCATGATAAGGGAATCATATATATTACCAATAGGACAATGTGCATGTGTTCGTACTCGGGGACCAAAAGATGAAAGGAAATGATTGCCCCCTGCCATTGCATGAACTTAGCTAAAATATACCCAACAAAGTTGTTGCTGATAAAATATATTTTCATGAAGAAGCATAGAAAACATAAGATCAGAATTGCTTATTGTCTTTGCAAACTACCAGACCCAAAGAAAGTGTTTAATTTCATCTGACCTCACGATTTGTTACAATTAAACATAGATTCCTTGATACATTTTGAAAATTTATAGATAAATAGTTTCAAAAGAAATAGCACATAAAACAAGCTTCACATTTGCAAATATGATCCCCGGCAATACTTCTTCATATTAACGTGAACTACATATATTATATTTGAGAATTATGAGCCATGGGACGTCCGAAAAAGGGTATTTCATGCAAGTCATCTAATCATAACTTGATCGAGACAATTCATGGAAATTATCTAATCGTAAATAGACCAAGACAATTCAAGCAAATAATCTAATCATAACTTGATCAAACAATGGTAGTCCCTCTTTCCCTGAGATCACTAATCAATCATATTCCATGTTTCAAATATTATGATAATTGCCCAAAGATTGTACTATTTCTTATAATGCCGTAAATCGTAAATATTAAATATCCACTAGCCCGTGCTGGTGCACGGGTTGACGACTAGTTTATTTAATCACCATAGTCATAGTGTAGCACATAATCATCTTCAAACTCATTCTAGCTAGCTAATCACCACCAACACTAGATGCGGTACCTATCTAATCACCACTAACACTAGCTGATAATAATCATCATAGTCATTATCACCAACACTAGCTATTTAATCATCATAGTCATAGTGTAGCACATCATCATCTTCAAACTCATTTCTACCAAGCTAATCACTCCTGCTGCTCTCTCTCAGGTAAAATAACATAAAACATGTGTAGCTTGAGGGAGTCCTGGATTAGGGGGTATCCGGACAGCCAGACTGTGTACAACGTCCGGACTATTGAAGCGTGAAGATACAAGACTCAAGACTTCGGCCCGTGTCCGGGTGGGACTCTCCTTTGCGTGGAAGGCAAGCATGGCGATCTGGATATTATATTTCCTTCCTTGTAACCGACTCCATGTAAACCCTAGCCCTCTTTGGTATCTATATAAACCGGAGAGGTTGGTCCTTAGAAGGCCGATCACAATTACAATCATACCATCATAGGCTAGCTCTTAGGGTTTAGCCTCTACGATCTCGTGGTAGATATACTCTTGTACTACCCATATCATCAATATTAATCAAGCAGGAAGTAGGGTTTTACCTCCATCGGGAGGGCCCGAACCTGGGTAAACATCTATGTCCCTTGCTTCCTGTTACCATCAGCCTTGACGCACAGATCGGGACCCCCTGTGTCGTCGCTGTCAGGCTCGATGGCTCCTTCAATCATCATCAACGACGCCGTCCAGGGCGAGACTTTCCCTCCCGGACAGATCTTCGTGTTCGGCGGCTTCGCACTGCAGGCCAATTCGCTTGGCCACCTGGAGCAGATCGATAGCTATGCCCCCGACCACCAGGTCAGGTTCGGAAAGTTGAACTACACAGCGGATATTCGCGGAGACTTGATCTTCGACGGATTCGGGCCAGCGCCAGGAGCACCGAACAGTTACGATGAGCACGGCTTAGACCTGCTGTCAGACGATGCTCGGGATATCACCTCGGCAGAAGCCTCAGATTTAAATCCGGGGCAGGTTGCGTTGCCTAAGGACGGAGGGCTGGACCCCGCCCTGCAGGCTGTACCCTCATCGGCGATGGAGCCGAACACAGGCCTCACTTCTGAGGGAGCCTGTGACTCTGAACCCCCGGATTCATATCCGGTTGTAGGTTCCAGTCTGCGCGTCCTCGAGCCCGCCGAGCCTGGTTGGGCTCCGGTGATGGAGTTCACTGCGGTGGACGTCTCTCAGCACTCACCCTTTGGCGACATGCTGAACTTATTGAAGTCTCTCTCTTTGTCAGGAGACTCTGGGACGAACTATGTCCGGCTTGAGTGGAAGCAGACGACGACGGAATTTGTTGCCCACCCACCACCCACTTCATTGCCACGATCGATGATCTAACCGACGTGCTTGACTTCGACTCCCAAGACATCGACGGTACGGACGACGATGTCGGAGAATTACAGGAGCCACCGCTCATAGGGCGATGGCGGCCACCTCCTCATACGATATATATATATATGGTGGACACTCCAAAGGAAACAAACGGCGACGAGCCAACGGAGGACAACCCCTCAAGGAAGAAGACAAAGCATGGGTGTCGGTGTCAAAACCGGCGGATCTCGGGTAGGGGGTCCCGAACTGTGCGTCTAGGCGGATGGTAACAGGAGACAAGGGACACGATGTTTTTACCCAGGTTCGGGCCCTCTCGATGGAGGTAAAACCCTACTCCTGCTTGATTGATATTGATGATATGGGTAGTACAAGAGTGGATCTACCACGAGATCAAGGAGGCTAAACCCTAGAAGCTAGCCTATGGTATGATTGTTGTAATGGTTGTGTGTCCTACGGACTAAAACCCTCCGGTTTATATAGACACCGGAGAGGGCTAGGGTTACACAGAGTCGGTTACAATGGTAGGAGATCTACATATCCGTATCGCCAAGCTTGCCTTCCACGCCAAGGAAAGTCCCATCCGGACACGGGACGAAGTCTTCAATCTTGTATCTTCATAGTCTTGGAGTCCGGCCGATGATGATAGTCCGGCTATCCGGACACCCCCTAGTCCAGGACTCCCTCAGTAGCCCCTGAACCAGGCTTCAATGACGATGAGTCCGGCGCGCATATTGTTCGGCATTGCAAGGCGGGTTCCTCCTCCGAATAATTCATAGAAGATTGTGAACACCAGGATAGTGTCCGGCTCTGCAAAATAAATTCCACATTCCACCGTAGAGAGAATAATATGTACACAAGTTCAATCTGCTGACGTATTTTGTGGCATGACGTCACACCACCACCAAGCCTTTACTTGAATCGTTTTTATTATACCACCTCAGCGCGTTTAGCGAAGCGGTTTCCTTGGCACGTCTTGTCGAAGCAGAGATCGTGTTCCCCTTATTCCGGGATTCCCATCAATACGGACGTGGGTAACCCAACCGCGCCATTGATGGTGGCGCTTGGGAGATAAGCGAGTTTTACCAGGCCGGTGGGGACGCATAGTCTTCGTCCGCCCATATATAAGGGGATAAGGATCCACCTTTTTACCTACGCCTTCTTCCTCCTTTGCTTATCCATCTCCGCGCACTCGAGCTCCAGCGCCCAAGTCCGCACATCTCGTCTCAACCTTCTCCAGCCATGTCCGGAGCGGGAGGCAAGTGGATGGCCTCCTCCGTTACGGAGGGGCACATCGAGAAGCTGCGCGGCGCCGGATACCTTCCAGCGACATCGCGCACGGCTGCCCGACGAGGGGCAGCTCATCCCCACCCCCAGGCCTCATGAGAGGGTCGTATTCCTTCCCCACTTCCTCCGCGGACTGGGCTTCCCACTTCATCCCTTCGTCCGGGGCTCATGTACTACTACGGCCTGGACTTCCACGATCTGGCGCCAAACTTCATCCTCAACATCTCGGCGTTTATCGTCGTGTGCGAGGCCTTCCTCTGTATCCAGCCCCACTTCGGCTTGTGGCTAAAAACCTTCAATGTCAAGCCGAAGGTAGTGAAGGGCGTCCAAGCGGAGTGCGGAGGCGCCATGGTGGGCAAAATGCCCAACGTCATCTGGCTCGAGGGTGCCTTCGTGGAGTCCGTCAAAGGGTGGCAATCGGGGTGGTTCTACATCACCGAGCCGCGTGACCCTAAATGGGCAGCGGCCCCCGAGTTCAGATCTGGTATCCCCATGCAGCTCACCTCCTGGAAAGAGAAGGGCTTGCTATGGGGCAGTTCGGAGGAGCTGACAGGACTCCAGTCCTGTCTCCAGACCCTGGTGAACAAGAAGCTTAAGCTTGTCAACGTGATCCAGGTCATGCTCGTCCGCCGGATTCTCCCCTCCCAACAACGGGCCTTCAATCTGTGGGAGTTTGATCCGGCACAACACCGGACCCTTAGCAGGCTCTTTGACACAACATACGAAGCTGCCTGGAGGGTGCTGTTCAAGGGCGGGAGAAGCCCCCGCATTCGCCACTGAAGATCGCGGATTCAGCATGAGATGCCCGGCCGGTGTGGTAAGATATGTTATCCTTTATGGGATCTAAAATTCCCAATGCCTTTAACAGGACTGGCAGAGGACGTCCGGACAGGTTAACTATCCGGCTCCCCTCCCCGAAGACCCAGCGGATACCCGTTTAACGGGGCTGCTAGTCCCGGCACTTTATGTGGTGCCGGAGAAGAAGGCCAAGAAGAAGGCCACGGGAACCCGAAGGAGTTCCCGGCGCCAGGTGGTATCGAACTCATCGTCCGATGGCTCCGAGGCGGACTCCTCCCCCGAAGACGAGGAGGAGAAAGAGGACTCTCCCCAGGAGGGGGGAGAGAGGAAGAGGAAGGCTTCCCCAACGGGGGAGGCCGAAGGGTCCAAGAGAGGAAGGACCCTTCCTCCGGACAGCTCCACCCACACCAATGACGGCAACGAAGGGTGGCCCTCAAGGGCCAAGCCCCCGGCAAGATCGTAAGTATCCGGATTCCTGAGTGATTTATAATTTCTCTTTGTGCCACATGGTGTCCTTCTAATGCCGCACACTACCTGCAGTCCGGCCCGAGGATGATCTTCCCGCTTCATCGAGTGGGTCCTTGGCTCCATCGGATGTGGATTCCATTCCGACCGCCTCCACCCCTCGTGATGCTAACAACGCCGAGGTGGGCATCCCAGGAGGGACCCATCAGGAGGAGGCTCCGGAGGTGCCGCAAGGCATCCTCCCGGACATTGCACCGAACTCCGTGCCGGAACCCGCAGTGGTTCCGGAGTCCGGCAGGTGGCCCCTTCGTAAGCAGGGCAAGACCGTGACACCGGCAGCCTCCGTCCAACCGGAGGCGCCGGACAACTTGTTGGAGGCGCTCAACGGCGCTTCCATCGAGGAAGAACACCGCACTATCATGAGTGCGGTGATTCAGAAGGTTCAGCTCGCCAAGAGCGGGCTGACCGAAGCCTGCAGCAGCCTTCTAACAGGCTTTGAGGTAAGAAGTTTTAAAATATGTAATGTAATACCGCATAGACAGTAGCCCCTGATGCTCGGTTCGGTGTTCGGAAAGAAAAGCCGGACTGAGGATCTAAAAAGATATACGCAGGAGTTCTAAAAATTATGTCAATATGGGATTGCAGGCTGCGCTGCTGACCTCTGCCGCATTGACTGCGGAGGTCGGTGCTTTGAAGCAGGACCTCGAGCGGTCCGAGAACGAGCTCGGCCTTGCCAAGAAGCAGCTCGAGGACAAAGAAGGTGAGTAACACCGTATTAAATTTGTACCTTACAGAAAAGGATTTTGGTTGCAATAGAAATAACAAGGATAACGTGGGCACTGCAGGGGCCACGAACGAGGTGGCGACCCTGAAGGAGGCCGTGTCCGCGGCCGAACGTAATGCGGCCGCGGAACGAGCGGAGCGAGAGAAGCAGGAGGCGCGGGTGGCGGAGGTGCGGCAAGAGCTCCAGGCTCTCATGGAAAAGCATGAGAGTTTGGAGCGCGACTCGAAGACTCGAGAGTCCGAGCTTGCCTCGGCTCTTGAGAGTGCCAAAGCCGCTAAGGCCGAGGCCCATAAGGCCCTCCAGGAGATTGAGGCGGTGAAGAAAATAGCGGCGGGTAAGGCATTTTTCATGCAAAGCAAGCATGTGAATGTGAATTACCTGTTACTTACCCGAATTCGGAGCTCTCCAGGAGCGTTTGCAGATCTGCCTCGCAGCGTGTCCGATGCCGCCGCATTCTACCGGGCCGAGGAGGGGAGCTCAACGGAGAAGGTCTTCTGGTCTCAGTATGCTGAGGCCGGACATCCGGTGCCCCTTAGCGACCAGCTGAAGCAGCTGGTCGAGCTCCACAAGGTAGCCGAGCAGGCCATGAAGGGCCTCATAGTCCGGCTGTGGCCTGAAGAGGCCATGCCTGGGAGCTACTTCGGCCTCGTGCGGCGGCTGGTGGATGCGTGCCCTGGGTGGAAGTCATCAAGCGCTCCGCCTGCATTGAAGGTGCCCGTCGGGCCCTTGCCCGCGCAAAGGTGCACTGGGGCAGGCTGGATGCTGAGAGGCTTCTGACGGACGCGCCGCCGGCGGGCAAGGAGTATCGTACGCCCGAAATGTACTATAAGAGTGTCCTGAAGGGTGCCCGCAAGATTGCGGATGAGTGCCCCAAAGATGTAATTTTTGAGTAGACTCGCAATGTGTTATCCTGTGCGCTGAAAACTTTGTTCATATGCGCTAAGCAACGCTTATTAATTTAAAATATTACCTTCTGTGCGGCCGTTTATCAAATCTGAGAGATGGCAAGTCGTCGGCTTCAGCCCCCATGCCACGAGTGCTGGGGTGTTCGGGATAAACTTGAGCGCTCTTGTTCCCATTTTTGGGTCCATCTAGGGAGGCGCTCAACACAACGAACAAGGCAACCGGACTTATAATGCTTGAACACTCTCACTTAGCCATAGAATTCTATAATTTTAAATTTCGGCGAAGCCCCTAGTGTTCGGAAGACCGAGTTCGGGGCGCTATCCACGCCTGGGCCGGACGAAGCCGGTTCCTCGCTCTAAGCGGCATAAGTCTTTAGGGACTCGAAAAGACCTCTCGAACAGCGACCAGCTCTCGCCTTATCATGACGGTCAGTTTTAGCTTTCTCCACTGAGGCGCTCGCCCAGCTCAACCGGGGCGCAATCGCAGTGGTTCTCCCAGTGCTACCTTAGCCGATAGAACGGAACGTAAGGTACCAAAACATGGGAGCCGGGCAAACCCAACTATTGACCCAAGACATGATTCGGAGCCGATGCATATAATGCTATAAGTTCGGGGTGCCGCACTTGTGAAAGTGTTCGGACTTATCACACCATAATGCGGGGAACATAAGCCCCTGGTGTATTCGGCCGTACCAAAGTGTACGGATGCAAGATGTCATAAATGAACATATATGTAAAAAAGGAATGCAATTATAAGCGAAAAGTGATGCATTGTTTATTCAAGGAATTCTGCCATGAGTGCAGAACGATACAAATAGTGCGGTAAGCAAGGGTTGGACTATTAGACATGTCCCCCTCCAGGGGTAGGCTGCGGAATGGTGTATTAAACAGATTTAATGCTCATAATGGAGACCACCTGAGTATTCGTCGTAGCCTTTGTCCTTCCCTGGCTGTTGCATCGTGAGTTCGGCAGATCACCGCCGGACAGGGTCCTCTGGTGAACGGAGTCCTGTGGATAATAAAAAAAGGAAAAGAAAAGAGCGACACACTTGGGAGCCCCTGGTGTGGTTGAGCCGCACTCTGGGCCTGTCGTGGTCGTGCCCCTCCCCCTATGCCCATGGTATCTCCAGAGCGTAATGATGTACGCGAAGGGCTAGTCTTGCAATCATGCAAGGGCTGGGGTTGGGGCCGCATTGCTACGCGTGCTCGGAACGTGCCAGGTGGTCTTGATGTATGTTACTCCGGGCGCGTTTGGCCATGTCCGGTCGTTTAACGGCCGGACTCGAAAATTGCCTTAAGAGGCTGCTCTGTACTTCTGCCGCGAGAGCCGCTGTGTGTTCCTCCGTTCGGAGGGAGCGTTCAGTGTTTCCGTTGACCGTGATGACTCCACGAGGGCCTGGCATCTTGAGCTTAAGGTATGCATAATGCGGCACCGCGTTGAACTTTGCAAACGCGGTTCGTCCGAGCAGAGCGTGATAGCCACTGCGGAACGGGACTATGTCGAAGATTAACTCCTCGCTTCGGAAATTATCCGGGGATCCGAAGACCACTTCCAGTGTGACTGAGCCTGTACAATTGGCCTCAACACCTGGTATGACGCCTTTGAAGGTCGTCTTTGTAGGTTTAATCCTTGAGGGGTCTATGCCCATCTTGCGCACTGTATCCTGATAAAGCAGGTTCAGGCTGCTGCCGCCGTCCATCAGGACTCTAGTGAGGTGAAATCCATCGACGATTGGGTCTAAAACCAATGCGGCGAATCCGCCATGGCGGATACTGGTGGGGTGGTCCCTTCGATCGAAAGTGATCGGGCAAGAGGACCATGGATTGAACTTCGGGGCGACTGGCTCCATCGCATATACGTCCCTAAGTGCACGCTTCCGCTCCCTCTTGGGTATGTGGGTTGCGTATATCATGTTTACCGTCCGCACTTGTGGGGGGAAACCCTTCTGTCCTCTACTGTTCGGCGGCCGGGTCTCCTCCTCGTCATCGCTATGCAGCCCCTTGTCATTGTTTTCGGCAATTAACTTGCCTGCCTGCTTGAATACCCAACAATCCCTGTTGGTGTGGTTAGCTGGCTTTTCGGGGGTGCCATGTATCTGGCAAGAGCGGTCGAGTATTCGGTCCAAATTGGACGGACCCGGAGTAGTTCTTTTGAATGGCTTTTTCCGCTGACCGGGTTTAGAGCCTCTGAATCCGGCGTTGACTGCCGTATCCTCAGTGTTATCGCCGTTAACGCGGCGTTTGTTTTTGTTACGACGCGACCTGCCATTGCGGTCCTTGTTGTCCGGACTGCCAGAATTTTTGCTGAGGTTGTTACTGCGGGCTAGCCAGCTGTCCTCCCCCGCACAGAAGCGGGTCATGAGTGATGTGAGGGCTGCCATGGATTTCGGCTTTTCCTGTCCTAGGTGCCGGGCCAGCCACTCGTCGCGGATGTTATGTTTGAAGGCTGCGAGGGCCTCTGCATCCGGACAGTCGACGATTTGATTTTTCTTTGTTAAGAACCGTGTCCAGAACTGTCTGGCCGATTCGTCTGGCTGCTGAATTATGTGGCTTAGGTCATCGGCGTCTGGTGGTCGCACATATGTGCCCTGGAAGTTGTCGAGAAATGCGGCTTCCAGGTCCTCCCAACACCCAATTGACTCTGCTGGCAAGCTGTTAAGCCAATGCCGAGCTGGTCCTTTAAGCTTGAGTGGGAGATACTTGATGGCGTGGAGATCGTCACCGCGGGCCATATGGATATGAAGGAGATAATCTTCGATCCAAACCGCGGGGTCTGTTGTGCCATCGTAGGATTCAATGTTCACGGGTTTAAACCCTTCAGGGATTTGATGATCCATTACTTCATCTGTGAAGCATAGTGGGTGTGCGGCGCCTCTATATTGAGCAATATCACGACGTAGCTCAAGAGAGCTTTGTCTGCTGTGTTCGGCCCGGCCGGAGTTGCTGTATCCGGCGCGACGGTAGTCGTCGTGGGTCGTGGGGCGCCCACGTGATCCGTAGATAGATCTTGATTGTCTTGCCTTGTCCTCCAATATATCTCGCAAGTCCGGCGCGTTCCCCCGTGGCTTCGCGCTTTTCGAGCTGTGCCAGGGTATGGTTCTGGTGGAGGGCCTAGATGCCTCTCTGTCGCGGCCACGAGGTGGTCGGTCTGCCGTATTGTGCGCTGGTGATGAAGGTTTGTATGCTCCTCCTCTAATCGGGGGAGCAACTTGCGTTTTGGGTAGCTTTTGGAGGGGCGTTCGAGTTCATACTCTTCGGCCGCGAGGACCTCGGTCCATCTGTCGGCCAGCAGGTCTTGATCAGCTCGAAGCTGTTGCTGCTTTTTCTTTAGGCTGTTCGCCGTGGCCATTAGCCTGCGTTTAAAACGCTCTTGTTCGACGGGATCCTCGGGCACGACGAATTCGTCGTCGTTGAGGCTTGCCTCGTCTCCGGAGGGAGGCATGTAATTTCATCCTCTCCTCGTCTGCCGCTCTCTCTTGAGGGCTGGCTTCTCCGTCCTCCTGTGCTGAATCTTGCTGGAGGGGGTTGTCTTCGGCACTCTCTGGGGTGTTATTATCTCCGGTGCCGGAATCTCCATTCTTGCTGTGGCGGGATTTAGAGCGGCGCCGCTGACGTCGGCGCTTGGGCTGTTTCTTAGAGGAATCTGCCTCCGCTGCTTCTTCGCCGTCCCCATCCTTTGGGGTGTCCACCATGTATATGTCGTATGACGAGGTGGTCTTCCAGTGCCCCGTAGGCGCTGGTTCTTGATCGTCTCCGGCATCGTCGTCCATACCGTCGATGTCTTCGGAGTCGTAGTCTAGCATGTCGGTTAGATCGTCGACAGTGGCTACAAAGTGGGTGGTGGGTGGGCTTTGAATTTCTTCGTCGTCCGCATCCCAACCATCCTGACCGCAGTCCGGCCAGGGCTCTCCTGATAACGAGAGATACTTTAGCGAATTCAGGATGTCGCCAAAGGGTGAGTGCTGAAAGATGTCCGCAGCGGTGAACTCCATGATCGGCGCCCAATCGGATTCGATTGGCAGGGGCGCAGGAGGTTCGGAGTCCGGCAAGGAGTCCGGCACCTCGGAGTCACGAGCTTTGCAAGGGACAAGGTCAGTATTCGGCTCCATCGCCGTAGAAGTTGCAGCCCCCGAGGCGGTGTCCAGCCACCTGTCCTCGATCTGCGCGGTCGGCTCCGAACTATGGGTCAGAGTGGATTCGTGTGCGGCCTCCAGGGTACTGTCCGGCGGCAGAGCTAAATCATGCCCATCGTGACAGTGCGGCACGCTCGGCTGTGGCTCGAATCCATCGAAGATCAAGTCTCCGCGGATGTCAGCCGTGAAGTCTAGGCTTCCAAATCTGACCTGATGGCCAGGGGCGTAGCTTTCGGTCTGCTCTAGATGGCCAAGTGAATTGGCCCACAGTGCAAAGCCGCCGAACACGAAGATCTGTCCGGGGAGAAAAGTCTCACCCTGGACTGCGTTGTTGTTGATTGAAGAAGCCATCAAGCCTATCGGTGACGACACAGAGGAACTCTCAATGAAAGCACCAATGTCGGTGTCAAAACCGGCGGATCTCGGGTAGGGGGTCCCGAACTGTGCGTCTAGGCGGATGGTAACAGGAGACAAGGGACACGATGTTTTTACCCAGGTTCGGGCCCTCTCGATGGAGGTAAAACCCTACTCCTGCTTGATTGATATTGATGATATGGGTAGTACAAGAGTGGATCTACCACGAGATCAAGGAGGCTAAACCCTAGAAGCTAGCCTATGGTATGATTGTTGTAATGGTTGTTCGTCCTACGGACTAAAACCCTCCGGTTTATATAGACACCGGAGAGGGCTAGGGTTACACAGAGTCGGTTACAATGGTAGGAGATCTACATATCCGTATCGCCAAGCTTGCCTTCCACGCCAAGGAAAGTCCCATCCGGACACGGGACGAAGTCTTCAATCTTGTATCTTCATAGTCTTGGAGTCCGGCCGATGATGATAGTCCGGCTATCCGGACACCCCCTAGTCCAGGACTCCCTCAATGGCAACGTCAGATATGATTAAGGCAAAATAAACCGGAGGTCTTAATGGTTGGACGGACAGGATATACAATCCTTAGGCTACTTTCAAGCTGGGACGACCTGTGGATCTTGGAGAAAACAACATAAGCTCTCGATGACGAGGTGAGCCTCGGCAATGACGAATTCGGCATACCCGAAGATCCAGTGTAACAAGTTCGCTTCAAGCGAAGGCTCATGGCCACGGCAAGGAGCCTGCAAAGGAAGCAAGAGCAGCTTAAAGCTGATCAAGACTTGCTAACGGATAGGTTGACCAAGGTACTGGCCACCGAAAGGCACGAACTCGACAGCCCCAATAAAGAGCATACACGGCACAACTGGCTACGTCAACCCAAGCAGGAGATCCCAAGGCGCACACCCCGACGCCCTCACATCATTACGGTCCAAGACAGTAAGAAGGATACGTGAAGAGACACCCTCAAGCCTCGGCGCAATGGCAACAAACGTCAAGTCAAGGAAACTGGCGCTAGGTCCAGCAAATACCTGTCCGGTATATAGACAAAGAGCAGCTCAAGCCTATCCGGACCGAGCCACAGGCTCGATCAACCATGCGAAATTCATGGAACTCCTAGAAGGACAGCAAAGCACACCAATAGAGAATGCCGAATCCTCAAAACAAGGCGGTTGGTCGCGAGCCGGAAACAATGAGGAGAGGCGTCTAGTCAATAGAACCCCCCAGAGCATAACAATACGGCCGATCGTCCATAATCACATCAACCATAGCAAGTCAATTGCAGCACCTAGAGACCTATTAGTCCGGGGGCTCCATAAAACCCACACGGGTATGAAGACACGAATAACATCTCCTAAAAGATGCAAGGCACCTTCCCACCATGCGGTAGTTTACCGTATACAACCGGGATAAACCACGTTGACTAGATACCACGTGGTAAATCACTCAGGCCAGCCATCCGGACACTCATTGCGGAGTCCGCACTACCTCACGGTATAACGGCTAGGCCCACCGGGGCCCGATCAGGGACCCTCGGACCAACAACAAGAGGATGCCCAGCTGCTCTCAAGCATTTGCATTTACAAACTAACGATTGACGCAGAGCAGTACTAGCGGCGTGGAATTAGCCCGGACACACTATGGCAGGAACATGCAGGTAGAAGGCAGTTCGGATTCACTATTGATCCACTCACAACCCCCTCCAGTTCGGCCACCACAGGTTCCGCCAAATAACACCTCTTTTTTATACATCATACTTATATACATGGACACATATCCTACTACAATGCGTAGACTTAGAAAATACTTACCGGCCGCTGTTTATCGCCGACGCCTCTTTGCCGAAAATGACAGCCACGCTTCGCGTTCGCCCGGTTATACCAGGGGCTTCACAGTACGGCAATAAAGTCCATCCACCTTTTTGGCCGCTCGGCACCCCGAACTTATAGCACTATATGCATCTGCTCCGAATCATGTCTTGGGTCATTGGTTGGGTTTGCCCGGCTCCCATGTTTTGGTACCTTACGTTCTGTTCTGTCGGCTAAGGTAGCTGAGGGAGTCCTGGACTAGGGGGTGTCCGGATAGCCGAACTATCATCCTCGGCCGGACTCCAAGACTATGAAGGTACAAGATTGAAGACTTCGTCCCGTGTCCGGATGGGACTTTCCTTGGCGTGGAAGTCAAGCTTGGCGATACGGATATGTAGATCTCCTACCATTGTAACCGACTCTGTGTAACCCTAGCCCTCTCTGGTGTCTATATAAACCAGAGGGTTTTAGTCCGTAGGACACAACAAACAACAACAATCATACCATAGGCTAGCTTCTAGGGTTTAGCCTCCTTGATCTCGTGGTAGATCCACTCTTGTACTACCCATATCATCAATATCAATCAAGCAGGAGTAGGGTTTTACCTCCATCGAGAGGGCCCGAACCTGGGTAAAAACATCGTGTCCCTTGTCTCCTGTTACCATCTGCCTAGACGCACAGTTCGGGACCCCCTACCCGAGATCTTCCGGTTTTGACACCGACATTGGTGCTTTCATTGAGAGTTCCTCTGTGCCGTCGCATATAGGCCCGATGGCTCCTTCGATCATCACCAACGACGCAATCCAGGGTGAGACTTTTCTCCCCAGACAGATCTTCGTATTCGGCGGCTTTGCACTGCGGGCCAATTCACTTGGCCATCTGGAGCAGATCGAAAGCTATGCCCCTGGCCGTCAGGTCAGATTTGGAACTCTAAACTTCACGGCTGACATCCGCGGAGACTTGATCTTCGATGGATTCGAGCCGCAGCCGAGTGTGCCGCACTGTTGCGATGGGCATGATTTAGCTCTGCTGCCGGATAGTGTCCTGGAGGTCGCACATGAGTCCGCTCCGATCCCTAATTCGGAGCCGACTGCATAGATCGAGGATGGGTGTCTAGATGCCGCCTCGGGGGCTGCAACCTCTACGGCGATGGAGCCGAATACTGACCTTGTCCCTTGTAAAGCTCGTGACTCCGAGGTGCCAGACTCCTCGCCGGACTCCGAACCTCCCGCGCCCCCTCCAATCGAATCCGATTGGGCGCCGATCATGGTGTTCACCACCGCGGACATCTTTCAACAGTCACCTTTCGGCGACATCCTGAATTCGCTAAAATATCTCTCGTTATCAGGAGAGCCCTGGCCGGACTGCGGTCAGGACGGTTGGGATGCGGACTTGATCTAACCGACATGCTAGACTTCGACTCCGAAGACATCGACGGTATGGACGACGATGCCGGAGATGACCAAGAACCAGCGCCTACTGGGTACTGGAAAGCCACCTCAACTCACGACGTATACATGGTGGATACACCAAAAGGAAGCGATAAAGAGGAACAACGGGACGTGGCGAAGGATAATTCCCCCGAAAAACAGCCAAAACGACGATGCAAGCGCCGCCCAAAGTCCCGCCTCGATAACAACAGCACCCATACTAACCTAGTCGTAGAGCAGGGCGAACCAGTGGACGACGAACATGCCACCAAGCAACCATCCGAACAGGATGAATCGGACGAGCAACCCATCCCCGGCGAAAACAACAATCCAGACGGTCTCACGCCGGACACATCACCAGAGCATAAGAACCTTCACAAAAGGCTCGTTGCCACTGAAAGAAGTTTGAAGAAGCAGAAGCGAAAGCTCAAAACAGCGGAAGACGTACTCAAAATGATATGGAGCAAAGTACTCAAGACCACAGATAAATACGGCGATAGTCACCAATCAAAGAGCTACCCGAAGTGCAAACTGTTGCCCGAATTTGACGAGGAGGCCGTAGAGGCCCCACAGTCAAAAAACAAAGAGGCCGCCTGGCCGGATAGACGACCAAATGCCAGGCTAAGAGCGGAAAGCGGCGCCGCACACAAGCCGGCACACGATCCACATAAGGATCCTCGCAGAAAGTATGGCCCGGTCAGGTCCATCTACGGGCCAAAAAGGCTCCAGGAAGCAACACAACACGCCGAGCATTCTAAGATAATGGCACACCTAAATACAGGGGCGCCGCACACCCACTATGTTTCACCGATGAGGTGCTGGATCATGAATTTCCAGCGGGATTCAAGCCCGTAAACATAGAGGCATACGACGGAACAACAGACCCGGAGTCTGGATTGAGGATTACATCCTACACATACATATGGCTAGAGGAGACGATCTCCATGCCATAAAATACCTACCCCTCAAGCTCAAAGGGCCATCTCGGCATTGGCTCAAAAGCCTCCCAAAAAATACCATTGGAAGTTGGGAAGAGCTCGAGGATGCGTTTCGAGCAAATTTTCAGGGGACTTATGTCCGCCCTCTGGATGCAGACGATTTAAGTCACATAACTCAACAGCCCGGAGAGTCAGCACACAAATTCTGGAATAGGT
This sequence comes from Triticum aestivum, assembly GCF_018294505.1. Classification (NCBI taxonomy): domain Eukaryota; kingdom Viridiplantae; phylum Streptophyta; class Magnoliopsida; order Poales; family Poaceae; genus Triticum; species Triticum aestivum. Next base: position 747,932,743 of record NC_057813.1, on the reverse strand, counting down.
TCCTCACCAAAAAGAACCAAATAGTCAACTGTCCGGATGCCGAAGCCTTAGCAGCCTTCAAACATAACGTCCGAGACGAATGGTTTGCCAGACACCTCGGCCAGGAAAAACCAAGAACAATGGCCGCGCTAACAAGCCTCATGACCCGCTTCTGCGCGGGGGAAGATAGCTGGCTGGCAAGATGCAGCACCAGCGACCCGAGTACATCCGAGGTTAGGGATGGAAATGGGAAATCATGACGCAGAAAAGATCAGCGCCGAAATAAGGAAAATGGCCCAAAGAACACGACGGTCAACGCCGGATTCAAAAGCTCTCGGCCGAACAACAAAACACTGCCTCTTAAGGACAACAATGACGAGCTATCCAACCTAAACAAAATCTTGGATAGGATATGCCAAATTCACAGTACCCCTGGGAAACCTACAAACCATACCCACAGAGATTGTTGGGTCTTCAAGTAGTCCGGCCGACTTAACGCCAAACACAAGGGGCTCGACACACCAAGCGAGGACGATGACGAACCCCACAAGCAGAGCGCGGGAAAACAAAAGAACTTCCCACAAGAAATCAAAACAGTGAACTCACTTCAAGTGATAACAAGGAAAAATAGGGCGGCATCTACCAAAGCACATGCCGCACGGTCCACCCCAGCGAAATCCCGAGATTGGATGTCAAAACCAATTACTTTACACCATCTGGATTACTCCAGAAGTATTCGAAACGCAGGATGGACTGCTTTGATATTGGATCCTATAATCGACGGACTACAATTTACACAAGTCCTAATGGATGCCGGCAGTGATTTAAACCTGCTATATCCGGACACAATCTGCAGAATGGGGATAGACCCTACCAAAATTCGCCATAGCAGCACTTCCTTCAAAGGAGTGACGCCAGGCCCTTACGCCAATTGCACGGGCTCCTTACTACTAGAAGTTGTGTTCGGTTCATCCGACAACTTCCGTCGCGAAAAGCTAATCTTCCATATCGCCCCATTTAAAAGTAGCCACCAGGCACTATTGGGACACGAAGCTTTTGCCCGCTTTAACGCAATACCGCATTATGCGTCTCTTACACTTAAAATGACCGGTCCACGCGGCATCGTCTCATTAAAAGGTCGTTCAAGACCCCGGACACGGCTAGGCGAGTCCGGCATAAATAAACTAGGGGCTTCCTAGCCGCATACCCCTTTACAAGGGCTGTGCGCATGAACAATGAGAGCCAATAAAAGCTCAACTTTATTCATTTTTTCATACCCTGTTTTAAATACATTTTTTACACGATATCTTTCCAAACTAAGTTCTTCCCTTTTACAGATGAACAGCGTGCTACACCCGTTCAGGATACAGCACAACGGAGACACAGGCGCAGACGTGCAGCAGGGACCCGTTGCAAGGATTCTTTTTAGATTAAGACCCTGCGTAAACCTTTCTTACTGTCTCTTGTTGATACACATCCCCAAGTTTCTTACCATAACCGAGGAGGAGGCTGGTGTTTTGGCATCAGCCGCGTCAGAAGTTCTCGCCCGTACCTGGACACTAGGGGCTTAGGGCATCGTTCTGCCCGTTATCATAAAGACCGAATACCTCAGGGAGTGTTCGGCGTCTCGAGTTAGGCCTTATATGCATCAGCTCCGAATCATGTCTATGGTCAAATCTTGGGTTTGCCTGGCTCCTGTGCTTTGCTGCCTTACATTCCGTATCATCGGCTAACGCGGCACCAGGGAACTACTGCGATTGTGCCCTGGTTCGGCCAGGCGAGCACCTCAGTAGAGAAAGCCGAAAAGTGACTGTCATGATATAGCGAGAGACTGGTCAACCACTCGATCGACTATCGGAATGTCTAGAATTCCTCCGCTTTGACGAAGGACCATTTCCCGGTCATGCACATACGCGCCCCGAATTCGGAGAGCGCGGTGCCCCTAGGGGCTATATCGTAGCCCCACCTTCGAACTCCTATGGCTAAGTGAAAGTGATAAAGCATTATAGTCCGGTTGCCTAGTTTGCTACGCTACCACCTCCTTCACAGGACCAAGACGTTGGATTAAGTGTGAAAATGCGCCCTTTTGCAAACACCCCCGCACCATGTGCGTGGGGGCTGAAGCCAAAGACTGCCATCTTTCAGGTTATATACAAATATACATTAACGGCCGCACAGGAGATATTTCAATACTTGAACGCACAAGTATAAAAGCCGTTCCATTATAAATGTGGTTTCACAAATCATACATATCATTTGAACATAACATTTTTCGAGCACTGCGACTCTATTAAACGAGCGCCCTGCAGGACTTCCCCAAAATAGTGCTCGGCGGGTAACCGGCTCTTGCCCGAACCCCGGGATGCAACATCGGTGGCATCCATCTCCGCCCAAAATGTCTTAACACGGGCGAGAGCCATCCGTGCACCCTCTATGCAGGCCGACCGCTTCATCGCCTTGATATGCGGCACCGCCCCAAGGAATTACTGCAATAAGCCAAAATAACTCTTCGGCTTGGGCCTATCCGGCCACAGATGAGCCACCACATCCGTCATGGCAAATCCGGACAATCTATTCAGCTTAGCCCACTCAGCCAACCGACCGGTCAACGGAAGTGGACGCTCCGGACTGTGGAATTGGGACCAAAAAAGCTCTTCCATGTCGTGATCCTTTTGGCTCTGGAAGTGCACGACCGCGTCCGCCGCACTCGCTGCCAAATCCAGATAAGGATCCTCCGCACCCCACAGCTGGCCCAACTGAGCATACTTCTGATCCATGAACTTCCTGCGCAGCAGAAAGGGCTTTCCAGCCGCAATGTCTCCGGCCTGACGCAGCTCCTTCTTTATAGCCCTCATTGCAGAACGGGCATCCTTGGCTTCGCTGGTGGCCTTCTTCAGGTCCTCTTGCTCCGCTTGGTGTTCTCTTCCAAGAACCTCATAGCGGTCGGTAGCATCTTTTAGTTTCACGGCCATTCTGGCCATCTCCTCTCTGCTTCGGCAGTGAGCAGCCTTTTTGGCTTTTAGCTCCTCCGCTGCCTTCGAGGCAGCCGCATCACTTTTTCTGGCTTGCTCCTTGGCTCGAGCAAGCTCTGCCCGAAGGTTTTCCACAGCAGCGGCACCATCTGCATCAAGCATACATGTTGTAAGGAATGGGCGTCAACTCCCTTACCAGGTGACCGCAGAGAAACCACTCACCTTGTGACTCGTCAAGTCGCCTATTGACCAGCACGATGTCCGCATCCGCAACATCCAGTTGCCGCTTCAGTTCGGTAACTCTATCAGTCCGGCTGGCCACTGAACGCCCCGCCCCCTGAATAGGAATGGCGACATATTAAAACTGAGATTATGATCCTCGGCACGCTGTCACCTCTGACAACGTACCGAGTCTCAGGGGCTACTATCTATACAGGGTGGACTCTATGTGCAAAACTGTCAAAAGGCACGTCATTTTTACGTACCTCAAACCCCGCCAGTAAACTTCTGACGGCATCATGCAACCTTCTCTCAGCGGATGAAATTCTTTCAATCACCGTACTCATTAATGTATGGTGATCTTCTGAGATAGACGCCCTCTCAAGCAGATCCTTCAGCTCCCCCGGCCGTACACCAGTTGGTGCCGAACTCTTCGGCCCTGCCGGACTCGGGGAGACCCTCCGCCACGACACCTCAGGGTCGTCCGCCCCGCCTGACGGTGCGGCAGATGGAGGCATCTGGCTCTCCATCATCTCCGGACAAAGGTCCCCCGAAGGTGAGCTCAGCTGAGAAGGGCGGAGATCCGAACTACAAGGTAAAAACTTCGGTTATCCTCAGAAGCAAAAATAGGGATGTCCCTTATTACAAAACTCCCCTTTTTCTACTTACGGCTCGCTGGAGGGCTGATTCCTTTGGGGAGATAGTGCGGCCGAGGCTTCTCCTGGCGCAGGACCCTCTGATGAAGATTTCTTCCCCCGCTTTGAGGCCTTAGCCTCCGGATCTTCGGAAACGGTTCTTTTCTCCCCCTGGAAGGAGGGATTCTCGATCCCCCCTTTCTTGAAAGCCTCCTTAGTGGAGGCGGTAGTTTCTCTGTTTTCTTCGCCCTCTTCTGAAGGCGCAACCTCCAGCATCTTGACTAACACGGGATCCGGCGTGGTCTCAGGGAGGGGGGCCGGACACCGTATCAGTTTTGCTTGCGCTATCCACTCATGTCCAAGGGATAGCTGGTTAGAAGGCAAATCCATAATAAATAAATGGACGATATGTCCAGACACAGGGCTACTTACTTGAGTATCCGGGCGATTGCAGCTTAGGCCGGCGTCCTCGGTCAAGTCCGGACACATCTCCTGTGGTCCGAAGAACAGTTTGTACATCTCCACGGGTGTCGTACCCATGAAGTGTTGGAGAGCTCGTGGCCCCTCCGGATTGAATTCCCACAGGCGGAGGGGGCGACGTTTGCAGGGCAGAAGACGCTGAATCAGCATAACCTGCATCACTACTACCAGATTGATCTCCCTCTCTTGGAGGTCTCGAATCCGGCCCTGCAATAGGGGTACGTCCTTGGACGGCCCCCAGTCAAACCCTTTGCTGACCCATGACGTCAGCCGTCGTGGAGGGCCCGAGCGAAAGGCGGGCGGCAGCCTTTGCCTGCTGCCCATGGGAGTGGTGGTATAGAACCACTCCTGTTGCCACAAGCCGAGCTCCTCCTGGAAAGAGCCTTCGGGCCAGGGAGCATCGGCCCTCTTACTTATAACCGCCCCGCCGCACTCTGCCTGACGCCCCTCAATCATCTTCGGCTCCACATTGAAGGTTTTGAGCCACAAACCGAAGTGGGGGGTAGTGCGGAGGAAGGCTTCGCAGACGACAATAAACAATGAGATATGGAGGATGGACTCCAGAGCCAAGTCGTGGAATTCCAGCCCATAGTAAACATGAGCCCCCTCATGAAGGGATCCATCGAGAAGCCTAAACCCCGACGGAGGTGAGACACGAACACGACGCTCTCGCCAGGCTCAGGAGTAGGAATGACTTGCCCTTGGGCAGGCAGCCTATGCGAAATCTCGTAGGTTAAGTACCTGGTTTCTCTCAGCTTTAGCACGTCCTCTTCCGTGACGGAGGAGGGCATCCACCGGCCCTGTAGGTCGGAGCCGGACATTGTCGAAGGTCCGAAGCGCTCGAATCTGGAGCCTTGAGTGTTGGAACTCGGGGCGAGGGGCGGATTCGATTTAGGATTGAAGAAAAGGAACGAGCCTTGGTCTCATTATAAAGAGGGAGAATACCAAGAGCCGTCCCCGTGACCCTTTGGAACCCGCCTTCGATGGAGGAGGCGTGGCAACGGGCACGGTTGGGTTACCCACGTCTGTATTGATGGGAATCCCGGAATAAGGGGAACACGATCTCTGCTTCGACAAGACGTGCCAAGGAAACCACTTCGCTAAATGCGCTGAGGTGGTATAATAAAAACAATTCAAGTAAAGGCTTGGTTGTGGTGTGACGTCACGCCACAAAATATGTCAGCAGATTGAACTTGTGTAAATATTATTCTCTCTACGGTGGTACGTGGAATTTATTTTGCAGAGCCGGACACTATCCTGGTGTTCACAATCTTGTATGAATTATTCAGAGGAGGAACCCGCCCTGCAATGCCGAAGACAATATGCGCGCCAGACTCGTCGTCATTGAAGCCTGGTTCAGGGGCTACTGAGGGAGTCCTGGACTAGGGGGTGTCCGGATAGCCGAACTATCATCATCGGCCGGACTCCAAGACTATGAAGATACAAGATTGAAGACTTCGTCCCGTGTCCGGATGGGACTTTCCTTGGCGTGGAAGGCAAGCTTTGCGATACGGATATGTAGATCTCCTACCATTGTAACCGACTCTGTGTAACCCTAGCCCTCTCCGATGTCTATATAAACCGGAGGGTTTTAGTCCGTAGGACACAACAAGCAACAACAATCATACCATAGGCTAGCTTCTAGGGTTTAGCCTCCTTGATCTCGTGGTAGATCCACTCTTGTACTACCCATATCATCAATATCAATCAAGCAGGAGTAGGGTTTTACCTCCATCAAGAGGGCCCGAACCTGGGTAAAAACATCATGTCCCTTGTCTCCTGTTACCATCCGCCTAGACGCACAGTTCGGGACCCCCTACCCGAGATCCGCCGGTTTTGACACCGACAGTAGCGCTGGGAGAACTACTGCGATTGTGTCCCGGTTCAGCCGAACAAACACCTCAGTAGAGAAAGCCGAAAACTGACCGTCATGATGAAGCAAGAGCCGGTCAGCTGTTTGAGAGGTTATAAAATCCTTAAAGATTTATTCCGCACAACGCCATCATAAATGCTGAGTGCGACGGACCAGTCTTCTGATCAGGCGCCAATAGAGCCCCTAGTTCGGCCTTCCGAACACTAGGGGCTGCACCGACCATACTCGAATTCCTATGGCTAAGTGAGAGTAATAAAGCCTTATAGTCCGATTGCCTGGTTCGCGGAAAGAGACACCTCCTTAAAAGGACCCAACTATGGGATAAAGAGCGTTCAGATATATCCCAAACACCCCCGTATTCTTTTTACGAGGGGGCAGAAGCCGACGACTGGCCAACTCTTAGGATTTGCATACAATAAACAGCCGCACAGGAAGAACATATGTTCAAACAAAGCAGGCAATATATAATAAACATGCCATTATCCCATATTACAAAAAGCGGCACAAATGCCCTCAGGGAAATATAATGTCTTTAGCACACTTGTCCGCCACAAGGCGGGCCCCTTTCAGTACACTTTCATAGTAAAGCTCGGGCTTGCGGTGCTCCTTACCCTCCGGCGGCCCCTCAGTCATCAGCTTCTCCGCGTCAAGCCTCCCCCAATGCACTTTTGCACGGGCAAACGCCATCCGCGCACCTTCTACACAGACTTATCGCTTGATAGCATCAAGCTGAGGACAGGCGCCCACAATCCGCTTGACGAGTCCGAAGTAACTGCTTGGAATCGGCTCCGCAGGCCATAGCCGGACAACTAAGTCCTTCATGGCTAGTTCGGCCGCCTGGTGCAGTTCGACCAGCTGTTTCAGCTGATCGATAAATGGCACCGGATAGTTCGGCGCCAGATACTGGTACCAGAAATCCCTCTCCATAGACTTCTTCTCCTCAGTGCGGTAGAATTGGGCGGCATCTGATATGCTGCGAGGAAGATCCGCAAAAGCCCCTGGAAAAATAAGAATTCAGCTTGCCGCTTAGGATTCTCCCCATTATCACGTATAAAGAGCTAAGAATACAGAAGGCCTTACCAGCCGCAACTTTCCGGGCCTCCTGAATGTCCCGCGCAGCACCTCGGGCTTCTTCCCGAGCACCTTCCGCAGCCTCAAGAGCCTAGGCGAGTTCGGATTCTTTCCCTTTTCGACTCTGCTCCAAGCCCTCGCTTTTTTTCATAGCTTCCTAGAGCTCTCGCTCAGCTGTGATAACCCTGGCCTCGTGTTTTTCATGAAGCACCTGTTCGGTCTCAGCCTTCTTATTGGCATCAGCCAAAGCTTTCTTTAGTGCCTCGTATTCGGCACCCGCTCCTAGAGCATACAATACAAATATTTCTCATTATGCACAACTATTCGTTCGTGCCAACTTCAAGACAAATGTTTTCAACATACCTTGCTTGTCTTCCAGTTGCTTCTTTACAAGACCGTGTTCTTCCTCGGCCCGTGCAAGGCTATGCTTCAGTTCGGACACTTCCGCATTATAAGCGGCCGTCCTCTCGGCAGAAGCCTGTTTTCACATAAAGGGGTATATGTCATTCACATAAGCTCCTACGAAAGCGGAGGATTTGATCCCCTGCCCAGCTCCGTCTTCTCCGTCGGACAGCGTATTAGGGGCTACTACTCCTATTATGACAATTCCTCACAGGTTTCTTAGGAAACATACCTCTAAGGCCTTTATAAGGCCAAAGCAGGACTCATTCAGCCCGCTCTCGGTGGACTGAATCTTCTCAACCACCGCGCCCATGAGAGTCGGTGCTCATCAACGATAGACGCATTCTTCAATGCTATCAATAGACCGCCGGGCAGCTCTGCTCGAACAGAGGATGCCGGTGGGGTATGCAGGCCCCCCGCCATCGAAGGTGGATGTCCGCTCGACTCTGGAACCTTAGAGGTCCTAGGGGCCTTATCCGCCCCCATGTGTTTGGCAACGGGGATATGTCCTCCCTGGTCCGGATCCTGTCGGGATGACACCTCGGTGTCGCACCTGGACTTTGGGGAAGGGGCCTGCGGAGGCATCTCGCTTGCCAAGGCGTCTAAGCCCAGTGAATCCTCCGAGGAGGACTGTCCGGTGCAGGATCTCACCGGGCTATGCAAAATGCGGCAACAGTTAAAGCCGACAAAACCGAAAACAATCTCGGACGCGTACGTGAGTTCGGATTCTGTATACTTATGACTTCCCCAGGGGCTGGGCCCTGGGATCCCACTCCGAGCTGCTATCAGCAGCTGTGGTGGATGTCTTTGGGAGGGAACCTTTCCCCCTCTTGGGCGATTCGGCCTCCAGGGACGGGGATGTTGGGTTTCGTACTAATTTCAAAAAAATTCCTACGCACACTCAATGATCATGTTGATGGCATAGCAACGAGAGGGGAGAGTGTATGTCCACGTACCCTCGTAGACCATTAGCGGAAGCGTTATAACAACGCGGTTGATGTAGTCGTACGTCTTCACGATCCGACCGATCCAAGCACCGAATGTACGGGGCCTCCGAGTTCAGCACACGTTCAGCTCGATGACGATCTCCGGCCTCCGATCGAGCCGAGCTCCGGAGATGAGTTCCGTCAGCACGACGGCGTGGTGACGATGTTGATGTTCTACCGGCGCAGGGCTTCGCCTAAGCTTCGCGACGATATGACCGAGGTGGAATATGGTGGAAGGGGGCACCGCACACGGCTAAGGAACGATCCGTAGATCAACTTGTGTGTCTATGGGGTGCCCCCTGCCCCTGTATATAAAGGAGGAGGGGGGGAGGCCGGCCGGACCCTTTGGGCGCGCCAAGGGAGGAGGAATCCTCCTCCTAGTAGGAGTAGGACTCCTCCTTTCCTACTCCTACTAGGAGGGGGAAGGAAGGGGGAGAGGGGGAAGGAAAAGGGGGCGCGCCGCCCCCCCCCTCCTAGTCCAATTCGGACCAGAGGGGGGAGGGGGCGCGCGGCCCATGCTGGCCGCCCCTCTCTCCTTTCCCCTAAAGCCCATAGGCCCAATACTCACCCGGGGGGTTCCGGTAACCCCCCCGGCACTCCGGTTTTCTCCGAAATCACCCGGAACCTTTCCGGTGTCCGAATATAGTCGTCCAATATATCAATCTTTATGTCTCGACCATTTCGAGACTCCTCGTCATGTCCGTGATCACATCCGGGACTCCGAACAAACTTCGGTACATCAAAACTTATAAACTCATAATAAAACTGTCATCGTAACGTTAAGCGTGCGGACCCTACGGGTTCGAGAACTATGTAGACATGACCTAAAACCATTCTCGGTCAATAACCAATAGCGGGACCTGGATGCCCATATTGGTTCCTACATATTCTACGAAGATCTTTTATCGGTCAAACCGCATAACAACATACGTTGTTCCCTTTGTCATCGGTATGTTACTTGTCCGAGATTTGATCCTCGGTATCCAATACCTAGTTCAATCTCGTTACCGGCAAGTCTCTTTACTCGTTCTGTAATACATCATCTCATAACTAACTTATTAGTTATAATGCTTGCAAGGCTTAAGTGATGAGTATTACCGAGAGGGCCCAGAGATACCTCTCCGACAATCGGAGTGACAAAACCTAATCTCGAAATACGCCAACTCAACATGTACCTTCGGAGACACCTGTAGTACTCCTTTATAATCAGCCAGTTACGTTGTGACGTTTGGTAGTACCCAAAGTGTTCCTCCGGTAAATGGGAGTTGCATAATTCTCATAGTTACAGGAACGTGTATAAGTCATGAAGAAAGCAATAGCAGAATACTAAACGATCAAGTGCTAAGCTCACGGAATGGGTCATGTCAATCACATCATTCTCCTAATGATGTGATCCCGTTAATCAAATGACAACTCTTTTTTCCATGGCTAGGAAACTTAACCATCTTTGATTCAACGAGCTAGTCAAGTAGAGGCATAGTAGTGACATTATGTTTGTCTATGTATTCACACATGTATTATGTTTCCGGTTAATACAATTCTAGCATGAATAATAAACATTTATCATGATATAAGGAAAAAAATAATAACTTTATTATTGCCTCTAGGGCATATTTCCTTCAGTCTCCCACTTGCACTAGAGTCAATAATCTAGTTCACATCGCCATGTGATTTAACATCAATATTCATATCTGTATATGATTAACACCCATAGTTCACATCGTCATGTGACCAACACCCAAAGGGTTTACTCGAGTCAATAATCTAGTTCACATCGCTATGTGATTAACACCCAAAGAGTAATAAGGTGTGATCATGTTTTGCTTGTGAGAGAAACTTAGTCAACGGGTCTGTCATATTCAGAGCCGTATGTATTTTGCAAATATTCTATGTCCACAATGCTCTGCACGGAGCTACTCTAGCTAATTGCTCCCACTTTCAATATGTATCCAGATTGAGACTTAGAGTCATCTGGATTGGTGTAAAAGCTTGCATCGCTGCAACCTTTTATGATGAGTTCTTTTATCACTTCCATTATCGAGAAATATTTCCTTAGTCCTTACTAAGGATATTCTTGACCAATGTCCAGTGATCTACTCCTAGATCACTATTGTACTCCCTTGCCAAATAAAGAGCAAGGTATACAATAGGTCTGGTACATAGCATAGCATACTTTATAGAACCTATGACTAAGGCATAGGGAATGACTTTTCATTCTCTTTCTATTTTCTGCCATGGTCGGGTCTGAGTCTTACTCAACTTCACACCTTGCAACACAGGCAAGAACTCCTTCTTTGACCGTTCCATTTTGAACTATTTCAAAAAAATTATCAAGGTATGTACTCATTGAAAAATCTTATCAAGTGCCTTGATCTATCTATATAGATCTTGATGCTCAATGTGTAAGTAGCTTCGCCGAGGTCTTTCTTTGAAAAACTCCTTTCAAACACTCCTTTATGCTTTGCAGAATAATTATACATTATTTCCGATCAACAATATGTCATTCACATATACTTATCAGAAATGTTGTAGTGCTCCCACTCACTTTATTGTAAATACAGGCTTCTTCAAAAGTCTGTATAAAACCATATGCTTTGATCAACTCATCAAAGCGTATATTCCAACTCCGAGATGCTTGCACCAGTCCACAGATGGATCGCTGGAACTTGCACACTTTGTTAACATCTTTAGGATTGACAAAACTTTCTGGTTGCATCATATACAGCTCTTCTTTAATAAATCCATTAAGGAATGTAGTTTTGACATCCATTTGCCAAATTTCATAAAATGTGGCAATTGCTAACATGATTCGGACAGACTTAAGCTCGCTACGGTTGAGAAAATCTCATTGTAGTCAACACCTTGAACTTGTCAAAAACCTTTTTGCGACAAGTCGAGCTTTGTAGATAGTAACACTACTATCAATGTCTGTTTTCCTCTTGAAAATCCATTTATTTAACATGGCTTGCTGATCATCGAGCAAGTCAATCAAAGTCCATACTTTTGTTTTGATAGATGGATCTCATCTCAGATTTTATGGCCTCAAGCCATATCGTGGAATCTGGGCTCATCATCGCTTCCTCATAGTTCATAGGTTCATCATGGTCTAGTAACATGACTTCCAGAACATGATTACCGTACCACTCTGGTGCGGATCTTACTCTGGAAGACCTACGAGGTTTGGTAGCAACTTGATCTGAAGTTTCATGATCATCATCATTAACTTCCTCACTAATTGGTGTAGGAATCACTGGAACTGATTTCTGTGATGCACTACTTTCCAATTCGAGAGAAGGTACAGTTACCTCATCAAGTTCTACTTTCCTCCCACTCACTTCTTTCGAGAGAAACTTCTTCTCTAGAAAGGATCCATTTTAGCAACGAATAACTTGCCTTCGGATCTGTGATAGAAGGTCTACCCAATAGTTACCTTTGGGTATCCTATGAAGACGCACTTCTCCGATTTGGGTTCGAGCTTATCAGGTTGAAAACCTTTTTCATATAAGCATCGCAACTCCAAACTTTTAAGAAATGACAGCTTAGGTTTACTGCTAAACCATAGTTCATACGGTGTCGTCTCAACGGATTTAGATGGTGCCCTTTTTAAACGTGAATGCAGCTGTCTCTAATGCACAACCCCAAAACGATAGTGGTAAAACCGATAAGAGACATCATAGATCGCACCATATCCAATAAAGTGCGGTTACGACGTTCGGACACACCATAACGTTGTGGTGTTCCAGGTGGCGTGAGCTGTGAAACTATTCCACATTGTTTTAATTGAAGACCAAACTCGTAACTCAAATATTTGTCTCCGCGATCAAATCATAGAAACTTTATTTTCTTGTTATGATGATTCTCCACTTCACTCTGAAATTCTTTGAACCTTTCAACTATTTCAGACTTATGTTTCATCAAGTAGATATACCCATATCTTCTCAAATAATCTTGTGAAGGTCAGAAAATAACAATACTTGCCACGAGCATCAACACTCATTGGATCGCATACATCGGTATGTATTATTTCCAATAAGTCAGTAGCACGTTCCATTGTTCCGGAGAACGGAGTTTTAGTCATCTTGCCCAAAAGGCACGGTTCGCAAGCATCAAATGATTCATAACCAAGTGATTCCGAAAATCCATCTTTATGGAGTATCTTCATGTGCTTTACACCGATATGACCCAAACGGCAGTGCCACAAATAAGTTGCACTATCATTATTAACTTTGCATCTTTAGGTTTAAATATTATAAATATGTGTATCACTACGATCGAGATCCAATGAACCATTTTCATTGGGTGTGTAACCATATAAGGTTTTATTCATGTAAACAGAACAACAGTTTATTCTCTTACTTAAATGAATAACCGTATTGCAATAAACATGATCAAATCATATTCATGCTCAACGCAAACATCAAATAACACTTATTTAGTTTCAACACTAATCCCGAAAGTATAGGGAGTGTGCGATGATGATCATATCAATCTTGGAACTACTTCCAACACTCATCGTCATTTCTCCTTCAACTAGTCTTTGTTTGTTCTGCAACTCCCGTTTCGAGTTACTTAATCTTAGCAACTGAACTAGTACCAAATACTGAGGGGTTGCTATAAACACTAGTAAAGTACACATCAATAACATGTATATCATATATACTTATGTTCACTTTGCCATCCTTCTTATCCGCCAATCACTTGGGGTAGTTCCGCTTCCAGTGACCAATCCCTTTGCAGTAGAAGCACTTAGTCTCAGGCTTAGGACCATACTTGGGCTTCTTCACTTGAGCAGCAACTCGCTTGCCGTTCTTCTTGAAGTTCCCCTTCTTCCCTTTGCCCTTTTCTTGAAACTAGTGGTCTTGTCTACCATCAACACTTGATGTTTTTCTTGATTTCTACCTTCGTCGATTTCAACATCACGAAGAGCTCGGGAATCGTTCTCGTCATCCCTTGCATACTATAGTTCATCACGGAGTTCTACTAACTTGGTGGTGGTGACTAGAGAATTCTGTCAATCACTATCTTATCTGGAAGATTAACTCCCACTTGATTCAAGCGATTGTAGTACCCAGACAATCTGAGCACATGCTCACTAGTTGAGCGATTCTCCTCCATCTTTTAGCTATAGAACTTGTTGGAGACTTCATATCTCTCAACTCGGGTATTTGCTTGAAATATTAACTTCAACTTCTGGAACATCTCATATGGTCCATGACGTTCAAAACGTCTTTGAAGTCCCGATTCTAAGCCATAAAGCATGGTGCACAAAACTATCAAGTAGTCATCATATTGAGCTATCCAAACGTTCATAACGTCTGCATCTGCTCCTGCAATAGGTCTGTCACCTAGCGGTGCATCAAGGACATAATTCTTCTGTGCAGCAATGAGGATAAACCTCAAATCACGGATCCAATCCGCATCATTGCTACTAACATCTTTCAACACAATTTTCTCTAGGAACATATCAAAATAAACATATGAAAGCAACAACGCGAGCTATTGATCTACAACATAATTTGCAAAATACTACCAGGACTAAGTTCATGATAAATTTAAGTTCAATTAATCATATTACTAAAGAACTCCCACTTAGACAGACATCTCTCTACTCATCTAAGTGATCACGTGATCCAAATCAACTAAACCATGTCCGATCATCACGTGAGATGGAGTAGTTTTCAATGGTGAACATCACTATGTTGATCATATCTACTATATGATTCACGTTCGACCTTTCAGTCTCCGTGTTCCGAGGCCATATCTGTATATGCTAGGCTCGCCAAGTATAACCTGAGTATTCCGCGTGTGCAACTGTTTTGCACCCGTTGTATTTGAACGTAGAGCCTATCACACCCGATCATCACGTCGTGTCTCAGCACACGAAGAACTTTCGCAACGGTGCATACTCAGGGAGAACACTTCTTGATAATTAGTGAGAGATCATCTTAAAATGCTACCGTCAATCAAAGCAAGATAAGATGCATAAAGGATAAACATCACATGCAATCAATATAAGTGATATGATATGGCCATCATCATCTTGTGCTTGTGATCTCCATCTTCGAAGCACCGTCATGATCACCATCGTCACCGGCGCGACACCTTGATCTCCATCGTAGCATCGTTGTCGTCTACGCCATCTATTGCTTCTACGACTATCGCTACCGCTTAGTGATAAAGTAAAGCAATTACAGGGCGTTTGCATTTCATACAATAAAGCGACAACCATATGGCTCCTGCCAGTTGCCGATAACTTCGGTTACAAAACATGATCATCTCATACAATAAAATATAGCATCACGTCTTGGCCATATCACATCACAACATGCCCTGCAAAAACAAGTTAGACGTCCTCTACTTTGTTGTTGCAAATTTTACGTGGCTGCTATGGGCTGAGCAAGAACCGTTCTTACCTACGCATCAAAACCACAATGATAGTTTGTCAAGTTGATGATGTTTTAACCTTCGCAAGGACCGGGCGTAGCCACACTCGATTCAGCTAAAGTGAGAGAGACAGACACCCGCCAGTCACCTTTAAGCAACGAGTGCTCGTAGCGGTGAAACCAGTCTCGCGTAAGCGTACGTGTAATGTCGGTCCGGGCCGCTTCATCTCACAATACCGCCGAACCAAAGTATGACATGCTGGTAAGCAGTATGACTTGTATCGCCCACAACTCACTTGTGTTCTACTCATGCATATAACATCAACGCATAAAACCTAGGCTCTGATACCACTGTTGGCTTTCGTAGTAATTTCAAAAAAATTCCTACGCACACTCAATGATCATGTTGATGGCATAGCAACGAGAGGGGAGAGTGTATGTCCATGTACCCTCGTAGACCGTTAGCGGAAGCGTTATAACAACGCGGTTGATGTAATCGTACGTCTTCACGATCCGACCGATCCAAGCACCGAACGTACAGGGCCTCCGAGTTCAGCACACGTTCAGCTCGATGACGATCTTCGGCCTCCGATCCAGCCGAGCTCCGGAGATGAGTTCCGTCAGCACGACGGCGTGGTGACGATGTTGATGTTCTACCGGCGCAGGGCTTCGCCTAAGCTTCGTGATGATATGACTGAGGTGGAATATGGTGGAAGGGGGCACCGCACACGGCTAAGGAACGATCCGTAGATCAACTTGTGTGTCTATGGGGTGCCCCCTGCCCCTGTATATAAAGGAGGAGGGGGGAGGCCGGCCGGCCCCTTTGGGCGCGCCAAGGGAGGAGGAATCCTCCTCCTAGTAGGAGTAGGACTCCTCCTTTCCTACTCCTACTAGGAGGGGGAAGGAAGGGGGAGAGGGGGAAGGAAAAGGTGTTTGGGAACGTAGTAATTTCAAAAAAATTCCTACGCACACGCAAGATCATGGTGATGGCATAGCAACGAGAGGGGAGAGTGTATGTCCACGTACCCTCGTAGACCGTAAGCGGAAGCGTTATCACAACGCGGTTGATGTAGTCGTACGTCTTCACGATCCGACCGATCCAAGTACCGAACATACGGCACCTCCGAGTTCAGCACACGTTCAGCTCGATGACGATCTCCGGCCTCCGATCCAGCCGAGCTCCGGAGATGAGTTCCGTCAGCACGATGGCGTGGTGATGATGTTGATGTTCTACCGGCGCAGGGCTTCGCCTAAGCTTCGCGACGATATGACCGAGGTGGAATATGGTGGAAGGGGGCACCGCACACGGCTAAGGAACGATCCGTAGATCAACTTGTGTGTCCATGGGGTGCCCCCTGCCCCCATATATAAAGGAGGGAGGGGGGAGGCCAGCCGGCCCTTGTTGGCGCGCCAGGAGGAGGAGTCCTCCTCCTAGTAGGAGTAGGACTCCTCCTTTCCTACTCCTACTAGGAGGGGAAGGAAGGGGGAGAGGAGGGGAAGGAAAGAGGGGGGCGCCGCCCCCCCTCCTAGTCCAATTCGGACCAGAGGGAGAGGGGGCGCGCGGCCCTTCCTGGCCGCCCCTCTCTCTTCCCACCAAGGCCCATGTGGCCCATTAACTCTCCAGGGGGGGTTCCGGTAACCCTCCGGCACTCCAGTTTTCTCCGAAATCACCCGGAACCTTTCCGGTGTCCGAATATAGTCGTCCAATATATCAATCTTTATGTCTCGACCATTTCGAGACTCCTCGTCATGTCCGTGATCACATCCGGGACTTTGAACAAACTTCGGTACATCAAAACTTATAAACTCATAATAAAACTGTCATCGTAACGTTTAGCGTGCGGACCCTACGGGTTCGAGAACTATGTAGACATGACCTAAAACCATTCTCGGTCAATAACCAATAGCGGGACCTGGATGCCCATATTGGTTCCCACATATTCTACGAAGATCTTTATCGGTCAAACCGCATAACAACATACGTTGTTCCCTTCGTCATCGGTATGTTACTTGCCCGAGATTTGATCGTCGGTATCCAATACCTAGTTCAATCTCGTTACCGGCAAGTCTCTTTACTCGTTCTGTAATACGTCATCTCATAACTAACTTATTAGTTATAATGCTTGCAAGGCTTAAGTGATGAGTATTACTGAGAGGGCCCAGAGATACCTCTCCGACAATCGGAGTGACAAAACCTAATCTCGAAATACGCCAACTCAACATGTACCTTCGGAGACACCTGTAGTACTCCTTTATAATCACCCAGTTACGTTGTGACGTTTGGTAGTACCCAAAGTGTTCCTCAGGTAAACGGGAGTTGCATAATTCTCATAGTTACAGGAACGTGTATAAGTCATGAAGGAAGCAATAGCAGAATACTAAACGATCAAGTGCTAAGCTAACGGGATGGGTCTTGTCAATCACATTATTCTCCTAATGATGTGATCTCATTAATCAAATAACAACACATGTCTATGGTTAGGAAACATAACCATCTTTGATTAATGAGCTAGTCAAGTAGAGGCATACTAGTGACTATATGTTTGTCTATGTATTCACACATGTATCATGTTTCCGGTTAATACAATTCTAGCATGAATAATAAACATTTATCATGATATAAGGAAATAAATAATAACTTTATTATTGCCTCTAGGGCATATTTCTTTCAGTCTCCCACTTGCACTAGAGTCAATAATCTAGTTCACATCACCATGTGATTTAACACCAATATTCACGTATGTATGTGATTAATACCCATAGTTCACATCGTCATGTGATCAACACCCAAAGGGTTTACTAGAGTCAATAATCTAGTTCACATTGCTATGTGATTAACACCCAAAAGAGTACTAAGGCATGATCATGTTTTGCTCGTGAGAGAAGCTTAGTCAACGGGTCTGTCATATTCAGAGCCGTATGTATTTCACAAATATTCTATGTCCACAATGCTCTGCACGGAGCTACTCTAGCTAATTGCTCCCACTTTCAATATGTATCCAGATTGAGACTTAGAGTCATCTGGATTTGTGTAAAAGTTTGCATCATTGTAACTTTTAGAACAAACTCTTTTATCACCTCCATAATCGAGAAACATCTCCTTAGTCCTTACTAAGGATATTCTTGACCGCTGTCCAGTGATCTACTATTAGATCAAAATTGTATTCCTTTGCCAAACTCACAGCAAGGTATACAATATGTCTGGTTCACAGCATAGCATACTTTATAGAACCTATAACTGAGGCATAGGGAATGACTTTTCATTCTCTTTCTATTTTCTGCCATGGTCAGGTCTTGAGTCTTACTCAACCTCACACCTTGCAACACAGGCAAGAACTTCTTCTTGGACTGTTCCATTTTGAACTATTTCAAAAATTTATCAAGGTATGTATTCATTGAAAAATCTTATCAAGCGTCTTGATCTATCTATATAGATCTTGATGCTCAATGTGTAAGCAGCTTTACCGAGGTCTTTCTTTTAAAGAACTCCTTTCAAACACTCCTTTATGCTTTGCAGAATAATTCTACATTATTTCCGATTAACAATATGTCATTCACATATACTTATCAGAAATGTTGCAGTGCTCCCACTCACTTTCTTGTAAATACAGGCTTCACCGCAAGTCTGTATAAAACTATCTGCTTTGATCAACTTATCAAAGCGTATATTCCAACTATGAGATGCTTGCACCAGTCCATAGATGGATCGCTGGAGCTTGCATATTTTGTTAGCACCTTTAAGATTGACAAAACCTTCTGGTTGTATCATATACAACTCTTCTTTAATAAATCCATTAAGGAATGTAGTTTTGACATCCATTTGCCAAATTTCATAAAATGTGGCAATTGCTAACATGATTCGGACAGACTTAAGCATCGCTACGGTTGAGAAAATCTCATTGTAGTCAACACCTTGAACTTGTCAAAAACCTTTTTGCGAAATGTCGAGCTTTGTAGATAGTAACACTACTATCAATTTCTGTCTTCCTCTTGAAAATCCATTTATTTAACATGGCTTGATGATCATCGAGCAAGTCAATCAAAGTCCATACTTTTGTTTTGATAGATGGATCTCATCTTAGATTTTATGGCCTCAAGCCATATCGTGGAATCTGGGCTCATCATCGCTTCCTCATAGTTCATAGGTTCATCATGGTCTAGTAACATGACTTCCAGAACATGATTACCGTACCACTCTGGTGTGGATCTTACTCTGGAAGACCTACGAGGTTTGCTAGCAACTTGATCTGAAGTTTCGTGATCATCATCATTAACTTTCTCACTAATTGGTGTAGTAGTCACAGGAACAGATTTCTGTGATGAACTACTTTCCAATAAGGGAGCAGGTACAGTTACCTCATCAAGTTCTACTTTCCTCCCACTCACTTCTTTCGAGAGAAACTCCTTCTCTAGAAAGGATCCATTTTAGCAATGAATAACTTGCCTTCGGATCTGTGATAGAAGGTGTACCCAATAGTTTCTTTTGGGTATTCTATGAAGACGCATTTCTCTGATTTAGGTTTGAGCTTATCAGGATGAAACTTTTCACCATAAGTATCGCAGCCCCAAACTTTAAGAAACGACAACTTGGGTTTCTTGCTAAACCACAGTTCATATGGTGTCGTCTCAACGGATTTAAATGGTGCCCTTTTTAAACGTGAATGCAGCTGTCTCTAATGCACAACCCCAAAACGATAGTGGTAAAACCGATAAGAGACATCATATATCGCACCATATCCAATAAAGTGCGGTTACGACGTTCGGACACACCATAACATTGTGATGTTCCAGGTGGCGTGAGCTGTGAAACTATTCCACATTATTTTAATTGAAGACCAAACTCATAACTCAAATATTTGTCTCCGCGATCAAATCACAGAAACTTTATTTTCTTGTTATGATGATTCTCCACTTCACTCTGAAATTCTTTGAACCTTTCAACTATTTCAGACTTATGTTTCATCAAGTAGATATACCCATATCTTCTCAAATCATCTTGTGAAGGTCAGAAAATAACGATACTTGCCACGAGCATCAACACTCATTGGATTGCATACATCGGTATGTATTATTTCCAATAAGTCAGTAGCACGTTCCATTGTTCCGGAGAACGGAGTTTTAGTCATCTTGCCCAAAAGGCACGGTTTGCATGCATCAAATGATTCATAACCAAGTGATTCCGAAAATCCATCTTTATGGAGTATCTTCATGCGCTTTACACCGACATGACCCAAACGGCAGTGCCACAAATAAGTTGCCCTATCATTATTAACTTTGCATCTTTTGGTTTCAATATTATGAATATGTGTATCACTACGATCGAGATCCAATGAACCATTTTCATTGGGTGTGTAACCATATAAGGTTTTATTCATGTAAACAGAACAACAGTTTATTCTCTTACTTACATGAATAACCGTATTGCAATAAACATGATCAAATCATATTTATGCTCAATGCAAACACCAAATAACACTTATTTAGTTTCAACACTAATCCCAAAAGTATAGGGAGTGTGCGATGATGATCATATCAATCTTGGAACTACTTCCAACACTCATCGTCACTTCCCCTTCAACTAGTCTTTGTTCATTTTGCAACTCCCGTTTTGAGTTACTAATCTTAGCAACTGAACTTGTACCAAATACTGAGGGGTTGCTATGAACACTAGTAAAGTACACATCAATAACATGTATATCAAATATACTTATGTTCACTTTGCCATCCTTCTTATCCGCCTATCACTTGGGGTAGTTCAGCTTCTAGTGACCAATCCCTTTGCAGTAGAAGCACTTAGTCTCAGGCTTAGGACCAGACTTGGGCTTCTTCACTTGAGCAGCAACTCGCTTGCCGTTCTTCTTGAAGTTCCCCTTCTTCCCTTTGCCCTTTTCTTGAAACTAGTGGTCTTGTCTACCATCAACACTTGATGTTTTTCTTGATTTCTACCTTCGTCGATTTTAGCATCACGAAGAGCTTGGGAATCGTTTCCATTATCCCCTGCATATTATAGTTCATCACGAAGTTCTACTAACTTGGTGATGGTGACTAGAGAATTCTGTCAATCACTATTTTATCTGGAAGATTAACTCCCACTTGATTCAAGCGATTGTAGTACCCAGACAATCTGAGCACATGCTCACTAGTTGAGCGATTCTCCTCCATTTTTAGCTATAGAACTTGTTGGAGACTTCATATCTCTCAACTCGGGTATTTGCTTGAAATATTAAGTTCAATACCTGGAACATCTTATATGGTCCATGACGTTCAAAACGTCTTTGAAGTCCCGATTCTAAGCCGTTAAGCATGGTGCACTAAACTATCAAGTAGTTATCATATTGAGCTAGCTAGACGTTCATAACGTCTGCATCTGTTCCTGCAATAGGTCTGTCACCTAGCGGTGCATTAAGGACATAATTCTTCTGTGCAGCAATGAGGATAAACCTCAGATCACGGATCCAATCCGCATCATTGCTACTAACATCTTTCAACACAATTTTCTCTAGGAACATATCAAAATAAACATATGAAAGCATCAACGCGAGCTATTGATCTACAACATAATTTGCAAAATACTACCAGGACTAAGTTCATGATAAATTTAAGTTCAATTAATCATATTACTTAAGAACTCCCACTTAGACAGACATCTCTCTAGTCATCTAAGTGATGACGTGATCCAAATCAACTAAACCATGTCCGATCATCACGTGAGATGGAGTAGTTTTCAATGGTGAACATCACTATGTTGATCATATCTACTATATGATTCACGCTCGACCTTTCGGTCTCCGTGTTCCGAGGCCATATCTGTATATGCTAGGCTCGTCAAGTTTAACCTGAGTATTCCGCGTGTGCAACTGTTTTGCACCCGTTGTATTTGAACGTAGAGCCTATCACACCCGATCATCACGTCGTGTCTCAGCACGAAGAACTTTCGCAACGGTGCATACTCAGGGAGAACACTTCTTGATAATTAGTGAGAGATCATCTTAAAATGCTACCGTCAAACAAAACAAAATAAGATGTATAACAGATAAACATCATATGCAGTCAAAATATGTGACATGATATGGCCATGATCATCTTGCGCCTTTGATCTCCATATCCAAAGTACTGGCATGATCTCTATCGTCACCGGCACGACACCATGATCTTCATCATCTTGATCTATATCAATGTGTCGTCACATGGTCGTCTCACCAACTATTGCTCTTGCAACTATTGCTATCGCATAGCGATAAAGTAAAGCAATTATTTGGCACTTGCATCTTATGCAACAAAGAGACAACCATAGAGCTTCTGCCAGTCGCTGATAACTTCAACAAAAAATGATCATCTCATACAACAACTTATATCTCATCACGTCTTGACCATATCACATCACAACATGCCCTGCAAAAACAAGTTAGACGTCCTCTACTTTGTTGTTGCAAATTTTACGTGGCTGCTACGGGCTTAGCAAGAACCGTTCTTACCTACGCATCAAAACCACAACGATAGTTTGTCAAATAGACTCCGTTTTAACCTTCGCAAGGACCGGGCGTAGCCATACTCGGTTCAACTAAAGTTGGAGAAACTGACACCCGCCAGCCACCTGTGTGCAAAGCACATCGGTAGAACCAGTCTCGCGTAAGCGTACGCGTAATGTCGGTCCGGGCCGCTTCATCCAACAATACCGCTGAACCAAAGTATGACATGCTGGTAGGCAGTATGACTTATATCGTCCACAACTCACTTGTGTTCTACTCATGCATATAACATCAACGGATAAAACCTAGGCTCGGATGCCACTGTTGGGGAACGTAGTAATTTCAAAAAATTTCCTACGCACACGCAAGATCATGGTGATGGCATAGCAACGAGAGGGGAGAGTTTATGTCCACGTACCCTCGTAGACCGTAAGCGGAAGCGTTATCACAACGCGGTTGATGTAGTCGTACGTCTTCACGATCCGACCGATCCAAGTACCGAACATACGGCACCTCCGAGTTCAGCACACGTTCAGCTCGATGACGATCTCCGGCCTCCGATCCAGCCGAGCTCCGTAGATGAGTTCCGTCAGCACGACGGCGTGGTGATGATGTTGCTGTTCTACCGGCGCAGAGCTTCGCCTAAGCTTCGCGATGATATGACCGAGGTGGAATATGGTGGAAGGGGGCACCGCACACGGCTAAGGAACGATCCGTAGATCAACTTGTGTGTCCATGGGGTGCCCCCTGCCCCCGTATATAAAGGAGGGAG
This sequence comes from Triticum aestivum, assembly GCF_018294505.1. Lineage (NCBI taxonomy): Eukaryota > Viridiplantae > Streptophyta > Magnoliopsida > Poales > Poaceae > Triticum > Triticum aestivum. The sequence continues at coordinate 747,909,502 of NC_057813.1, read as the reverse complement.
GGGGAGGCCGGCCGGCCCTTGTTGGGCGCGCCAGGAGGAGGAGTCCTCCTCCTAGTAGGAGTAGGACTCCTCCTTTCCTACTCCTACTAGGAGGGGAAGGAAGGGGGAGAGGAGGGGAAGGAAAGAGGGGGCCCCCCCCTCCTAGTCCAATTCGGACCAGAGGGAGAGGGGGCGCGCGGCCCTTCCTGGCCGCCCCTCTCTCTTCCCACCAAGGCCCATGTGGCCCATTAACTCTCCGGGGGGGGGGGGTTCCGGTAACCCTCCGGCACTCCGCTTTTCTCCGAAATCACCCGGAACCTTTCCGGTGTCCGAATATAGTCGTCCAATATATCAATCTTTATGTCTCGACCATTTCGAGACTCCTCGTCATGTCCGTGATCACATCCGGGACTCCGAACAAACTTCGGAACATCAAAACTTATAAACTCATAATAAAAGTGTCATCGTAACGTTAAGCGCGCGGACCCTACGGGTTCGAGAACTATGTAGACATGACCTAAAACCATTCTCGGTCAATAACCAATAGCGGGACCTGGATGCCCATATTGGTTCCTACATATTCTATGAAGATCTTTATCGGTCAAACCGCATAACAACATACGTTGTTCCCTTCGTCATCGGTATGTTACTTGCCCGAGATTTGATCGTCGGTATCCAATACCTAGTTCAATCTCGTTATCGGCAAGTCTCTTTACTCGTTCTGTAATACGTCATCTCATAACTAACTTATTAGTTATAATGCTTGCAAGGCTAAAGTGATGAGTATTACCGAGAGGGCCCAGAGATACCTCTCCGACAATCGGAGTGACAAAACCTAATCTCGAAATACGCCAACTCAACATGTACCTTCGGAGATACCTGTAGTACTCCTTTATAATCACCCAGTTACGTTGTGACGTTTGGTAGTACCCAAAGTGTTCCTCAGGTGAAACGGGAGTTGCATAATTCTCATAGTTACAGGAACGTGTATAAGTCATGAAGGACGCAATAGCAGAATACTAAACGATCAAGTGCTAAGCTAACGGGATGGGTCTTGTCAATCACATTATTCTCCTAATGATGTGATCTCATTAATCAAATAACAACACATGTCTATGGTTAGGAAACATAACCATCTTTGATTAATGAGCTAGTCAAGTAGAGGCATACTAGTGACTATATGTTTGTCTATGTATTCACACATGCATCATGTTTCCGGTTAATACAATTCTAGCATGAATAATAAACATTTATCATGATATAAGGAAATAAATAATAACTTTATTATTGCCTCTAGGGCATATTTCCTTCAAAAGGGGGGGGCGCCGCCCCCCCTCCTAGTCCAATTCGGACCAGAGGGGGGAGGGGGCGCGCGGCCCATGCTGGCCGCCCCTCTCTCCTTTCCCCTAAAGCCCATAGGTCCAATACTCTCCCAGGGGGTTCCGGTAACCCCCCCCCCCCCCGGCACTCCGGTTTTCTCCGAAATCACCCGGAACCTTTCCGGTGTCCGAATATAGTCGTCCAATATATCAATCTTTATGTCTCGACCACTTCGAGACTCCTCGTCATGTCCGTGATCACATCCAGGACTCCGAACAAACTTCGGTACATCAAAACTTATAAACTCATAATAAAATTGTCATTGTAACGTTAAGCGTGCGGACCCTACGGGTTCGAGAACTATGTAGACATGACCTAAAACTATTCTCGGTCAATAACCAATAGCGGGACCTGGATGCCCTTATTGGTTCCTACATATTCTACGAAGATCTTTTATCGGTCAAACCGCATAACAACATACATTGTTCCCTTTGTCATCGGTATGTTACTTGTCCGAGATTTGATCGTCGGTATCCCATACCTAGTTCAATCTCGTTACCGGCAAGTCTCTTTACTCGTTCTGTAATACGTCATCTCATAACTAACTTATTAGTTATAATGCTTGCCAGGCTTAAGTGATGAGTATTATCGAGAGGGCCCAGAGATACCTCTCCGACAATCGGAGTGACAAAACCTAATCTCGAAATACGCCAACTCAACATGTACCTTCGGAGACACCTGTAGTACTCCTTTATAATCACCCAGTTACGTTGTGACGTTTGGTAGTACCCAAAGTGTTCCTCCGGTAAACGGGAGTTGCATAATTCTCATAGTTATAGGAACGTGTATAAGTCATGAAGAAAGCAATAGCAGAATACTAAACGATCAAGTGCTAAGCTAACGGAATGGGTCATGTCAATCACATCATTCTCCTAATGATGTGATCCCGTTAATCAAATGACAACTCTTTTGTCCATGGCTAGGAAACTTAACCATCTTTGATTCAACGAGCTAGTCAAGTAGAGGCATACTAGTGAAACTATGTTTGTCTATGTATTCACACATGTATTATGTTTCCGGTTAATACAATTCTAGCATGAATAATAAACATTTATCAAGATATAAGGAAATAAATAGTAACTTTATTATTGCCTCTAGGGCATATTTCCTTCAGGGGAAGCTGTACGCTTCCTCCCACCTCCACAGTGAGGCTCGTCTTCCTCTGCTTCCTCCTCTTCGTCCTCCGAAGAAGGAGCGTCGCTTGAGTCTCCGGATTTTGCGTCCGAAGCCTCGCGGCGACGGAGGCCACTCCGGGTCTTCTTGACCTTCTTGGAGGCCTCCTTCTTTGGCGCCTTGTAAGGCGCGGGGACCAGCATCTTCGACAGAAGGGGTCCGGCCGGTTCCTCCGGCAACGGGGCCGGACAATGTATCCGCTCCACTTTCTTTATCCATCCCTGAGGTCGCGATGAAACACGATTAGGATGTCTCCCTCATGACATGCCAGCTCAAGCATGAATGGACAGAGCGTGGCTGTAACTTACCAAGCTTGGAGAATGGGATAGTTGATACCCACGGTCCTTGGCGGGGCCCGGCCATGATTTGCCGGACTTGAAGAGCACCTTCCAGATATCCTTGTGGGAGGAATCATAAAGCTCCCGAAGGGTTTGGTGCTCGGCTGGGTCGAACTCCCACAAAGTACAAGCTCGACGCTGACAGGGGAGAACCAGGCGAACTAGCATCACCTGGACTACGTCGACGAGTTTGACGTCCCTATCGACCACACCCCGAATGCGCGTCTGGAGCAGTGACAACTCATCGGATGAGGACCAGTTCGGGCCCTTCTCGGGCGAGGACGTGAGCCGCGGTGGAGCTCCGGATCTGAACTCTGGAGCTGCCATCCACTTTTTGCCGCGTGGTTCGGTGATATAGAACCACTGCTGCTACCACTCCTTGACGGAGTCATTGAAAGCACCTTTCGGCCAAACAGCCTTGGGCATCTTGCTTACCATGGCACCGCCGCACTCGGCGTGTTCGCCACTCACCACCTTGGGCTTCACATTGAAGATCTTCAGCCATAGGCCGAAGTGAGGTGGGATCCGGAGAAAAGCCTCGCACACGACGATGAATGTCGAGATATTGAGGAAGGAGTTGGGGGAAAGATCATGAAAATCGATCGCGTAGTAATACATGACTCCCCGAACAAATGGGTGAAGGGGAAACCCGAGCCCATGGACGAAATGGGGAAGGAACACGACTCTCTCGTGAGATTCCGGAGTGGGGACGACCTTTCTCGCCGGTGGAAGACGGTGGCCGATCTTCTGGGCCAGATACCCGGCTCCCCGGAGCTTCTTGATGTCCTTCTCCTGGATGGTCGAGGCCATCCATCTGCCTCCTGCTCCGGATCTGGACATCTTTGGAAAACCTCTCTTCGATGGAGAAGAAGAGTGCTTGGGCGTTAGGGCTCGAACAGAGGGGAATGAGCTAGCGGGAGGAGAAGGCGTGGGTAAAAGAGAAAGAAACCTAACCTCTTTATAGAGGCGATAACTGCTTTTTGCGCCTTCCCACTTGCCTGGTAGAGCCCGTCTGCCTCCCACTCACCGCGATTGGCGGCGCGGTTAGATTACCCGTACCCGTATTGATGAGAATCCCGTGATATGGGGTCACGATCTTTGTTTTGACAAGACGTGTCAAAGAAGCCGCCTCGCAATATGCACTGTAGCTGGTTGTGGGAAAACGGTTCTAATAATAATCCGGCCGTAATAACATGTCACGTCCTCAGAAAAAGTTGTCAGCAGATTGCATTTGTGAAATGTCATTCTCTCTACGGCGGTGTGTAAAGATCATTTTGTGGATCCGGACACGATTCAAGTGTTCGATAACTACTTTGGAGTATTCGGAGGAGGAACCCGCCTTGCAATTCCGAAGACAACACTGCGCGCCGGACTCATCGTCATTGAAGCCTGGTTCAGGGGCTACTGAGGGAGTCCTAGATTAGGGGGTATCCGGACAGCCGGACTGTGTACAACGTCCGGACTATTAAAGCGTGAAGATACAAGACTCAAGACTTCGGCCCGTGTCCGGATGGGACTCTCGTTTGCGTGGAAGGCAAGCTTGACGATCCGGATATTATATTTCCTTCCTTGTAACCGACTCCATGTAAACCCTAGCCCTCTCCGATGTCTATATAAACCGGAGAGGTTGGTCCTTAGAAGGCCGAACACAATTACAATCATACCATCATAGGCTAGCTCTTAGGGTTTAGCCTCTACGATCTCGTGGTAGATCTACTCTTGTACTACCCATATCATCAATATTAATCAAGCAGGAAGTAGGGTTTTACCTCCATCGAGAGGGCCCGAACCTGGGTAAACATCTGTGTCCCTTGCTTCATGTTACCATCAGCCTTGACGCACAGATCGGGACCCCCTACCCGAGATCTGCCAGTTTTGACACCGACATAGCTCTCCTCCTTCTTCAAGTTGGAGCATGCAGATAAACATGTCTCCTAATCGTGGGATGCGCTTCTGATTGCTGCCCCCAAGTACTTCCTGCGCTCCTCCATCACAAATTTGGTCCAGTTTTGTACCATTAAGAGTTCGTCGCTAATCCTGAATGCACTAAAGTGCATTGTAGGATATCTTGGCCGTAAGGTAACAATACTCATGGTACCTTTAGTCTTGATCCCATGAGGCACAACATTCATTGGGAGTCCCCGTTGAAGAACATCGTATGGTAACCTCTGGACCGTCACTGGCCCATGCACCCGCCATCAAATAAGGTTCGGGTCAACGACAGGCTGGCTCCTCACCAACCTGCGCCCCCTGATAGGTAGCGCCTCCCAGTACCACCCCGGCGGAGCCCAGTCGCGGACATGGCCCATCTGGTGACGCAGGTGTCCTCCGTCGACTCGATGACGAGGATGCGGGATAGGCATCGTCCACGTCGATGCGGGAAAAATTGTTTTAACTAAAAAAATAACAACAAGTTCTTACTAACTAGTTCTATTAATTCAACTAGTTGTTACTAAAAATAAACTTACCATAAATAAAAATAAACTAGTACCTAATTAGTACCTAGTTCTTACTAACTAATTACTACCTAGGAACTACTGCCCTAATTACCATCTAATTTGATGAACCTAGGGGTGGAAAGTGGTAGCGGATATTCCAATTATCCAACTTAAAAGTGAAATAAGTGGTCAAATTTTACTCGTTTTATGATTCATATTCGAAATTTGATTCGTTTCCACCCTTACATGAACCCTAACTAATTTGAGCCGCATCCGCATCCGATTCGTTTCCACCCTTACATCTATCTATCTATCTATCTATCTATCTATCTATACCTCTATACCTATACTAATTCTAGACTCCCTAACAATTCCCACGTTAATCAGATTTTACGAGCCGTTAATCTGGTGGGACCGAATTATTACGGTGTAGATTAGCCCATACCTATACTAATTCTAGACTCCCTAACAATTCCCACGTTAATCAGATTTTACGAGCCGTTAATCTGGTGGGACCGAATTATTACGGTGTAGATTAGCCCATTGAAGAAAAAAAATGCAAACCACGTTACATTGTACATAATAGCCCATTGGAGAAAAAAAAGAGTCCCTAAAAATAACCACGTTAATATTATGAGAGCCGTCAGATGAAGTAGGAATCTGTAGATCAAAACATGCGCTCTCCTCTTCTGTACAAAATTTTCTCACGACTTTTTTTTTCTCAAATCTCTCACAACTCCATCCTTCTTAATAGGTCTAAATATCTGGTAGTTAAAAAAAAGGTCTAAATATCTGGCTCTAAAAAACAGGTCTAAATATCTCAGGACTCTCCACTCAGAAAAATAAATATCTCCGGAATCTTCCTTCCTCTACGTGAGCAAAAGGGAAAAAAAAACTCCCGATCTAACAAGTTGAGACCTCTCTTGGCGGCGACCCTGATCTCTGAAGTCAAGCCCTCCCCGGCGGCGAGCATGATCTCACATGGAGCCCTCCCTGGCAGCCACCAGCAGCCCTATGTGAGCTCTTCATCCCCTACCCCTCCCTCTTCTTCTCCCTGAACACCTACATCTTTGTGGCAGTTGGAGTGGTGGATAGCGGGAGATGAGCCAAGAGGAAGGAAGAGATAGATGAGTAATTCTCAGGGTATTTACCGTCGGCAAGGACCAAGCCCTTCATTCCTTCCGATTCCTCCTCACGGCTAATCTTTCCCAATTTGATCTGTACATGATCCGTATGTGCTAGCTATGCAATGACACTGGTAAACAAAAATTTGCCTATTGCATTAACACAGATTTGCATTTGTTTCTCGATGCTGCTGGTATTGATTTTCAGGGTCTTTGTCAATACTAACAAGAGAACATGTATGGATGGTTGTCGCACAGATAGTTGCTTATGCTTTTGATTTTCAGGGTCTGCTCACAAACAATAGGCATACGTAGTGCTTTAACAACAAGGGGAATGTACAAATTATTGTCACATGACGCTCTGTGAGCTAACATGTTTGACGAGCGAGCGAGTCGTTCCCTCACAAGGTGAACTGATCAGGATTGGACGCTAATCATGTCAGTATGCTAACCAACGTGTCCATGAAAAAAGCTATAGCTAGCATGCCAGCGGAATATCCTCCACGTTAATTCTAAACCGCTAGGGGATGACGTCTTTTTCTCCCCATGAACTCCCCATAATGGCGGCGGCAGCCACCCAGTTATTCTTCATCTCCAATGGGGAACTCATGCACACAACCATATTCAGTGCATCGCTTCATGGACACTTCAAAGGAGCAATTGGTTGCTGATTGGCCGCCTCCTCGATGTAGATGAGAAAAAGAATTAGACTTCTCGAGTGGCATCTATGTAATGAAAGGAACAAATTTTGGAGGAAAGCTGCAGTAAGTCCACCAGTTCTACTCCTCTTCCTTCTATCTACTTCATTCTTCCTGTAACTCGCATGGCTGCCTGGTCTGATGCTTCCTGTGAGAACAGCCACATATGAGTTCACTTCGTTGTATATCTAGAGTTAGTTCTTACTCCCCTGAGTAAGCAAGGCCACTCAGTTAACAATGTCTTGACAACATGGAGAATTTTTCTGTTCTAAATGGACTTCAGATTTGAAGTATCTGATTATGGTAGTTTTAGCTTCTTCACTTGATACAAAAGATGCACACACAAGTGTTACTTCCTCATTGTTTATGTGATTCAGATATTTCTAATCATCGGAATTTGTACCATTGAATTCTGCTGCAGTATTACATAGGTCATCGAATATGTTCATTGAAGCATTTGATAGCAATTTTCATTTGCATATATCTTATATTTCGTAACTGGAGCCTGGAGGCACCATACAAACCCCACGTTAATTCTGTGAAAACACATAACCATAACCTTCAGAGCAAAATTTCATGTTAGAATCGAATAAAGCACAGTGGAGTTTTGTTCGTGTCTGTTTAGAGTTATAGCAACGATTATGTATTCCATTGTTGATGTATCGGCTTTAGCATTATTGGCTTAGGCCCAAGAGTCAACTAATAATATGAAGGACATGTTCTGATAAAAAAACAATCATTAAGATATCTTTGTGAGGCTTATCAGGGCCGCCGGCCGATGACGTCTCACGGTGGCAGCAGCCGGGGTCATGCAGGAAGTTCAGAAACGATTCGTTCATTGATTATGGATAATCGATCTGGACATTACGCGTTGTGCGTCGTCTGCGATCGAGATACATCATTTGTTGTTGGCCGTGTTGGGCGTGGAGTTCTAGAGCACCAATTTCCGCAGGCTTTCTTCTGGAAGATGATCGGAAGCAGTAAGAGGCGGAACACAAGATGGTGATGGACTCATGATCACGTACATGATATGTTCCTTCTTTACGTGGTCATCAATATGTGCCGTCTTCTTAATCACATAACTGCATGAATTGTAGGCATGCATATACTTATATATTCATCATATATATGCATGTAACAATTGCTGCTCTTATATACGATGTAAGATCATGAGAGCAGCGTTTTAGAGGACATGCATATTTAGAAAAAAAAATCAAAAAATGAGAAATACTATTTAAATTTTGTAAATTTTTTTAACAAAAACATATAGATGCTACGTATATATTTAAAGTTTAATGAAACAATATGATTGTTCGTAGACTATGCAAAAAGGACAAAATTCTAGCCCAATTGCAATAACGAAGAGAAGTCCATCATAGTGCATGTAAGTATTTGTATTTTTTGTTTATGGTAAATATGAAAATATGTGTTGATCAAATTTCTTATATAGTACGCAAAACGACAAAAATTCAAACAAAAACAGTTTTGTTAAAAAATTAATGGCCCCCCTGGAGGCTGTCCTCCAAAAGCACTTTCACTATATTTGTCTACTTACAAAGATATATTACGTCTAATTAAAGGACCTCTTCTCAAGATCTCTTCATTCTTATAAAAAAATAGTTATCAGGAACCCCAGTTTCACAAAGACAGTACTCGCTTAGACAGGTTATAGAAGTCACCTATCTAAATTATGTAATGGTTGAACCACGTGCCTTAGATTTCGTATACACATAAGCGGTGTTAGTAAAATAATATCCATATATTAAAATTAATAATGGGTACCAACTGTGCGGTATATATATTTCATTTTCACCATATACTATTTTCATTTTTTTACACTAGATAGTTCCTATTGTAATCGACATATATGATAATCAACCTTCTGCAACATTTTACCAAGGTTATGCCCTTGCTTTTGTTAGCCTTGGCCACATTTTTCCGAACGGGACACATGTGCTAAACTTAGCTATATGGATGTTATCTATTACCAAATATGCTCGCGAATGAAATATACATATGTATATATGTTAGTAATGAATATGTAGAGTTACAACATATTAATTGTCATTAACAATACACAAATCAGAACTAATAGATGGAGCAAAATATTGGTAGAGAACCAAATTCCACTTGAATGTATCCTCATGACATTATCCACTAAATACATATGATTCTTTATTATCCTTTTGTGGACCACAATAAACTAAAACATGGTTTAATACAAATATACAAAAATCAAATTCATGAATTTTGAAGAATCATGCATAAAACAACACATGACTTATTACGTGAATTCCAAATTACTAGCCCGTGCAAGCGCATGGGTTGACGACTAGTGAACCCTAACTAATTTGATGCAACTAAAATATGAAGAAACCCTAGGCAGAGGTAGGGGAGCGGGAGGAGCAGGCGTGCTCACCTCGGGTGCCTGCGACAAGGGAGGGGCAGGCGGCCTCGAGGTCGGGGTCGGGGATCGGGCGCGCGGCGGAGGGCGGCGTCGAGGTCGGGGTCGGGGGCGGCATCCGGGGCGGCGTTGAGGTCGGGGGCGGGGGCGGCGTTGAATCCGGGGTCGGGGGCGACATAGAGGGTGTGCGCAGAGCGCGTGGCAGCTGACGGGCGACGGCGGCAGCGAGACCGGATGAGTTGGATTTGGGGGAAGTGGCCGTCGGGAAGGACGAACCCCGTTGTTAAGTCAGAAGTAGCAGTAGCGCGTTCCGGAAAGCGCGCTACTGCTACGTTAGCTACATCGCGTTTTGGGATACACGCTACTGCTACTCCTTTCTCTTTTTTTCCCTTTTTCATTTATTTTTATTCACATTTTATTTTTCTCCTTTCACCTTATTCTATTTCTTTCATTTTCAATTACCTTTCTATTTGCTTTCCATTTAATTTTATATCCTTTAGCAGTAGCGAGTTTAGAAGAAAACGCGTTGCTACAAAGAAAGTAGCAGTAGCGCGGTTCGATATAGATCGCTACTACTATGTGTAGCCTATCGGCTAAGCCGTGGGAATTTTACTAGTAACGTGTTTAGAACAAGGCGCGTTACTGCTAGAACTTTATCTGTAGCGCGGTTTGCGTAGGCGCGCTACTGCTACTTAGCACCAGCGTGCTTTTTTGACCCACGCTACTGCTAAAGTTCTGTGTATAAGGTTTTCCCTAGTAGTGGTATGGTGGACTCATATGGAACAACTTTGGGGTTTATGGAAATGGATGCACAAGCAGTATTCCCGCTTAGTACAAGTGAAGGCTAAAAAGAGACTGGGAAGCGACCAACTAGAGAGCGACACAGTCATAAACATGCATTAGGATTAATTAACAATGAGTGCAAGCATGAGTAGGATATAAATCACCATGCACATAAATATCGTGGAGGCTATGTTGATTTTGTTTCAAATACATGCGTGAACATGTGCCAAGTCAAACCACTCGAATCATTCAAAGGAGGATACCATCTTATCATACTACATCACAACCATTGTAATAGCATGTTGGCACGCAAGGTAAACCATTATAAACTCCTAGCTAATTAAGCATGACATGAGTAACTATAATCTCTAATTTTCATTGCAAACATGTTTCATTCATGATAGGTTGAATCATGGAATCATGAACTAATCATATTTACAAAAAACAAGATAGGTCGAGTTCATATCAGCTTTTCCTCATCTTAATCATTTCATCATATATCGTCATTATTGCGTTTCACTTGCACGACCGAACGATGTGGATAATAATAATAGTGCACGTGCACTGGACTAAGCTGGAATCTGCAAACATTTATTCAAAGGAGAAGACAAGGTAATATGGGCTCTTTGTTAGATCAACAATAATGCATATGAGAGCCACTCATCATTTTCATCGTGGTCTTCTCCTCTTGACCCCCAAAGAAAAGAAAAGAATTTCAAAGAAACACATTGAAATATTTTTCGAGGTTTTGTTTTTCTGAAGGAATGAAACAAGAACGAGAAAACACTATTTACACGGGAAAGCTCTCAACAAGCAAAAGAAGAACAATAAATCTTTTTGGGTTTTCTTTTAATACTACTACTACAAGCATGGAAAGTAAACTAGCTAAAAGCTATAACTATTTTTTTTGTTTTTTCTCAAAGTTTTTCAAACACACAAGCAGAAAGCAAGAAAATAAAATAAACTAGCATGGATAATACAATGAAAAAGTATGAACACCGACAACTAGAATGAGTGTGTGAACATGAATGTAATGTCGGTGAGAAATACATACTCCCCGAAGCTTAGGCTTTTGGCCTAAGTTGGTCTAAGCCCATGGCTGGCCTGGCGGATATCGAAAGTTGTGGTCGGGGTTGTACTGAGATGCAACAGCTACTGGCTGAAGGGCTGCAGCATGGAGGTGGGCATCCTCCGTGTTCCTCTTATATTCATTTGACTCCTCTCTGGTTATAAAATATCTCCCGTTTACCTGAAAGTTAAAGAAGGCAGGAGCAGGAAGGGTAATATGGACAACACGCTGTCTATCAAAGATTAGTCGGTACTGGAGGGACTGTTCGTTCCTCTCAAGAAACTGATATAGCATATAATCTAGAAAAGCAGGTGGCAACTCAATATCTTTTTCACTTATGGATACACCAAGATAATCAGCTAAACGAGTTGCATAAATCCCACCAAATAAATCTCCATCTTTAGCATTAAGATGTAACCTCCGTGCAACAATGGCCCCCAAGTTATATCGTTTATCACCTAACACCGCACTCTTGAGGACACTAAGATCTAGGACGCAAATGTGGCTATGATCATGCTTGCCATTAATGCATCTACCTATAAAGAGAGAAAAGTAATGTATGGCAGAAAAATGAATGCTCCCTATGGTAGCTTGTGTGATATATCTAGTTTCTCCCACAGTGATGCTAGCAAGGAAATCATCATATTCAGATTTGTGAGGTTCACTAAAGATGCCCCACTGTGGGATTTTGCAAGCAGTATTAAAATCTTCAAGGTCCATGGTGTATGATTTATCATAGAGGTCGAATATAACAGTGTGAGTGTCGCGCTTAGATGAAAATTCAAACCTCCGCACAAAGAAATCAGTGAGGTAATAGTATTGCCAGCACTTATCTGATACGAAGTCCTCAAGATCAGCATTACGCACATACGCATCAAATTCATCCTTGAAACCTGCTTTGGACCATAAATTCATCCGATGGCCATTCAGAAGGCCGCACTTGAGCTTCCCTTCGTGGTTCAAGGTCTGGCTCACGTATCGCGAGCCTCGGTGCTTGCTTCCTCGAAGAACCACCTTGGAACATTTTTCTAAACATTTTTCTTCCTCTGAAAAATTTCTGAAATTTGTGGTGACTCAAAATAAAAGTGAACCAAACTCAACAAGATTGATAGAAACTACTCCCACAAGTGCCTAGAGGCTATATCATGCATTAAAACTACTTTGGACTATATAAATGTGACATGCCAACTCAAGAACAAGGTCACCTCAGCAACAAAAAATTGTAATAAATAAAGCACTAGAACAAAAACTAATTGGACCATCGGAGGGGTCACATACCGAAGAACAATCCCCCAAAGCAGCTTTTGTGAATGGAGCTTTGAGCAAGGAGATCGAAAACCGCAACAAAATGAACAAGAACCCGAGTTTGGGCTATGGGATGATTTTTCTGGAGGAAGGCAAAGTGTGTGGGTGCTGAAATAAGTGGAGGGGGGCACGTGGGGCCCATGAGGCAGGGAGCGCGCCCAGGGGAGTAGGGCGCGCCCTCCACCCTCGTGGCCAATTGGTGCATCCCCCTGGTGTGTTCTAAGTGCTAGAAATTCTCAAATATTCAATAAAAAATCATACTAAATTTTCAGGGCATTTGGAGAACTTTTATTTTCGAGGTATTTTTTATTGCAAGGATAATTCAGAAAACAGACAAAAAATACTATTTTTGCTTAATTTAAACTAAATAACAGAAAGTAAAAGGAGGGTACAGAAGGTTGTTGATGCGTCTCCATCGTATCTACTTTTCCAAACACTTTTCCCTTGTTTTGGACTCTAACTTGCATGATTTGAATGGAACTAACCCGGAGTGACGCTGTTTTCAGCAGAATTGCCATGGTGTTATTTTTGTGCAGAAATAAAAGTTCTCAGAATGACCTGAAACTTCACGGAGAATATTTTTGGAATTAATAAAAAATACTAGCGAAAGAATCAAGACCCTGTCCATGAGGGTGGGGGGCGCGCCCCCCTGTCTCGTGGGCCCCCTGAGGCTCCACCGACCTCAACTCCAACTCCATATATTCACGTTCGGGGAGAAAGAAATCAGAGAGAAGGATTCATCAAGTTTTAGGATACAGAGCCGCCGCCAAGCCCTAATCTCCCTCGGGAGGGCTGATCTGGAGTCCGTTCGGGGCTCCGGAGAGGGGAATCCGTCGCCGTCATCATCATCAACCATCATCCATCACCAATTGCAAGATTCTCACTGCCGTGTGTGAGTAATTCCATCATAGGCTTGCTGGACGGTGATGGGTTGGATGAGATTTACCATGTAATCGAGTTAGTTTTGTTAGGGTTTGATTCCTAGTATCCATTATGTTCTAAGATTGATGTTGCTATAACTTTGCTATGCTTAATGCTTGTCACTAGGGCCCGAGTGCCATGATTTAAGATCTGAACCTATTATGTTTTCATGAATATATGTGAGTTCTTGATCCTATCTAGCAAGTCAATAGTCACCTACTATGTGTTATGATCCGGCAACCCAGAAGTGACAATAATCGGGACCACTCCCGGTGATGACCGTAGTTTGAGGAGTTCATGTATTCACCAAGTGTTAATGCTTTGGTCCGGTACTCTATTAAAAGGAGGCCTTAATATCCCTTAGTTTCCAATAGGACCCCGCTGCCACGGGAGGGTAGGACAAAAGATGTCATGCAAGTTCTTTTCCATAAGCACGTATGACTATATTCGGAATACATGCCTACATTACATTGATGAACTGGAGCTAGTTCTGTGTCACCCTATGTTATAACTATTGCATGAGGAATCGCATCCGACATAATTATCCATCACTGATCCAATGCCTACGAGCTTTTCACGTATTGATCTTTGCTTAGTTACTTTACCGTTGCCACTGTTACATTTACTACAAAACTGCTACTGTTACTTTTGCCACTGTTACCGTTACTTCCATATTACTTTGCTACTAAATACTTTGCTGCTGATATTAAGTTTTCCAGGTGTGGTTGAATTGACAACTCAACTGCTAATACTTGAGAATATTCTTTGGCTCCCCTTGTGTCGAATTAATAAATTTGGGTTGAATACTCTACCCTCGAAAGCTGTTGCGATCCCCTATACATGTGGGTTATCAAGACTATTTTCTGGCGCTGTTGCCGGGGAGCATAGCTCTATTATTTGAGTCACTTGGGATTTATATCTGTTGATCACTATGAGGAACTTGAAAGACGAGAAAACCAAGATTTATCCCTCAACTACGAGGGGAGGTGAGGAACTGCCATCTAGCTCTGCACTTGATTCTCCTTCTGTTTTGAGTAAACTTGCGACACCTAAACCTGCTTCTGCTATTAATTTTGATATGTCGCATGTTATTGATGATTCCACTTCTGCTATGCGTGATGCTTATGATGAAACTACTTCTATGCTTGATAATATTGTGCCATTAGGTGAATTTCTTGATGAACAACTTGCTAGGGCTAGAGAGAATAAAATTATTGAAACTAATAATACTGATGAAAGTGATGATGAAGATTCTCCCCCTAGATATGAATTGCCTGTTGTGCCTGAGGGTTATGTTATGGATGAAGAAAGTGCTAGAGATTTTCTTGCTTGCAATGATAGATATGATCTTAAGAAATTATTAGCTAAGCTGAAAGAAAAATCTCCGAATGCTAGAATGAAATATGACCCTGCTTTTGCTACTTCACCTATCTATATTACTGATAAGGATTATGATTTCTCTGTCGATCCTGAGATAATTACTTTGGTTGAATCTGATCCTTTTTATGCCTATGAATCTAAAACTGTTGTGGACATCTTACTAAATTGAATGATATAGCCACCCTATTCACTCATGAGGAAAAAATTCGTTACTACTATATCCTTAAGTTATTTCCATTCTCATTAAAGGGTGATGCTGAAATATGGCTTAATTCTCTTGATCCTGGTTATGTGCGTAGTCCCCAGGATATGATTTATTACTTTTCTGCTAAATATTTCCCTGCTCATAAGAAACAAGCTGCTTAAAGGGAAATATATAATTTTGTGCAAATTGAAGAAGAGAGTCTCCCACAAGCTTGGGGGAGGCTTCTCCAATTACTTAATGCCTTGCCTGATCATCCTCTGAAGAAAAATGAAATACTTGATATCTTTTATAATGGACTAACCGATGCTTCCAGAGACCACCTGGATAGTTGTGCTGGTTGTGTTTTCAGGGAAAGAACTGTTGATCAAGCTGAATTTTTATTGAATAATATGTTGACTAATGAAAAAAATTGGACACTTCCTGAACCAACTCCTAAGCCAACTCCGAAGTAAAGGGGTATTCTATTTCTCAGTCCTGAAGATATGCAAGAGGCAAAGAAATCTATGAAAGAAAAGGGTATTAAAGCTGAAGATGTTAAGAATTTACCGCCTATTGAAGAAATACATGGTCTTGATAACCCGACACGGGTAGTAAAGATAAATTCTCTCTATAGATTTGATGAAGGTGATATTCCTCGTTATAAGTCTGCTAGTCAATGCTTCGATGAGTTTGATAATTTTATTGTTAAACATGAAAAGTTCAATGCTTATGTTGGTAGACAATTGAAACGCAATGCTTATATGATTGAACACTTGAGTGATTATATGTCTAGAGTTAAAGGTGAACTTAAACTTATTAGTAAACATGCTTCCATGGTTACCAGTCAAGCAGAACAAGTGCTTAAAGCACGAAATGATTTGCTCATTGAATTAAGTAATAAGAAAAATGATAATGCTGTGAGAGGTGTGACTAGAGGTGGTAGAATGACTCAGGAACCTTTGTACCCTGAGGGCCACCCTAAGATAATTGAGCAAGATTCTCAGAGAAATAATGTTGATGCACCTAGTCCTTCTAAAAAGAAGAAGAAGAAAAATGATAGGACTTTGCATGCTTCTAGTGAACCTGTTGTTGACACACCTGAGAATCCCAATGATATTTCTATTTCTGATGCTGAAACACAATCTGGTAATCAACATGAACCCAGTGATGATGTTAATGATGATGTTCATGTTGATGCTCAACCTAGCAATAATGATGATGTAGAGGTTGAACATGTTGTTGATCTTGATAACCCACAATCAAAGAATCAACATTATGATAAGAGAGTCTTCGTTGCTAGGAAGCACGGTAAAGAAAGAGAATCATGGGTTTAGAAACCCATGCCTTTTCCTCCTAAACCATCCAAGAAAAAGGATGATGAGGATTTTGAGCGCTTTGCTGAAATGATTAGACCTATCTTTTTGCGTATGTGTTTGACTGATATGCTTAAAATGAAGCCTTATGCTAAGTACATGAAAGCTATTCACTACTAGGGAAAACCTTATACACAGAAAATGTTACCAGTAGCGCTGTACAAAATAAAACGCTACTACTACTTAGTAGCAGCGCGCGTAAATCCCTCGCCCTCACCGCCGTCTCCCCAATTCACCGTCGCCCCACTTCGCCGCCTTCTCCTGCCGACGTGGACGCCCGCAACCTCACCGTCTCCCCCCAAGGTTGCCGTCATCCTCACAGCCGCCGCCCGAGACTGCCCTCAGCCTCACCACCGCCGTCCGAGGCCGCCCTCGACGTCACCGACAGCGCCCTCCACCTCACCGCCACCCGAGCCCGCCCAGGACCGCCGTTGCCCGTGCTCGAGCCCGCCCTCTCCGCCCCTGCCTCCGTCACCGAGCACCTCCCCGCCACCGTCTCTCCCCTCTCTGTAAGTCCCCCACCCCTCCCCCCGACTCCTCTCTCTCTCTGCATTTTAGAGAAAAAATTAGTAGAGCAAAAGTTTGTTTACAGCAAAAAATTTAGTTTAGAGCAAAGGATGTTAAGTAGTAGATGTTAGAGCAAAAATTAGTTTAGAGCAAAAAATTTGGTTTACAACAAAAGTTAGTTAGGGTAGTAGGGTATAATTAGGGTAGATGCTGCTTGTATAGTATATAGTGATACTAGTAGATGTTAATTAGGTTAGGGCAATAGTGGTACTAGTAGATGTTAATTAGATGTTTTTCAGTTAGGGCACTAGAGTTTTCTAGGTTAATTAGGTTAGTAGTGCTGCTAGTAGTAGTGGTACAATAGGTTAATTAGGTGATGTTAAATGAATAACCTAAATGAATGAAAATAGTAGTTAACTGAATTTTTTTTCCTTTCATCATTATAGAGCACTAAAGTTAACTGAATTTTGTTCTATTAGTAGTTAAATGAATTTTCTTCTACACTTTGTTTTTGAATTAGCTTGTGAAATTTGGACATGTGGTTGCTTGTGTATATTTGGACATGTGTTGCGGTGTCGAAGAGGGATATTTGAACACTGTTTCCAGGGAATGATGCTGAGTGGCCTATGTTTTGCCCGTATGTTGATTCATTTCTGTTCCGGCAAATTTTAGGTTCTCAATTTGTCCATTTTTTAGCAAAGGTCATGCCAAAATTTTCCGTGAATTTCGGCATGACTTGTGCTACAAACTAGGACATATCGAGTGCCCAGGATTTGCCGCACCAGGAAGGAGTCAACATTCCTGCAAAACAATAGGCCTTTTTTATGTCATTATTTATTTTATTAGGTCTAGAATTAATTGACTAGATTTAATCATAGGAAACATGGCTAGCAACGATGAAGGACAGGGTTCTGGTGATTGCGACGACGTCTACCGGGCGGCAGACGAATTTTTTAGCCTTGCCGACGATCAATCGATGTTGTTGCTGGGCCCACCGATGGAATCGGGGACTGAAACCGACACGTAGACCGGTGCTGAGACTGAGACCGGCGCTGAGACTTAGACCGGCATCAAGACCGTCGCTGAGACTGAGACTGGTGCTGCCTCGGGGAGCGGAGCCGGTGTAGAACCGAAAGCAAAGAGGCAACAGCTTCCTAACAAACTCAGGACTACTAGACTGGTGGTCACGGAGGTGGACGACAGCAACAACCGAACGATCCTCTTAATGATGGATTCTATGTCCTACACCACATGCTGGAGTACAGACGGGATCACCAGAACCTTCGCATGTCACCTAGATCTGGCGATGCCCATATTCTGCAATGGGCAAAGGACATAGGAGATATCCAGGATCATCGACTTCGAGCTGAGTTCTATAACATCCAGCGCAAACTTGCCCAAATCATCATGAAGGAGGTCGTTAGAAAAACAGGGATGTTCTACGGAGAAGGACAAATGTCGCGGGAAGACGTCCGAACATGGATAGCCTCTCAGCGTCTCGACATGAAGCCTTTCACTAAGCTCGAGGACTATCTCCCTGACATGGATGGATGGCACGACATGGTGTAGACAATGTGTTCGTTTAGTCCATACTTTCTGTATGACAAAACTTTGAGTTATGCACGGTGAAACTTTATTTGTGATGTAATTAAATCGTCCTCCTCCTCGACTAGCAAAAATCACTCTAGTTAGGGCATTTTCGGTACGATGAACTTTGTTATTTATGGTTATGATATGTTGTTTCTATTTTTGCCAAGTCTGTCTCTTTCTGTTGCTCAACTATATATGTTGCATATCATCGACTCATGTGACGATGTAGGTGCATAGATCATAGATTGCGAAGAAGTGCTACGCCAAGAGTATATATACGACAAATGGCCGGAGTGTCAGGCCCAGGTGTACCGGTTTCCGGTTTCCGAGCGACAGGCAGTAGTTAGTTTAGGTTCACGCTAATGCAAGAGAGGGATACGAACTCATGTACTCAAAGTGATAGCTTTTCTCGCGTATATCATTGTTTAGATTGATGACGATGTATTTGCAAGTAATCGAGACTTGTATCGCTCTTTTCGAGATGATGACGAGAGACCACTTTGTGTTGGATGATGATTATGATGATGACATGATTTGATGAGACTAATTGTATGTATATGCTATGATTACATTTGTATGTGTATGATATGCTAAAGAATATTGTATAAAGCCTATTCAAATACAAAGCAAATACAAAACAAATATGCAGGAAAAAAACTAATAAAACTAGTAGTAGCGAGGGGGGAAATTTTAGCAGTAGCGCCGCCTTACCAGTAGCGCTTCCCTGTAAACAGCGCTGCAGATAATATCAGCAGCGCCCTTTTCTAAAGAGCGCTACAGCTATTCATGTATAGCAGTAGCGTGGGACAACAGGCACTACTGTTATTCGTTAGCTGTAGCGCCTTATTAGTAGCGCCGGTCCCCGCGCTACTGAGAGGCCCAAAACCCACGCTGCTGCTAGGCTTTTCCCTAGTAGTGATTGTTACAAATAAAAGAAAGATACCGGAAGCTGAAATTTCCACCATGCTTGCTAATTATACTTTTAAGGGTGGAATACCAGAGAAACTAGGAGATCCAGGAGTACCAACTATACCATGCTCCATTAAAAGAAACTATGTTAAAACTGCTTTATGTGATCTTGGAGCCGGTGTTAGTGTTATGCCTCTCTCTTTATATCGTAGACTTGATTTGAATAAGTTGACACCTACTGAAATATCTTTGCAAATGGCTGATGAATCAACTGCTATGCCTGTCAGTATTTGATAGGATGTGCCTGTTGTGGTTGCAAATGTTACTATTTTAACGGACTTTGTTATTCTTGATATTCCCGAGGACGATAGTATGTCAATTATCCTTGGTAGACCCTTTTTGAATACTACAGGGGATGTTATTGATTGCAACAAAGGCAATGTCACTTTTCATGTTAATGGTAATGAGCATACGGTACACTTTCCGAGGAAACAACCTCAAGTCCACAGTATCAATTGTAATGGAAAATTTTCAACAATTACTATTGGACGTTTTGGATTTCCTCTTCCTACTGTCAAGAAGAAATATGATATTCTTATTGTTGGGGACGTGCATATCCCCGTTGAGGTAACCTAGTGTTATTCGAAATTCTCCGGTTTCATGTTATTCGGAAAGAGTTTGTTAACAAGACTTGATCAACCTTGTTAGTGGATTCCTTTTGATGAGCATGAGATGGATGAAGTTAGAAAGCACAACTCTCTGTACCCTCCTTTTACTTTCTGTTATTTAATTAAATAAAACAAAAATAGTATTTTTTGTATGTTTTCTGATTTATCCTTGCAATAAAAAATACCCCTAAAATAAAAGTTCTCCAAATGTCCCGAAAATGAAATATGATTTTTTGTAGAATATTTAAGAATATCTGGCACTAAGAACACATCAGGGGGCCACACCACCTGGCCACGAGGGTCCAGAGTGCGCCCTTCCCCCCGGGCGCACCCCCTGCCTCGTGGGCCCCATGTGGCCCCCCTCCACTTATTCCTGCACCCACACACTACGTCTTCCTCCAGAAAAAATCAACGCACAGCTCAAACTCATGTTCTAGCTCGTTTTGCTGCGATTTTCGATCTCCTTGCTCAAAGCTTCATTCACGAAACTGTTTTGGGGGATTGTTCTTCAGTATGTGACTCCTCCAACTGTCCAATTAGTTTTTGTTCTAGTGCTTTATTTATTGCAATTTTTTGCTGCTAAGGTGACCATGTTCTTGAGCTTGCATGTCAAATTTATATGGTCAAAAGTAGTTTTAATGCATGATTTAGCTTCTAGGCATTTGTGGGAGTAGTTGCTATCAATCTTGTTGATTTTGGTTCACTTTTATTTTGAGTCACTAAAAATTTCAGAAATTTTTCATAGAAAGAAAAATGCATAGGAAAATATACCAAGGTGGTTCCTCGAGGAAGCAAGGACCAAGGCTCGCGATACATGAGCCAGACGATGAACCACCGAGGGAAGCTCAAGTGCGGCCTTGTGAATGGCCATCAGAAGATTTTATGGTTCAAGCAGGCATGAAGGAGGAATTTGACGTGTATGTGCATAATGCTGAACTTGAGGGCTTTGTGTCAGATAAGTGCCCCCAATACTACTACCTAACTGATTCCTCTGTGAGAAGGTTCAAATTCACATCCTCACGCAATTATCACACTGCATTGTTTGATCTTTATGATAAATCATATAACATGGACCTAGAAGATTTTAATACTGCTTGTAAACTCCGGCAGTGGGGCAATTTTAGTGAACCTCGCAAATCTGAATATAAAGACTTTCTTGCCAGGATCACTGTGGGGGAATCTAGAGAAATCACACAAGCTACCATAGGGAGCATTCCTTTTCCTTCCATACATTATTTTGCTCTCTTTATAGGTAGATGCATTAATGGTAAAGATGAAGCTTGTCACATGTGCGTTCCAGATCTTTGTGTTCTCAAAAGTGCGGTATTAGGAGATAAAAAATATAACTTGGGGGCGATTGTTGCACGAAGGTTGCATAATAACAGTATAAGTGGAGATTTGTTTGGTGGGATTTATGCAACTCGTTTAGCTAACTATCTTGATGTACCCATACATTCAAATGATATAGAGTTGCCTCCTGTTTATTTAGATCATAATGCTATGGTTCGCCATCAATTTATTGAGAGGAATGAACAACCCCTTCAGTACCGACTAATCTTTGACAGACAGCATGCTATCCATATTGCTCTCCCTGCTCTTACTTTCTTTGTCTTTCAGGCAAAAAGGAGATATGTTATAACCAGGGAAGAGGCGAACTAGTATGAAAGGAGGACCGAGGCAGCTCGCCTCCAAGCTGCAGCTAGTCAGGCCGTAGCGGTTGCATCTCAGTATGGCCCCAGTTACAACATTGGATATCCGCCAGGCCAGCCGTGGCCATAGACCAACTTAGGCCAAAAGCCTAAGCTTGGGGGAGTACATATTTCTCACCGACATTACATTCATGTTCACACACTCATTCTAGTTGTCGGTGCTCATACAATTTCATTGTACTATGCATGCTAGTTTATTTTCTTTTATAAGCCTTCTTCTTGTGTGTTTGAAAAACCTTAATAAAAACAAAAAAATTAGCTAGTCTACTTTCCATGCTTGTGGTAGTATTTAAAAGAAAACCCCAAAAGATTTTTCGTTCTTCTTTTGCTTGTTGGGAGCTTTCCCGTGTAAATAGTTTTATTTCTTTTCTTTTCTTTGGGGGTCGAGACGAGAAGACCATGATGAAAATGTTGAGTGGCTCTCATTTGCATTATTGTTGCTTTAACCAAGAGCCCATATTACCTTGTCTTCTCCCTTGTATTAAATGCTTGCAGATTCCAGCTTGATCCAATGCACGTGCACTATTATTATTTTCCACACCGTTCGGTCGTGCAAGTGAAAGTTAATAATGACGATATATGATGGACTGATTGAGATGAGAGAAGCTGGTATGAACTCGACCTATCTTGTTGTGTAAATATGATTAGTTCATCATTTCTGATTCAGCCTATTATCAATGAAACATGTTCGCAATGACAATTAGAGATTATAGTTGCTCATGCCATGCTTAATTAGCTAGGAGTTTATAATGGTTTACCTTGCGTGTCAACATGCTATTAAAATGGTTGTGATGTGGTATGATAGGGTGGTATCCTCCTTTGAATGATTCGAGTGGCTTGACTTGGCACATGTTCACGCATGTAGTTGAAACAAAATCGACATAGCATCCACGATATTTATGTTCATGGTGAATTATATCCTACTCATGCTTGCACTCAGTGCTGATTAATTTTAATGCATGTTCATGACTGTTGTCTCTCTCTAGTTGGTCGCTTCCCAGACTTTTTCTAGCCTTCACTTGTACTAAGCGGGAATATTGCTTGTGCATCCACTTCCATAAACCCCAAAGTTATTCCATATGAGTCCACCATACCTTCCTATATGCGGTATTTACCTGTCGTTCCAAGTAAATTTGTATGTGCCAAACTCTAAACCTTCAAATGAAATTCTGTTTTGTATGCTCGAACAACTCATGTATCAACTAGGGTTGTCTATATCTTCCATGCTAGGTGGGATATTCTCACGAGGAGTGGACTCCACTCCTCACTCACGAGAAAATGGCTAGTAACCGGGATGCCCATTCCCATGCTCAAATCAAAATAATTGGAAACAAAACTGCCCCAGGATTGTTGTTAGTTGGAGGCACCCATTGTTTCGGGCAAGCCATGGATTTATGCTTGCTGGTGGTGGGGGAGTATAAACTTTACCATTCTGTTTGGGAACCGCCTATAATGTGTGTAGCATGGAAGATATCGCGATCTCTTGGTTGTTACGTTGACAATGAAAGTATGCCACCCAAAATATTATTTATATCCATTTCAAAACTCGAGCTCTGGCACCTCTGCAAATCCCTGCTTCCCTCTGCGAAGGGCTGATACGTCTCCGTCGTATCTACTTTTCCAAACACGTTTGCCCTTGTTTTGGACTCTAACTTGTATGATTTGAATGGAACTAACCCGGACTGACGCTGTTTTCAGCAGAATTGCCATGGTGTTGTTTTATGTGCAGAAAATAAAAGTTCTCGGAATGACCTGAAACTCCACGGAACACCTTAGAAAAAACAATAAAAAATCCTCGCAAAAGACGAAGACCAGGGGGGCCACACCCTGTCCACGAAGGTGGAGGGCGCCCCCCTGGGCGTGCCCCCCTACCTCGTGGGCCCCCTGGTGGCCCTCCGACGCCAACTCCAACTCCATATATTGGCTTTCGGGGAGGAAAAAATCAGAGAGAAGAAATCATCGCGTTTTACGATACGGAGCCGCCGCCAAGCCCTAATCTCTCTCGGGAGGGCTGATCTGGAGTCCGTTCGGGGCTCCGGAGAGGGGGATTCATCGTCGTCGTCATCATCAACCATCCTCCATCACCAATTTCATGATGCTCACCGCCGTGCGTGAGTAATTGCATCGTAGGCTTGCTGGACGGTGATGGGTTGGATGAGATTTATCATGTAATCAAGTTAGTTTTGTTAGGGTTTGATCCCTAGTATCCATTATGTTCTGAGATTGATGTTGCTATGACTTTGCTATGCTTAATGCTTGTCACTAGGGCCCGAGTGCCATGATTTCAGATCTGAACCTATTATGTTTTCATGAATATATGTGTGTTCTTGATCCTATCTTGCAAGTCTATAGTCACCTACTATGTGTTATGATCCGGCAACCCCGAAGTGACAATAATCGGGACCACTCCCGGTGATGACCATAGTTTGAGGAGTTCATGTATTCACTATGTGCTAATGCTTTGTTCCGGTTCTCTATTAAAAGGAGGCCTTAATATCCCTTAGTTTCCAATAGGACCCCGCTGCCACGGGAGGGTAGGACAAAAGATGTCATGCAAGTTCTTTTCCATAAGCACGTATGACTATATACGGAATACATGCCTACATTACATTGATGAACTGGAGCTAGTTCTGTGTCACCCTATGTTATGACTGTTACATGACGAACCGCATCCGGCATAATTATCCATCACTAATCCGGTGCCTACGAGTTTTCCATATACTGGTTCTCGCTTATTTACTTTTCCGTTGCTACTGTTACAATCACTACAAAATACCAAAAACATTACTTTTGCTGTCTTTACTTTTGTTACCGTTACCACCACTATCATATTACTTTGCTACTAAACACTTTGCTGCAGATACTAAGTTTCCAGGTGTGGTTGAATTGACAACTCAGCTGCTAATACTTGAGAATATTCTTTGGCTCCCCTTGTGTCGAATCAATAAATTTGGGTTGAATACTCTACCCTCGAAAACTGTTGCGATCCCCTATACTTGTGGGTTATCAAGACCTTTTTCTGGCGCCGTTGCCGGGGAGCATAGCTCTATTCTTTGAGTCACTTGGGATTTATATCTGCTGGACACTATGAAGAACTTGAAAGATGATCGAACTACTATTTTGCCCTCAACTACGAGGGGAGGTAAGGAACTGCCATCTAGCCTTGCACTAGATTCTCCTTCTGTTATGAGTAAGCTAGCGACACCTAAACCTACTACTGCTATGAATTCTGATATGTCGCATGTTATTGATGATGCCACTTCTGCTATGCATGATACTTATGATGAAACTACTTCTATGCTTGATACTACTGTGCCCCTTGGTGAATTTCTCGATGAGCAAATTGCTAGGTCTAGAGAAAGAGAAATTATTGCACCTGAATACGATGATGTTAGTGATGATGAAAATATGCCTGCTATTCCTGAGGGTTACCTTTTTGATGCTGAATCTTCTGCAGCTATTCTTGCTTGCCAGGATAGATATGAACTTAAGAGGTTGCTAGTTAAATGGAGTAAAGAATCTTTTAGAGATAGGATGAGACCCGACCCTGCTTTTGCTACTTCACCTATCTGTGTTCCTGATAAGGATTATTATGATTTTTCTGTTGATCCATATATAATTACTTTGGTTGAATCTGATCCTTTTTATGGCTATGAATCTGAAACTGTTGTGGCACATCTTACTAAGTTAAATGATATAGCTGCCCTGTTTACTAATAATGAGAGATCGCGCTACCTTTATTTACTCAAAATATTTCCGTTCTCATTAAAGGGTGATGCTAAGATATGGTTTAATTCTCTTGATCCTGGTTGTGTGCAAAGTCCCCAGGATATGATTTATTACTTCTCTGCTAAATATTTCCCAGCTCATAAGAAACAAGCTGTTTGAGGGAAATATACAACTTCGTGCAAATTGAAGAAGAGAGTCTCCCACAAGCTTGGGGGAGGCTTCTCAAGTTACTTAATGCTTTGCCTGATCATCCTCTTAAGAAACCTGAAATATTTGATATATTTTATAATGGACTAACCGATGCTTCCAGAGATTACCTGGATAGTTGTGCTGGTTCTCTTTTCAGGGAAAGAACACCGGATGAAGCTGAAATTCTATTGAATAATATGTTGGAAAATGAAAATAATTGGGCACCTCCCGAGCCACCTCCTGAGCCAGTTCCTGAGCCAATTACTGAGCCTATTCCTAAACCAACTCCGAAGAAGAGAGGTGTTCTATTTCTCAGTCCCGAAGATATGCATGAGGCAAAGAAATCTATGAAAGAAAAAGGTATTAAAGCTGAAGATGTTAAGAATTTACCTCCTATTGAAGAAATACATGGTCTTAATTTACCGCCTGTTGAAGAAGTATATGATCTCAATTACTTATTTAATGAAGAACCTCCCGATATCCCGACACAGGTAGTAAAGGTAAATTCTCTCTATAGATATGATAAAGCTGAAGTCCCTCCTACTAAAATTGCTAGTCAGTGCTTGGATGAGTTTGATGACTTTATGTTTAAGCAAGATGACTTTAATGCTTATTTTGGTAGACAATTAAAACAGAATACCTTTATGATTAAACGCTTGGGTGATTATATGGCTGATATTAGAGGTGAACTTAAACTTGTTAGCAAACATGCTTCTATGGTTACCACTCAAGTAGAACAAGTACTTAAAGCTCAGAAAGAAGTGCTTGATGAAATGAATAGTAAGAAAAATGATTATGCTGTTAGAGTGGCTACTAGAACTGGTAGAATGACTCAGGAACCTTTGTATCCTGAAGGCCACCCTAAGAGAATCGAGCAAGATTCTCAGAGAAATAATATTGATGTACCTAGTTCTTCTAAGAGGAAGAAAAAGAAAAATGATAGGACTTTGCAAACTTTTAGTGAACCTATTGCTGAACCACCTGAGAATCCAAATGATATCTCTATGTCTGATGCTGAAACACAATCAGGTGATGAACATGAACCTAGTGATAATGTTAATGATAATGTTCATGTTGATGCTCAACCTAGTAATGATAATGATGTAGAAGTTGAACCTGCTGTTGATCTTGATAACCCACAATCAAAGAATCAAGGTTATGATAAAAAAGACTTCGTTGCTAGGAAACATGGTAAAGAAAGGGAACCCTGGGTTCAGAAACCCATGCCTTTTCCTCCGAAACCATCCAAGAAAAAGGATGATGAGGATTTTGAGCGCTTTGCTGAAATGATTAGACCCATCTTTTTGCGTATGCGATTAACTGATGTGCTCAAAACAAATCCTTATGCTAAGTATATGAAGGATATCATTACTAATAAAAGAAAGATACCTGAAGCTGAAATTTCCACCATGCTTGCTAATTATACTTTTAAGGGTGGAATACCAAAGAAACTTGGAGATCCCGGAGTACCTACTATACCATGCTCCATTAAGAGAAATTATGTTAAAACTGCTTTATGTGATCTTGGAGCCGGTGTCAGTGTTATGCCTCTCTCTTTATATCGTAGACTTGACTTGAATAAGTTGACACCTACTGAAATATCTTTGCAAATGGCTGATAAATCAACTGCTATACCTGTCGGTATTTGTGAGGATGTGCCTGTTGTGGTTGCAAACGTTACTATTTTAACGGACTTTGTTATTCTTGATATTCCCGAGGATGATAGTATGTCTATTATTCTTGGAAGACCTTTCCTTAATACTGCAGGGGCTGTTATTGATTGCACCAAAGGCAATGTCACTTTTCATGTTAATGGCAATGAGCACACGGTACATTTTCCGAGGAAACAACCTCAAGTTTATAGTATCAACTCTATTGGAAAAATTCCATCGATTATATTTGGAGGTTTTGAATTTCCTCTCCCTACTGTCAAGAAAAAGTATGATATTCTTATTGTTGGGGATTTTCATATCCCCGTTGAGGTAACTTAGTGTTATTCGAAATTTCTCCGGTTCCGTGATTATTCGGAATGAGTTTGTTAACAAGACTTGATCAACCTTGTTAGTGGGTTCATTTTGATGATCACGAGATGGATGAAACTAGAAGCACAACCTTCTGTACCCTCTTTATATTTTCTGTTATTTAGTAGAAATAAAGTAAAATAGTATTTTTCTGTCTGTCTCCTGACTTATCCGTGCAATATAAAAATATCCCGAAAATAAAAGTCCTCAGAATGCCATGCCAATTTAATATGATTTTTCGGGAATATTTGAGGATTTACTGTGCAAAAATTACCACGGGGTGAGCTGCCACCTGGCCACGAGGGTGGAGGGCGCGTCCTACCACCCTGGGCGCGCCCCCTGCCTTGTGGGCCCATGGTGGCCCTCCTCCACTTATCCCTGCTCCCATCTTCTTCCTCTGCCTCACACAAACACGAAAAACCAACTCAAGCACGAGTTCCAGCCTCCGTTGCTGTGATTTTCGATCTCCTTGCTCAAAGCACCTCTCGCAAAACTGCTTGGGGAGATTGTTCCTTGGTATGTGACTCCTCCATTGGTCCAATTAGTTTTTGTTCTAGTTCTTTATTCATTACAAATTTGTTCTTCATAGGTGACCATGTTCTTGAGCTTGCATGTCAAATTTATATGGTTCCAAGTAGTTCTAATGCTTGATATAGGCCCTAGGCACTTGTGGGAGTTGTTCCTATCAATTTTGATGAAGTTGGTTCACTTTTATTTGAAGTTACTAAAAAATTCAGAAATTTTTCAGAGGAAACAATATGATTAGGAGGATGTTCCAAGGTGGTCCTTCAAGGAAGCAAGGTCCCAAGCTTGCAATACGTGATGCTGACGAGGAACCACCAAGAGACGCTCCTGTGAGGCCCTGTGAATGGCCTTCAGAAAATTTTATGAATCAAGTGGAAATCAAAGAAGAATTTAGTGCATATTTGAGTAACGCCGGTCTTGAGGACTTTGAAGCTGACAAATGCCCCCAGTATCATGATCTCACAAGTTCATTTGTGAGGAGGTTTGAGTTTTCATCTTCGCGTAATTCTCCTTCAGTCATGTTTGACCTTTATGACAAATCTTATACCATGGACTTAGAGTCTTTCACTTCTGCTTGCAAACTTCCATCTTGGGGTAATGTCAAGGATCCCCCTAAATTTGAATATAGAGACTTTCTTAATAGAATAACTGTGGGGGAATCTAGAGATATAACACAAGCCACTATAGGGAGCGTTCACTTTCCTGCTATACATTATTTTGCTCTCTTCATAGGTAGATGCATAAATGCTAAGGATGAAGCATGTCACATGTGTGTCCCTAATCTCAGCATTCTCAGGAGTGCTGTGTTAGGAGACCAATCTTATCATTTGGGAGCCATTGTAGCTCGCAGGTTGCATCAGAATAGACATAGCAGAGATTTCTTTGGAGGAATTTATGCAACCCGCTTAGCTAATTTTCTTGAGATAGATATTCGTGAGGGTGATATGGAGTTACCCCCTTATTATTTGGATTTTGATTCTATGGTTTCCCACCAGTTTGTTGAGAGGACTGAACCACCTCTTCAGTATCGACTAATCTTTAACAAACGTCATGTAGTCCATATTGCCCTTCCTGCTCTTGCCTTCTTTGATTTTCAGACAAAAGGAAGATATATTATTACTAGAGAGGAGGCAGATGAGTACGAGAGGAGAGCAGAGGCTGCTCGATGCCACGCTATAGCTCAGGCGGCGATAGTCGCTGCGTCACAGTATGACCCTAGCTTCACCTACGGGTATCCTCCAGGCTATCCCTGGCAATAGACCAACTTAGGCCAAAAAGCCTAAGCTTGGGGGAGTACGTATTTCCCACCGACATTACATTTATGTTCACACACACTCATTGCTAGATGTCGGTGCTCATACTTTTTCACTGTAATATCCATGTTAGTTTAAATTTCTTTTTCCTGCTTTCTTCTTGTGTGTTTAATAAACCTTAAGAAAAACCAAAAACTTAGTAGTAGTTTACTTCTTTGCTTGTAGTAGAATTAAAAAGAAAAAACCCAAAAATATTTCCCGTTCTACTTTTACTTGTTGGGAGCTTTCCCGTGTAAATAGTTTTTATTTCTTTTCTTTTCTTTGGGGGTCGAGAAGACCATATTGAAAATGCGTAGTGGCTCTTATATGCATGATTGTTTATTTAACTTAGAGCCCATATTACTTGTCTTCTCTCTTGAGTTGAATGCTTGCAGATTCCAGCTTAGTCCAATGCACGTGCACTCTTATTATTATACACACCGTTCGGTCGTGCAAGTGAAAGGCAATAATGATGATTTATGATGGACTTATTGGGAAGAGAAAAGCTGGTATGAACTTGACCTCTCCTATTTTTGTAAATATGATGATTCATTGTTCCTGAGTCAGCTATTATGAAGTAAACATATTTGCAATGACATTTAGAGATTATAGTTGCTTGTGCCATGCTTGATTAGATATGAGTTATAATGGTTTACCTTGCGTGCCAACATGCTATTACAATGATTATGATGTGGTATGATGGGATGGTATCCTCCTTTAAATGTATTGAGTGACTAGACTTGGCACATGTTCACGCATGTAGTTGAATCAAATCAACATAGCCTTCATAATATTTATGTTCATGGTGGAATATATCCTACTCATGCTTGTGTTTGGTGTAAATTAATTTTAATGCATGTTTACGACTGTTGTCGCTCTCTCAGTTGGTCGCTTCCCAGTCTTTTGCTAGCCTTCACGTGTACTAAGCGGGAATACTGCTTGTGCATCCAAACTCCTTAAACCCCAAAGTTGTTCCATATGAGTCCACTATACCTACCTATATGCGATATTTACCTGCCGTTCCAAGTAAATTTGTATGTGCCAAACTCAACCTTCAAATAAACATTCTGTTTTGCATGCTCGATTAACTCATATGTCAACTAGAGCTGCCCTTATCTACCGTGTTAGGCGGGTTATTCTCAAGAGGAGTGGACTCCGCTCCTCATTCACGAGAAAATGGCTGGTATCCGAGATGCCCAGTCCCATGCTTTATGCAAACTAAATCAAAATAACTGCAAACAAAACTCCCCCTGGGACCCGTTGAATGTTGGAGGCACTCGTTGTTTCGAGCAAGCCATGGATTGATGCTTGTGGAGGAGGGGGAGTATAAACTTTACCATTCTGTTTGGGAACCGCCTATAATCTATTTAGCATGAAAGATATCGTCGTCTTTTAGTTGTTATGTTGACAATGAGAGTATGCCGCTCAAAATATAATTTATCTCTATTTCAAAACCGAGCTCTGGCACCTTTACAAATCCCTGCTTCCCTCTGCGAAGGTCCTATCCATTTACTTTTATGTTGAGTCATCATCCTTCTTATTAAAAGCACCCGCTGGAGAGCACACTGTCATTTGCATTCATTATTATTGGTTTATATTGGGTATGACTTGACTGGATCTCTTTTACCGTGAATTACAATGTTTAGTCAGTCCTTGATCTTTAAAGGTGCTATGCATTTATGTTTTGCAGTCTCAGAAAGGGCTAGCGAGATACCATTTTGTTATATCATGTTATGATTATTTTGAGAAAGTGTTGTCATCCGAGTTTTATTATTATGGCTTGCTAGCTGATTATGCTATTGATATGAGTAATTATGAGACCTACGTGTTATTGTGAGTATGGTTAGTTCATAATAATTGTTGAAACTTGAATGCTGGCTTTTCATGTTTACAACAAGAAGAGCAAACAGAGTTTGTAAAAGTTTTTCTTTTTTCTCTTTCAGTTTGTCAACTGAATTGCTTGAGGACAAGCAAGGGTTTATGCTTGGGGGAGTTGATACGTCTCCATCGTATCTACTTTTCCAAACACTTTTGCCCTTGTTTTGGACTCTAACTTGTATGATTTGAATGGAACAACCCGGACTGACGCAGTTTTCAGCAGAATTGTCATGGCGTTGTTTTATGTGCAGAAAATAAAAGTTATCGGAATGACCTAAAACTCCACGGAACACCTTAGAAAAAAAAATAAAAAATCCTTGCAAAAGATGAAGACCAAGGGGCCCACACCCTGTCCACGAGGGTGGAGGGCGCGCCCCCTACCTCGTGGGCCCCCTGGTGGCCCTCCAACTCCATATATTGGCTTTCGGGGAGAAAAAGATCAGAAAGAAGAAATCATCGCGTTTTACGATACGGAGCCGCCGCCAAGCCCTAATCTCTCTCGGGAGGGCTGATCTGGAGTCCGTTCGGAGCTCCGGAGAGGGGGATTCGTCACTGTCGTCATCATCAACCATCCTCCATCACCAATTTCATGATGCTCACCGCCGTGCGTGAGTAATTGCATCGTAGGCTTGCTGGACGGTGATGGGTTGGATGAGATTTATCATGTAATCGAGTTAGTTTTGTTAGGGTTTGATCCCTAGTATCCATTATGTTCTGAGGTTGATGTTGCTATGACTTTGCTATGCTTAATGCTTGTCACTAGGGCCCGAGTGCCATGATTTCAGATCTGAACCTATTATGTTTTCATGAATATATGTGAGTTCTTGATCCTATCTTGCAAGTCTATAGTCACCTACTATGTGTTATGATCCTGCAACCCCGAAGTGACAATAATCGGGACCACTCCCGGTGATGACCATAGTTTGAGGAGTTCATGTATTCACTATGTGCTAATGCTTTGTTCCGGTTCTCTATTAAAAGGAGGCCTTAATATCCCTTAGTTTCCAATAGGACCCCGCTGCCACGGGAGGGTAGGACAAAAAATGTCATGCAAGTTCTTTTCCATAAGCACGTATGACTATATACGGAATACATGCCTACATTACATTGATGAATTGGAGCTAGTTCTGTGTCACCCTATGTTATGACGGTTACATGACGAACCGTATCCGGCATAATTATCCATCGCTAATCCGGTGCCTATGAGTTTTCCATATACTGGTTCTCGCTTATTTACTTTTCCGTTGCTACTGTTACAATCACTACAAAATACCAAAAACATTACTTTTGTTGTCTTTACTTTTGTTACCGTTACCACTACTATCATATTACTTTGGTACTAAACACTTTGCTGCAGATACTAAGTTTCCAGGTGTGGTTGAATTGACAACTCAGCTGCTAATACTTGAGAATATTCTTTGGCTCCCCTTGTGTCGAATCAATAAATTTGGGTTGAATACTCTACCCTCGAAAACTATTGTGATCCCCTATTCTTGTGGGTTATCAAGGGCCTATCTATTTACTTTTATGTTGAATCACCATCCTCTTATTAAAAAGCACCAGTTGGAGAGCACCGTTGTCATTTGCATGCATTACTATTAATTTATATTGAGCATGACTATGAATGGATCTCTTTTACTGTGAATTACAATGTCCAGTCAGTCCTTTATCTTCAGAGGTGCTCCGCATTTATGTTTTGCAGTCTCAGAAAGGGCTAGCAAGATACTATCTTGTTATATCATATTATGATTATTTTGAGAAAGTGTTGTCATCCGAGATTTATTATTATTGCTCGCTAGTTGATTATGCCATTGATATGAGTAAATATGAGACCTAGATGTTATTGTGAATGTGGTTAGCTCATTTGGCTGAAAACTTGAATGCTGGCTTTACATATTTGCAACAACAAGAACCAACATAGTTTGTAAAAGTTTTTCTTTATCACTTTCAGTTTGTCAACTGAATTGCTTGAGGACAAGCAAAGGTTTAAGCTTAGGGAGTTGATACGTCTCCATCGTATCTACGTTTCCAAACACTTTTTCCCTTGTTTTGGACTCTAACTTGCATGATTTGAATGGAGCTTACCCGGACTGACGCTATTTTCAACAGAATTGCCATGGTGTTATTCTTGTGCAGAAATAAAAGTTCTCGGAATGACCTCAAACTTCACGGAGAATATTTTTGGAATTAATAAAATATACTGGCGAAAGAATCAAGACCAGGGGGCCCACACCCTTTCCACGAGGGTGGGGGCGTGCCAGCCCCCCTGGGCAGGCCCCCTGCCTCGTGGGCCCCCTAAGGCTCCACCGACCTCAACTCCAACTCCATATATTCACAATCGGGAGGAAAAAATCAGAGAGAAGGATTCATCACGTTTTACGATACGGAGCCACCGCCAAACCCTAATCTCTCTCGGCAGGGCTGATCTGGAGTTCGTTCGGGGCTCCGGAGAGGGGAATCCGTCGCTGTCATATCATCAACCATCCTCCATCACAAATTTCATGATGTTCACCACCGTGGGTGAGTAATTCCATCGTAGGCTTGCTGGATGGTGATGGGTTGGATGAGATTTACCGTGTAATCGAGTTAGTTTTGTTAGGTTTTGATCCCTAGTATCCAGTATGTTCTAAGATTGATGTTGCTATGACTTTGCTATGCTTAATGCGTGTCACTAGGGCCTGAGTGACATGACTTCAGATCTGAACCTATTATGTTTTCATGAATATATGTGAGTTCTTGATCCTATCTTGCAAGTCAATAGTCACCTACTATGTGTTATGATCCGGCAACCCTGAAGTGACAATAATCGGGACCACTCCCGGTGATGACCATAGTTTGAGGAGTTCATGTATTCACCAAGTGTTAATGCTTTGGTCGAGTACTCTATTAAAGGAGGCCTTAATATCCCTTAATTTCCAATAGGACCCCGCTGCCATGGGAGGGTAGGACAAAACATGTCATGCAAGTTCTTTTCCATAAGCACATATGGCTATATTCGGAATACATGCTACATTACATTGATGAACTGGAGCTAGTTCTGTGTCACCCTATGTTATAACTATTGCATGAGGAATCGCATCCGACATAATTATCCATCACTGATCCAATGCCTACGAGCTTTTCACGTATTGATCTTTGCTTAGTTACTTTACTGTTGCCACTGTTACAAGTACTACAAAACTGCTACTGTTACTTTTGCCACTGTTACCGTTACTTCCATATTACTTTGCTACTAAATACTTTACTGCAGACATTAAGTTTTCCAGGTGTGGTTGAATTGACAACTCAGCTGCTAATACTTGAGAATATTCTTTGGCTCCCCTTGTGTCGAATCAATAAATTTGGGTTGAATACTCTACCCTTGAAAACTGTTGTGATTCCCTATACTTGTGGGTTATCAGTTGTGCCTTCTAACTTCATCCATCTCATGCTCATCAAAAGGAATCCACTAACAAGGTTGATCAAGTCTTGTTAATGAACTTCTTCCGAATAACCTGAAACCGCAGAATTTTCAATTAACACTATGTTACATCAATGGGGATATGCATGTCCCCAACAATAAGAACATCATATTTCTTTTTGACAGTAGGAAGAGGGCTGATACGTCTCTAACGTATCTACTTTTCCAAACACTTTTGCCCTTGTTTTGGACTCTAACTTGCATGATTTGAATGAAACTAACCCGGACTGATGCTGTTTTCAGCAGAACTGCCATGATGTTGTTTTATGTGTAGAAAAGAAAAGTTCTCGGAATGTCCTGGAAATCCACGGAGGCACTTTTTGGAATTAATAAGAATTTTTGGCGAAAGAATCAACACCAGGGGGGCCAGGGCCTGTCCACGAGACAGGGCGGCGCGCCCCCCTTGTAGGGCGCGCCCTCCTATCTCGTGGGCCCCCTGGACCTCCACCGACCTCAACTCCAACTCCATATATTCACATTCGGGGAGAAAAAAATCAGAGAGAAAGTTTCATCGCGTTTTACGACACGGAGCCGCCGCCAAGCCCTAATCTCTCTCGGGAGGGCTGATCTGGAGTCCGTTCGGGGCTCCGAAGAGGGGGATTCATAGCCGTCGTCATCATCAACCATCCTCCATCACCAATTTCATGATGCTCACCGCCGTGCGTGAGTAATTTCATCGTAGGCTTGCTGGACGGTGATGGATTGGATGAGATTTACCATGTAATCAAGTTAGTTTTATTAGGGTTTGATCCCCAGTATCCACTATTTTCTGAGATTGATGTTGCTATGACTTTGCTATGCTTAATGCTTGTCACTAGGGCCCGAGTGCCATGATTTCAGATCTGAACCTATTATGTTTTCATGAATATATGTGTGTTCTTGATCCTATCTTGCAGGTCTATAGTCACCTATTATGTGTTATGATCCGACAACCCCGAAGTGACAATAATCGGGATACTTCTCGGTGATGACCGTAGTTTGAGGAGTTCATGTATTCACTATGTGCTAATGCTTTGTTCTGGTTCTCTATTAAAAGGAGGCCTTAATATCCCTTAGTTTCCGCTAGGACCCCGCTACCACGGGAGGGTAGGACAAAAGATGTCATGCAAGTTCCTTTCCATAAGCACGTATGACTATTTACGGAATACATGCCTACATTACATTGATGAACTGGAGCTAGTTCTGTGTCACCCTATGTTATAGCTATTACATGAGGAATCGCATCCAGCATAATTATCCATCACTGATCCATTGCCTACGAGCTTTTCATATATTGTTCTTCGCTTATTTACTTTTCCGTCGCTACTGTTACAACTACTACAAAAACCCAAAAACATTTGTCTTTACTTTTGCTACTGTTACCTTTATTATCATACCACTTTTGCTACTAAACACTTTGCTGCAGATACTAAGTTATCCAGGTGTGGTTGAATTGACAACTCAACTTCTAATACTCAAGAATATTCTTTGTCTCCCCTTGTGTCGAATCAATAAATTTGGGTTGGATACTTTACCCTCGAAAGTTGTTGCGATCCCCTACACTTGTGGGTTATCAAGACTAATTTATGGCGCCGTTGCCGGGGAGCATAGCTCTATTCTCTGAGTCACATGGGATTTATATCTATTGATCACTATGAAGAACTTGAAAGACGACCGAACTACTATTTTGCCCTGGGAGGTAAGGAACTGCCATCTAGCCTTGCACTAGATTCTCCTTCCATTATCAGTAGGCTTGCGACACCTGAACCTGCTACTGCTACGAATTCTGATATGTCGCATGTTATTGATGATGCCACTTCTGCTATGCATGGTGAAACTACTTCTGTGCGTGATACTACGTTGCCATTAGGTGAATTTCTTGATGAACAACTTGCTAGAGTTAGGGGGAATGAAAATACTGAAGAACCTATTACTGATGATAGTAATGATGAAGTCTCTCCCAATGATTATGTATTGCATATTGTTCCTAAGGGTTATGTTATGAATGAAGAAGCTTCTAGGGAAATCTTTTCTTGCAATGATAGATATGATCTTAAGAAATTATTAGCTAAATGGAAGCAGCAGTCTCTTAATGCTAGAATGAAAACTGACCCTGCTTTTGCCACTTCACCTATCTGTGTTACTGATAAGGATTATGAATTCTCTGTTGATTCTAAAATTATTACTTTAGTTGAATCTGATCCTTTTTATGGCCTTGAATCTGAAACTGTTGTGGCACATCTTACCAAGTTGAATGATATAGCTACCCTGTTTACTCATGATGAGAAGTCTCGCTATTATTATATCCTTAAGATATTTCCGTTCTCATTAAAGGGTGATGCTAAGACTTGGTATAATTCTCTTGCTCCTGGTTGTGTGCGTAGTCCCCAGGATATGATTTATTACTTCTCTGCTAAATATTTCCCTGCTCATAAGAAACAAGCTGCCTTGCGGGAAATATATAATTTTGTGCAAATCAACGAAGAGAGTCTCCCACAAGCTTGGGGGAGGCTTCTCCGGTTACTTAATACTTTGCCTAATCATCCTCTTAAGAAAAATGAAATACTTGATATCTTTTATAATGGATTAACCGATGCTTCCAAGGACTACTTGGATAGTTGTGCTGGTTGTGTTTTCAGGGAAAGAACAGTCGACGAAGCTGAAATATTATTGAACTAGCAGGGTGACCCGCGCATTTGCGCGGCTAGATTTTTCACATGTTGTTTAATTATATTTTTAAAATATTTGGTATATTATATTTGACCATTTGATTTCTTCTCTATCTTGTTCAGTGACCTTAAGATAATAGGCACCAAAAAATAGAACCATAATATTAGGATCCTCTATCTTTTCAAGAAATTTCAAATGAGAAACAGTTGAAATATTGATGGCTCATAAAAACATCGTGTCTTTTTTCTTCCTGATATCTTATCATTAGTGGCATTGCAGTTAGTTTCCATTAGGAAAATGACATCCATTGACATGAACTGACATATGCAATCTCAATCTAATTTAAAGTTATGTATTCATATTCCCCAACAATTGCTAGAACGGTATATATCTTCCAACTCTTGTGTATATACATATATATACCTTGTCATTATCTAACAGTGCGCATAGTATCTGCAACGTAACTTCCTTTTCTTTCGTCGTGCTAGTGTTGGTTGCTCCATTCCCAGAACTAAAAAGACTTATTACATAATTCCCGTAAACTTTTGTGTCTAACATTTACAAATACTGAAGAAAATTTGTTTTGCTCTCCTCATTTCTCATAGTCACTCCCACACTATCGATTTGTCAATTCTTCTCATATGATGTCATGTACACAACTTTTTACGTCGGCATGTGCATGGTTATTTTGTCTAATCGTGTCTATATCGTTTGCACCGAGTTGTATTTTTTTTTAGCATAGTTCCAATATTGCACTTCGTACATGAGATCAAGTTATTGTTGATACTTCCTCTCTCAGTCATTTTAATCCTAGTTTTTGTTTTAGATTCAAGACATTTTCCCCCTATTTCTCTTCCCTATATATGGCAATATAATCATGAGCTGAAAATTAGGCCTAGCTCCCTGTAAGAGGAGTGGATATGCAATCTCATCACCTAGATCCCTATTTTATTTTGTTGTAAATACGTCTCCCATGTTGTACTTAAAAACATGTCAATATATCCACATTTTCTAGAAATTTTGTTTCGCTCTATACCATCTGTCAAAGCTTATTATTGCTGCAGATGCAATGTTGTTTAGGTACCACGTATATCGGTAGGATGGTTAAAGTAACTTAGTGTACAATATTCGCTTCGCAAACGTAAGGTACACAATTTCTAATTATAAGCTTTGGTCGTGAATGTTTATTTCACACGAAGGCCTGAATTTGGCCCGTTAATACCATATATTTATTAATAGATGAAGTGTACTTGACATGATTTTTTTCTAGCCACAACACAATTTTGTATCCCAGCGACTGCCTATTCCAATTGCTTGGTATGAAGCATGCCTTATGCATCCGCTTGATCATGACTTCCCGCGAACATGAACTTCACATGATCACATCGCCGCACAATCTTCTAGACTCTATCTAGATCATGTTTTTTTCTATTTTCTTATTATATTCTCAAACTTCTGTACATTGACACATCTAAATAACCTATGCACATTGACACATCATTGTATTTTACTTTACCACTCATTTTAGTTTTAAGTTTAAGCTCATATTTATGAATCTACCACATAAAGTTTATTATACAAATAAACAGGCTTAAACCGTACATTTACACGTTATCCAATCAAAAAGAAAAGATTGTACGAATACTAAATCTAGTGTCAAGGTATGGTACAGTGAAATCCATTATTATTATTTTTCTTTCTCAATCCATCGTCAAACTCGTGTGTGTTGACCCATGCAAATTGACACTGTTATTTCACTTATTTTTATCACACATGTTAGTTTCAGTCTAAGCTCATATTATATATCTTCCATATAAGAGTTTATTATATATATGAACGTATTTAAAACGTGAGTATACTTTTTACCCAATCAATTAAAAATAATTATACTTTTATGAATCCGGTTCCAATATTTGGTATTTGGCAAGTAAAATCCATCAAGTGCTCTGCAGAAAAAATTATCTAAAACTAACCTAATTCATTCCAGCTATAACCTGGATAAGCAATCACGTTTAAAGCAAGCCGGTTGAATTTCTTGATGGCTGACATCAGCAGTGACATCATTGCATGCAGCCGTTCTACCACCCGTGCATGCAATGGTAATGGGCTTTTTTATTAGCTGTACGCGCGGCTCCCTTTTACAATCAGACTACACCGCTTTTTTAATTAGCTGGACACTGCGCCCTTTTACAACAGGATTGCATCAGGTTTGGCAACTCATCACGTTTTTTGGTACGCTAATGTGGCTCTATGTGGTACGTGTCAGCTAGCAAAAACAGTACATGTTAATGTTCTATGTAACTTTTTAGGCCTTTTAATCCCAACCATTAAAATTTAAATCAACGTGGTATATATTTTTAACCTATGTGGATAAATGTGATGGCTTGTTTGCCTCTTGTTTAATTATATAATAGATAATATGTTGACTAATGAAAATAATTGGACTCTTCCTGAACCAATTCCTGAAGCAATTCCTGAACCAATTGAGCCAACTCCTGAGCCTATTCCTAAACCCACTCCGAAGAAGAGAGGTGTTTTATTTCTTAGTCCTGAAGATATGCAAGAGGCAAAGAAATCAATGAAAGAAAAAGGTATTAATGCTGAAGATGTTAAGAATTTACCACCTATTGAAGAAATACATGGTCTTGATATACTGCCTGAAGAACCACATTGTCTTGATAACCCGACAGAGGTAGTAAAGGTAAATTCTCTCTATAGATATGATAAAATTGAAATCCCCTCTACTAAATTTCATAGCCCATGCTTAGATGAATTTGATGACGTTATGGCTAGACAAGAAAGTTTCAATGCTTATGTTGGTAGAGAGTTAAAGAATAATGCTTTCGAGATAGGACGTGTAAGTGATAATCTGGCTAGAGTTAAAGATGAACTCAAACTCGTAAGAAAATATGCTTCTATGGTTGCTACCCAAGCTGAGCAAGTACTTAAAGCTCAAAATGATTTGCTTGATGAATTAAATAATAAAAATGACTTTGCTGTTAGAGTGGCTACTAGAACTGGTAGAATGACTCAGGAACCTTTGTATCCTGAAGGCCACCCTAAGAGAATCGAGCAAGATTCATAGAGAAATAATTTAGAGGCACCTAGTTCTTCTAAAAAGAAGAAGAAGGAAAACGATAGAACTTTGCATGCTTCTAGTGAACCTACTATAGACACACCTGAGAATCCCAATGATATTTGTATTTTTGATGCTGAAACACAATCAGGTGATGAACATGAACCTAGTGATAATGTTAATGATAATGTTCATGTTGATGCTCAACCTAGCAAAAACAATGATGTAGAGATTGAACCTGCTGTTGATCTTGATAACCCACAATCAAGGAATCAATGTTATGATAAGAGAGATTTTGTTGCTAGGAAGCATGGTAAAGAAAGAGAACCATGGGTTCAGAAACCCATGCCCTTTCCTCCTAAACCATCCAAGTCAAAGGATGATGAGGATTTTGAGCGCTTTGCTGAAATGATTAGACCTATTTTCTTACGTATGTGCTTAACGGATATGCTGAAAGTAAATTCTTATGCTAAGTATATGAAGGATATCATTACAAATAAAAGAAAGATATCGGAAGCTGAAATTTCCACCATGCTTGCTCATTACACTTTTAAGGGTGGAATACCAAAGAAACTTGGAGATCCGGGTGTACCAACTATACCATGCTCTATTAAAAGAAATTATGTTAGAACTGCTTTATGTGATCTTGGAGCTGGTGTTAGTGTTATGCCTCTCTCTTTATATCGTAGACTTGAATTGAATAAGTTGACACCTACTGAAATATCTTTGCAAATGGCTGATAAATCAACTGCTATACCTGTCGATATTTGTGAGGATGTGCCTATTGTGGTTGCAAATGTCACTATCTTAACGGACTTTGTTATTCTTGATATTCCCGAGGACGATAGTATGTCTATTATCCTTGGTAGACCTTTTCTTAATATTGCAGGGGCTGTTATTGATTGCAACAAAGGCAATGTCACTTTTCATGTTAATGGTAATGAGCATATGGTACACTTTCCGAGGAAACAATCTCAAGTTCATAGCATCAAGTCTACTGAAAAATTTCCAACTATCATTTTTGGAGGTTTTGAATTTCCTCTCCCTACTGTCAAGAAAAAGTATGTTATTCTTATTTTGGGGATTTTCATATCCCCATTGAGGTAACTTAGTGTTATTCGAAATTTCTCCGGTTCCACATTATTCGAAATGAGTTTGTTAACAAGACTTGATCAACCTTGTTAGTGGATTCATTTTGATGATCATGAGATGGATGAAACTAGAAGGCACAACCTTCTGTACCCCTTTTTTTTTACTTTCTGTTATTTAGAATAAATAAAGCAAAAATAGTATTATCTGTCTGTTTTCTGAATTATCCGTGCATTAAAAAATAGTCCAAAAATAAAAGTGATCCAAATGCCCTGCAAATTTAGTATGATTTTTTCTGGAATATTTGAGGATTTTAGGCACCAAAAACACTGCAGGAGGGGCAAGCACCAGGCCACGAGAGTGGAGGGCGCCCCCCCTATACGGCGCGCCCCCTGTCTCGTGGGCCCCTGGTGGCCCCTCTCCACTTATC
Organism: Triticum aestivum; assembly: GCF_018294505.1. Taxonomy (NCBI): domain Eukaryota; kingdom Viridiplantae; phylum Streptophyta; class Magnoliopsida; order Poales; family Poaceae; genus Triticum; species Triticum aestivum. Next base: position 747,867,232 of record NC_057813.1, on the reverse strand, counting down.
CCAGTACCCACACACTTCATCTTCTGCCCAAAAAATCCTCATCTAGCTCAAGCACGAGTTATAGCTCATTTTGCTGTGATTTTCGATCTCCTTGCTCAAAGCTCCATACACAAAACTGCTTTGGGAGATTGTTGCTTGGTATGTGACTCCTCCATTGGTCCAATTAGATTTTGTTCAAGTGCTTTATTCATTGCAAATTTTTGCTGCATAGGTGACCATGTTCTTGAGCTTGCATGTTAAATTTTTGAGGTCCCAAGCAATTCCAATGCATGATATAGGCTCTAGGCACTTGTAGGAGTAGTTGCTACCAATCTTGTTTAGTTTTATTCACTTTTATTTTGAAGTTACTAAAATTTCAGAAATTTTCAAAAAAAGAATTATGCTTAGAAGAATGTACCAAGGTGGTTCCTCGACAAAGAAAGGGTCAAGGATTGCTATACATGAGCAAGATGTTGAATTGCCGAGGGACGCAAATGTACGGGCTTGTGAGTGGCCATCCGATGATTTTATAGTCGAAGCGGGCTTCAAGGAGGAACTTGACGCATATGTGCGTAATGCCGAGCTAGAGGACTTCTTACAAGATAAGTGTCCTCAATATTATCAATTGACTGATTCCTTTGTGCGGAGGTTCCAATATATCTGTGCGCGTAATTCTCCTAGTGTCATGTTTGATATTTATGATACATCTTATACCATGGATTTAGAGGATTTCACAACTGCTTGCAAACTCCCGCTACGGGGTAATATTAATGATCCTCGCAAATCTGAATTTAGAGATTTTCTTGCTAGTATTACTATGGGAGAATCTAGAGACATAGCACAAGCTACCATAGGGAGCATTCATTTTCCTGCTATACACTATTTTGCTCTCTTTATTGGTAGATGCATTAACGGTAAAGACAAGGCATGTCACATGTGTGTCCCTGATTTATGTGTCCTCAAGAGTGCTATGTCAGGTTATTTAGATATATTAAAACTGAGCACCCTCCTAGCCCTCTCAAGCCATTAGCGTTTGCAGCCATTGGATTCTTAATTCAATGCATTTATGGCCGTTGGATATGCTCTGGATTGCCCTCAGTTCCTTGTTAACAGCTGCCAGGTGTTATGGGCCGCTGCTCTGGTCGCATTTTTCGGCCTATGTGGTAAACTTCAGCCTAATGGGCCGTTGTCCTCTTCCGGACCCGTAGCAGCATAAGTGCCGTTTCCCAAAAAAATACATTATCTCAATCGGCAGAGTCGCGTGCCTCCCATCCCTTCGCTCGGCGGCTCTCTCCAGATGCGATCGGCCTGCATGACAACCGATGCCGCCATGCCGGACTAGAGAAACGATCCATGGCGACCGCGCTGGTTCGTGAAGCGCCTCGCCGGGCGATGGGACACTGGGTTGGCTCGATCCGTTCGATTGCACAGCGCGGGATGATGGTCTGTGGCGGCAAACATGCATCCGTCCTTTGAAGTTCTATTGCCAACTAACGATGATTGATGGAGAGTTTAATCGGCCATTACTACCAGTCAATGTGCGGACTGCTGGTTATTGTAGGTCAGTTATAGTTGGTGATTCATAATTTTCATTCAACTTATACACGCCAATATCATCCCAACTGTGCCGCTGCTCGTTCCCCACTCTCCTCACTCCCGAAAACAAATCTCAAGCAACAATATGTTATTCTCATGTCTCCAATCCGTTCCAATTCTTCCTCCTTCCTGCATCTCCTCTTCCCTAATCCTTCCTCCAACTTTGGAATTTGTTTTGTTTACTCATGTTGTTCTTTGTGCCCACGAAAAAAACGCAGGTTCTGTACAAGACGAATCAGGCACACACTATTGGCTTTCTTACCTTTTTTCCAGCTGAATCTGTCGATATCCAATGGTTACCGGACAGGTTAGTATGAGTTTGCTCTTATGTCTTGTTTAACTAAATTTATGCCTAAACTCAATATATGTGTCTATGTACTGTCTAATCGTATGATGTGATGTTACTCTAACTATTTAAAATAATTGCATCCTATCGAGCAGGTTATTTAGCAAGTGAAAAATGCGAGAAAGAATTGTACAAGGTGTTGATGCGTCGACATCACACTGTGAATCAAATGAAAATATTGTGGGTCAGTCCGACGTTGTTGCTCACCGCCGTCGCACTGGCTTTTGCATGTGGTGTTCCTCTCCTTGCTGTACTAGGGAGGAGGGACCATGGTTCTTGTTGCATCCTACTCACTTAGGTGAGCACGTTTTCTGATTGACTTCTGGATCAACTTGAAACTGGGATGTTAGGTTTCATGCTTTTCCTCATGACAGTCGTTTTTCTGTCAGATGAGATCTCACATTAGTTATGTGTTGCATCTGAGAGACATAGTAAGATTTTTGAAGCTCTGATGTTTACTATAGACGGTGTGTGGGGTAGCTGAAAGATTGAGAATCTGTACGTAGCTGTGGCTAATGAAGCTGACTTGCACTCCCCAATTGTGTTACCATATGTCATGGCATATACTCTATTTTTTGTGATGAGAATTGCTCTGAATATACATCCACGTTAAAGATCTCAGTATAAATATGGCAAAAATTATTTATAATGTGATTTATTCTGAATATATAAGTTGTGAGCATTAAGAAATATCCTCCAATTTTGCGTTCAAATTAATAAATATCCAGTAGACCAATAGGTCGTCAGCTTTGTAGTCCTATTTGCCCCGATTCTTCAACAGTTCATGTGTGCTATTATGATAACATATTATAGATATGTAAATGATTATTACAATCATATTTAAATAGGAAACCCTTTTACATATATGGGTACATGTAGCTAGAGGGAAATCAAAGCAGGTTGTGACATGTTTGTCTAATGAAGTCTAACACACGCAGAGTTCAGGCTAAGAGAACGACGAGTAGGTCAGACATGAAAATGACGGTGAAGGACTTTTACAGATCATCTGTCCGTTGATTTTCCATAAGACTCAAACCAACTTCACAATACATAATTCAGTTCATGCCAAATTGCAAATCTAACTTTTGCATGTTTCGTGTCTCCACGTATTTACATAATATCCTATATAAATTCCATTTTCATGTCTTCGTATACTTGCAAAAATTCCTACCATTTGATAGCAATAATGGACGAGCGCAGCAACGTGCGCCGGTATGATCTAGTAAAGGTTATAACTTGGGGGAAATAGTTGCACGTAGGTTGCAGAATAATAGTAGAAAGGGAGATTTATTTGGAGGAATTTATGCAACCTATGCGTCTAATTTTCTTAATATAGCCCCACGAGAGGGGGATATGATTTTACCTCCTGTTTATTTGGATAGAGAAGCTATGTACAATCATCATTTTCTTGAGAGGAATGAACAATTCCTCCATTATAGACTAATCTATGACAGACGCAATGTCGTCCCTGTTACTCTTCCTGCTCCCTACCTTTTTGATTATCAGGCAAAAGGAAGATATGTTGTCACCAGGGAGGAAGCAGTTGAATATGAGAGGGGAATGGAGTCAGCTCGCCAACACGCTGCTGCTCAGGACGCGGTTGCCTTTGCATCTCAGTACAACCCCGGTTTCACTTATGGATATCAGCCAGGCGATCCTTGGTACTAGACCAACTTAGGCCAAAAGCCTAAGCTTGGGGGAGTACGTATTTCTCACCGACTTTACATTCATGTTCACACACTAGTCGCTGGTGCTCATACTCTTTCATTGTATTATCCATGCTAGTTTAAATTTCTTTTTCTAGTTTTCTTCTTGTGTATTTGATAAACCTTAAGAAAAGCAAAAAAAATTAGTTAGTTTAATTTCCATGCTTGTAGTGAAATTAAAATGAAAACCCAAAAAGATTTCTTCTTCTTCTTTTACTTGTTGGGAGCCTTCCCGTGTAAATAGTTTTATTTTCTTTTCTTTCTTTTGGGGGTCGAGAAGACTATATTGAAAATGCTTAGTGGCTCTCATTTGCATGATTGTTTATTTAACTTAGGGCCCATATTACTTGTCTTCTCTTTTGAGTTGAATGCTTGCAGATTCCAGCTTAGTCCAATGCACGTGCACTCTTATTATTATACACATTGTCCGGTCGTGCAAGTGAAAGGCAATAATGACGATATATGGTGGACTTATTGGGATGAGAAAAGCTGGTATGAACTCGACCTCTCTTGTTTTTGTAAATATGATGAGTTCATCGTTCCTGATTTAGCTTATTATGAAGTAAACATATTTGCAATAACATTTAGAGATTATAGTTGCTTGTGCCATGCTTGATTAGCTATGAGTTATAATGGTTTACCTTGCGTGCCAACATGCTATTAGAATGATTATGATGTGGTATGATGGGATGGTATCCTCCTTTGAATGAATTGAGTGACTCGACTTGGCACATGTTCACGCATGTAGTTGAATCAAATCAACATATCCTTCATGATATTTATGTTCATGGTGGATTATATCCTACTCATGCTTGTATTCGGTGTGAATTAATTTTAATGCATGTTTACGACTGTTGTCGCTCTCTCAGTTGGTCACTGTCGGTGTCAAAACCGGCGGATCTCGGGTAGGGGGCCCCGAACTATGCATCTAGGCGGATGGTAATAGGAGACAAGGGACACGATGTTTTTACCCAGGTTCGGGCCCTCTTGATGGAGGTAAAACCCTACTCCTGCTTGATTGATATTGATGATATGGGTAGTACAAGAGTGGATCTACCACGAGATCAAGGAGGCTAAACCCTAGAAGCTAGCCTATGGTATGATTGTTGTTGTTTGTTGTGTCCTACGGACTAAAACCCTCCGATTTATATAGACACCGGAGAGGGCTAGGGTTACACAGAGTCGGTTACAATGGTAGGAGATCTACATATCCGTATCGCCAAGCTTGCCTTCCATGCCAAGGAAAGTCCCATCCGGACACGGGACGAAGTCTTCAATCTTGTATCTTCATAGTCTTGGAGTCCGGCCGATGATGATAGTTCGGCTATCCGGACACCCCCTAGTCCAGGACTCCCTCAGTCGCTTCCCAGCCTTTTGCTAGCCTTCACCTGTACTAAGCAACAATACTGTTTGTGCATCCAAACTCCTTAAACCCCAAAGTTGTTCCATATGAGTCCACTATACCTACCTATATGCGGTATTTACCTGCCGTTCCAAGTAAATTTGTATGTGCCAAACTCCAAACATTCAAAGAAATTCTGTTTTGTATGCTCGAGCAGCTCATGTTTCAAATAGGGCTGCCTATATCTTCCATGCTAGGTGGGTTATTCTCAAGAGGAGTGGACTCCGCTCCTCATTCACGAGAAAGGGCCGGTAACCGGGATGCCCAGTCCCATGATCCAAAAAGATCAAAGAAAATCAAAATAATTAAACAAAACTCCCCTAGGGCTGTTGTATGTTGGAGGCACTCGTTGTTTCGAGCAAGCCATGGATTGATGCTTGTTGGTGGCTGGGGGAGTATAAACCTTTACCATTCTGTTTGGGAACTGCCTATAATGCATGTAGTATGGAAGATACAACCATCTCATAGTTGTTGCGTTGACAGCGAAAGTATGCCGCTCAAAATGTTATTCAATCTCTATTTTAAAATTGATCTCTGGCACCTCTACAAATCCCTGCTTCCCTCTGCGAAGGGCCTATCTATTTACTTTTATGTTGAGTCATCACCCTTCTTATTAAAAGCACCCACTGGAGAGCACACTGTCATTTGCATTCATTACTATTGGTTTATATTGGGTATGACTTGACTGGATCTCTTTTACCATGAATTACAATGTTTAGTCAGTCCTTCATCTTTAAAGGTGCTCTGCATTTATGTTTTGCGGTCTCAGAAAGGGCTAGCGAGATACCATTTTGTTATATCATGTTATGATTATTTTGAGAAAGTGCTGTCATCCGAGTTTTATTATTATGGCTTGCTAGCTGATTATGCTATTGATATGAGTAATTGTGAGACCTAAGTGTTATTGTGAGTATGGTTAGTTCATAATATTTGTTGAAACTTGAATGCTGGCTTTTCATGTTACAACAACAAGAGCAAGCAGAGTTTGTAAAAGTTTTTCTTTATCACTTTCAGTTTATCAACTAAATTGCTTGAGGATAAGCAAAGGTTTAAGCTTGGGGGAGTTGATACGTCTCCAATGTATCTACTTTTCCAAACACTTTTGCCCTTGTTTTGGACTCTAACTTGCATGATTTGAATGGAACTAACCCGGACTGACACTGTTTTTAGCAGAACTGCCATAATGTTGTTTTATGTGTAGAAAAGAAAAGTTCTCAGAATGTCCTGGAAATCCACGGAGGCACTTTTTGGAATTAATAAGAATTTTTGGCGAAAGAATCAACACCAGGGGGCCCAGGGCCTGTCCACGAGACAGGGGGGCGCGCCCCCCTGTAGGGCGCGCCCTCCTATCTCGTGGGCCCCCTGGACCTCCACCGACCTCAACTCCAACTCCATATATTCACGTTCGGGGAGAAAAAAATCAGAGAGAAAGTTTCATCGCGTTTACGACACGGAGTCGTCGCCAAGCCCTAATCTTTCTCGGGAGGGCTGATCTGGAGTCCGTTCGGGGCTCCGGAGAGGGGGATTCATCACCGTCGTCATCATCAACCATCCTCCATCACCAATTTCATGATGCTCACCATCGTGTGTGAGTAATTCCATCGTAGGCTTGCTGGACGGTGATGGGTTGGATGAGATTTACCATGTAATCAAGTTAGATTTGTTAGGGTTTGATCCCTAGTATCCACTGTGTTTTGAGATTGATGTTGTTGTTACTTTGCTATGGTTAATGCTTATCACTAGGGCCCGAGTGCCATGATTTCAGATCTGAACCTATTATGTTTTCATGAATATATGTGTGTTCTTGATCCTATCTTGCAAGTCTATAGTCACCTATTATGTGTTATGATCCGACAACCCCGAAGTGACAATAATCGGGATACTTCTCGGTGATGACCGTAGTTTGAGGAGTTCATGTATTCACTATGTGCTAATGCTTTGTTCCGGTTCTCTATTAAAAGGAGGCCTTAATATCCCTTAGTGTCTGCTAGGACCCCGCTGCCACGAGAGGGTAGGAAAAAAGATGTCATGCAAGTTCTTTTCCATAAGCACGTATGACTATTTACGGAATACATGCCTACATTACATTGATGAACTGGAGCTAGTTCTGTGTCACCCTATGTTATAGCTATTGCATGAGGAATCGCATCCGGCATAATTATCCATCACTGATCCATTGCCTACGAGCTTTTCATATATTGTTCTTCGCTTATTTACTTTTCCGTTGCTACTGTTACAACTACTACAAAAACCCAAAAACATTTATCTTTACTTTTGCTACTGTTACCTTTATTATCATACCACTTTTGCTACTAAACACTTTGCTGCAGATACTAAGTTATCCAGGTGTGGTTGAATTGACAACTCAACTGCTAATACTCAAGAATATTCTTTGGCTCCCCTTGTGTCGAATCAATAAATTTGGGTTGAATACTTTACCCTCGAAAGCTGTTGCGATCCCCTACACTTGTGGGTTATCAAGGGCATTCAAAACCTCCAATAGTAATAGTTGATAATTTTCCAATAGAGTTGATACTATGAACTTGTGGTTGTTTCCTCGGAAAGTGTACCGTATGCTCATTACCATTAACATGAAAGGTGACATTGCCTTTGTTGCAATCAATAACAGCCCCTGCAGTATTCAGAAAAGGTCTACCAAGGATGATCGACATACTGTCATCCTCGGGAATATCAAAAATAACAAAGTCCATTAAAATGGTAACATTCGCAACCAGAAAAGGTACATCCTCACAAATACCGATGGGTATAGAAGTTGATTTATCAACCATTTGAAAAGCGATTTGAGTAGGTGTCAACTTATTCAAATCAAGTCTATGATACAAAGAGAAAGGCATAACACTAACACCGGCTCCAAGAGCACGTAAAGCAGTTTTAACATAGTTTTTTAATGGAGCATGGTATAGTTGGTACTCCTAGATCTCCAAATTTCTTTGGTATTCCACCCTTAAAAGTATAATTAGCAAGCATGGTGGAAATTTTAGCTTCCGGTATCTTTCTTTTATTTGTAAAAATATCTTTCATATACTTAGCATAAGGAGGCATTTTAAGCATATCAATCAAACGCATACGCAAAAAGATAGGCTAATCATTTCATAAAAGTGCTCAAAATCCTCATCATCCATTTTCTTGGATGGATTAGGAGGAAAAGGCATGGGTTTCTGAACCAATGGTGCTCTTTCTTTACCGTGCTTCCTAGCAACGAAGTATCTCTTATTATAACGTTGATTCTTTGATTGTGGATTATCAAGATCAAAAGTAGATTCAATCTTTAAATCATTATCATTAGTAGGTTGAGCATCAACATGAACATCATCATTAACATTATCATTAGGTTCATGTTCATCATCGGATTTGTGTTTTAGCATCATAAATAGAAATATCATTGGGATTCTCAGGTGTGTCAATAACAGGTTCACTAGGAGCATGCAAAGTCCTATCCTTATTCTTTTTCTTTTTATTAGAAGGACTAGGTGTATCGGTATTAATTCTCTGAGAGTCTTACTCAACTCTCTTAGGGTGGCCCTCGGGATACAAAGGTTCCTGGGTCATTTTACCACCTCTAGTCATAACTCTAACATCGTTATCATTGTTCTTATTATTCAACTCCTTGAGCAAATCATCTTGTGCCTTAAGTACTTGTTCTACTTGAGTTGTAACCATGGAAGCATCTTATATTTACTAATTGTAGGCACCTTTTAAGCCTTTTCATTAATCCACATCATCAAAATTAATTACACCGTTGGATTGTAAAATTTACGCTCAAGATAAAAGGAAACTTGCATAACATCCATGCCCAAAAAGAGCATCTGACATGCCCAAAAAGAAAGATCTAAAAAAACAAGAACGTATGGATCCGTTCCTTCCATAAAAACACTAATGACTATTAAAAAGGAAAAAAGCAAGCCACGATCCGGTTGATGACACATGGGACTCTATCAATAAATTTATTATAAGGGAAAACATCTCTATTTGAAGCCGTTGGATGAGATTTACCATTGGACAAGTCTGCGATGTTTCTCCATCACTGTCGCCAAAACCCAAAACCCTAATTTCCTGTGCGTCTCCATCTTCCACCGCAGGCTGCTCTCATAATGGTGGGATTCCTGCAGCTTGCCTCACCTATTAGTTTAGATAAACAATACTGTACGTTGACTATCTGCCTACGGTGCCTCAACAACAAATTACTGGGCACCATCTCTCCAACGGCCACCACATATTGGTAGGGAAGGACAGATGCTTCAGGGAATTTCTTATGTTTGGACAAATTCAAGCTAGCAATCATGACGATGCAAAATTTGGGCAAATCTATTGCCCACTCACCCTCAGGTTTGTCTTCTTCTAACTTAGACCACTGCATCTCTATTATATGTTAATCGTACTTAATGCTTCATGGATGGAATTAGTACATGGATGATGTTGGTTGTGTGCAAAAGAAAAATTGCTCGACCATGTTCTCAGCTCAGCTACCGACGCCCAAATGATCCCAACCCCCACGCCCATAGTACGAGTACTAACCAACAGGTTGATTAGATGGGTGTTATTAAATTGATCTGGCTCTACAGCTTCAAAACAGTACATCATAGTCTATGGAGGTTTTTTCAGTATAGGTGGTGCATCAGAAAAGATGACATGAATGCCATACACACACTAAGCTAAAAGATTCAGATCTGTTTTCCCTATATGGTTTCATTATATGTCTGTGGTGCCACGTGCCCCTTACGTTGCTTTTAATTGAATTCTGTTTCCCCTATATGTTTTCATATGGTTGCAAACAGCCTTGACAGCAGAAGTTAGCTAGATCGGTGCGCTCTAATAGATTTTGGTGTCGTGCTTTCAGTTTCGAACATGGATGTGAATATATCTGTATATGCATCCTACTTTTATGTCTTGCCCTCTTTTTATGGGCGTTCAGTACATAATAACTTATTGTCGTGGGCTTACAAACTTCATTAGTAAATTTTGATGTTCTTAGTGATATTTATATAAGCAAACTACAAGAATTGAAGGGGTTTTTGAACAGATACGTCTAATTGTTTACTCTGAATTTCAAGGTTACTGCATGAAGAAAATGAGTTTCCATTAGGGCATTATGTTCAGCTTTTTCCAAATAATCATTGCAGTAAGACAAACTATATTTAAGAATTTTCTTGATATTCATTTTTTTTGTTAATATCATGTAGTTTCTATGAGTATTTTTAGTTTGCCTCTCAACTCTTAAAATAATTTATATGACAATAAAATATTAATTAATTATATCATTGGACTTAGTATATAAGTTAAAATTTATGACTTCAAATGAAGGCGACTTAGACATGTCTACTAATTGCAAGATATGCATCATTGATAGATCAACTGGTCCAGTAACTGTGTAACTTAGATTTTTTCTCCTTGGTAAGAGCTTCTCAACAGGAAATGATAAGAAATTGAGAAACAATGTGCCAATGCCACAGAAGTGTTTAACGACATGTTTAAGTCCCAGTAAAAGGCCCCAGATCACAATAATAATAACACTATCTGGTCTCAGACTGCCATCATGTATATTTCCACATATAGCTAATTGAACTCTTCGGTTGTGGTTTGGCCATGTAATATTAAATCTTCCTTGAGAAACCCACTCGCTGCTGTTTTTTGATTATTCTCAATTTTAAACTATGTATTTCGTTTAGAACGTTTTAAGAGACCTTAAATTATTCCCTAATTGACTATACATCATACACATAGACACATAGGGGTATGTTTGCTCCGGTGCATGATTTATGAAAGACCAATGTGGTTGCTGCAGGCGGTGAACTCTAAAGAAGCAGGTGTGATGGAACTCTCCCGTCAATATGGAAGTTAATTTCTATCATTAACCACATAAAATTAAATGGTAGTGATTACATAATTCCTTATTGACGCTTAATCACTACTAGGGAAAAGCCTATACACAGAATCTTACTAGTAGCGAGGGTTAAAAACCCTCGCTACTACTACTTACTAGTAGCGTAGTTTTTTAAACCTCGCTACTACTAAGTAGATAGCAGTAGCGCGGGTTTTTAACACTCGCTACTACTAAGCGGTCTCTACCGTGCCCCCTGGGACATGCCATAGTAGTAGCGCGGGTTTTCAACCCTCGCTACTACTAAGGAAGATAGCAGTAGCGTTGGTTTTTATCCCTCGCTACTACTAAGTGGTGCCATAGCAGCAGCGAGGGTTAAAAACCCGCGCTACTACTAAAGGTCCCATTTTCAAACTCTACCCCCCCCTCCCCCGTGGATCTCTTTTTCAGTTTTAAAAAAATAAAAGAAAATGATGAGAATGTCAAAAAATAAAAGAAAATAAGTTTCCCATGTGATATGTGGTCTAGTTGATGGGAAAATTTGCAAATATGAATTTCGACTATATTTGCAAAATCTCTCGAGAATTTGTAAAAATGGGCATAACTTTTGCATACTAACTCGGATGAAAAAGTTTTTTATATGAAAAATCATCTACTCGAAAAGTTACATCCAAAACCTAACAGAAAAAATGTTACGGGGCTTTTAAGATCTGGAGGCAAAAAAATTCAAAAAAAATCAGTTTTTTTTTAATTTTTGTTAAATCTGGTCAAACTATGGTCAAGCTAATTATTCAAGAATATTAGTGTTACTAAATAATTATTTTAGTTTTTTTGAATTTTGGTCAAATCTGGTCAAACTGTGGTCAAATCTGGTCAAACTATGGTCAAACTGTGGTCAAACTAATTATTCAAGAAATATTAGTGTTACTAATTTTTTAGAACAATAGTTTCAAACTCAAACAGTGAAATGTGTGACTTCATGCTCAAGCTAAATTCCTGAGGTTAATAGGATTGACATCTTACTATTGTCAGGAAAACAACAAGTGCAGACTTGGAAATGAGGGAGAATAGAACCCGGAAGTTAAGCGTGCTCAGGCTGGAGTAGTGAGAGGATGGGTGACCGTCCGGGAAGTTAGATGATTTGGAATGATGAGGGGTGATTAGAGATTAAATTGAGCAGCGATGAGGGGTGATTAGAGATTTGAGGTTAAAATAATTCAGAAATTTGAAAATTAGGGAAAAAATCGAAAAAAAATCGAAAAAATTAAAAAAAAATTAGAGATTAGAGATTAGTAGTAGCGCGGGTTGGCACCCGCGCTACTGCTAAAGGACGTAGTAGTAGCGCGGGTCGCACCCGCGCTACTGCTATACGTTAGCTGTAGCGCCTTATTAGTAGTGTCGGCCCCCGCGCTACTAATAGGCCCAAAACCCGCGCTGCTGCTAGGCTTTTCCCTAGTAGTGAATTATTGCTAAATAGTTATATTAACTAAGAACTTCTTGAGAAAAATACATTAATAAGAACATACTAAACGCCAAGCTATCTAGATAGATTATATATATTTGTCTTACATATGTAGCCTGGACATTCACAAGTATAAGAACTTTATTATACTGTCTATTCCTATAGAAACACTATTACCTATTCATTAAAAGAATCATATTTTTTTCACACACACGACAAGATAATCGTAGCTCAGAGATTCACAGAGTGAATCCGACCTCTAACCTTAATTTAGCTAAACAAATATACTTTTTCCCATAGGAAACAGAGCAAACTATTACATGGTTACACGATGATCTTTCAGACGCAATTTTTATGTTTACCTATAATCTAATAGAAAAGGAATTCATAAACCAAAAAGTATTATTACATAGACCCCCCTATAATATATTTTAGAAGAAATATATTTTTCCTGCATTGAAACCGAGCAAACTAATACATGGTTATACGATGATATTTGAAACACAATTCTTTGATTCCCTATAATCTAATAGAAAGAGATTAAAAAACCAAAAAGTACTATTACATAGACCCTACTATAATCTATGTTTACTTCCAAAAATTCCTAGCCCGTGCAGTGGCACGGGTTGCTGACTAGTGTTTACTAATAAGCTTAAGATCACTTTTAACTCTATACATATAATCACTCAAGTGTTAAACCATATAAGCATTACGTTTCAATTGTCTGCCAACATAAGCATTGAAGTTTTCTTGTTTAACAATAAAATTATCAAACTCATCCAAGCATTGACTAGCAGACTTAGTATATGGGATATCACCCTTATCAAATCTTAGAGAGAATTTACCTTTACTACCTATGACGGGTTATCAAGACCATGTATCTCTTCAATATGCGGTAAATTCTTAACATCTTAAGCTTTAATACCTTTTTCTTTCATAGATTTCTTTGCCTCTTGCATATCTTCAGGACTGAGAAATAGAATACCCCTTTTGTTTGGAATTGGCTTAGGAGTTGGTTTGGGAAGCTTCCAATCATTATCATTACTCAACATATTATTCAATAGCAATTCAGCTTGCTCAATAGTTGTTTCCCTGAAAACACAACCAGCACAACTATCCAGGTGGTCTCTGGAAACATCGGTTAGCCCATTATAAAAGATATCAAGTATTTCATTTTCCTTGAGAGGATGGTCGAGCAAAGAATTAAGTGATTGGAGAAGCCTCCCCCAAGCTTGTGGGAGACTCTCTTCTTCAATTCGCACAAAGTTAAATATTTCCCATAAGGCAGCTTGTTTCTTATGAGCAGGGAAATATTTTGCAGAGAAGTAGTAAATCATATCCTGTGGACTACGCACACAACCAGGAGCAAGAGAATTAAACCATATCTTAGCATCACCCTTTAACGAGAAAGGAAACAATTTTAAGAATATAGTAATACCAAATTTTTTCCTCATGAGTAATTAGGGTGGCTATATCATTCAATTTAGTAAGATGTGCCACAACATTTTCAAATTCATAACCATAGAAAGGATCAGATTCAACCAAAGTAATTAGCTCATGATCGACAGAGAATTCATAACCCTTATCACTAACGCAAATAGGTGAAGTAGCAAAAGCAGGGTCATATTTCATTCTAGAATTCAAAGACTTTTCTTTCAGCTTAGCTAACAGTTTCTTAAGATCATATCTATCATTGCAAGCAAAGAAGTCTCTAGCAGTTTCTTCATCCATAACATAACCCTCAGGTACAACAGGCAATTCATATCTAGGGGGAGAATCTTCATCATCACTTTCATTAATATCAGTTTCAGTAATTTCATTCTCTCTAACCCTAGCAAGTTGTTCATCAAGAAATTCACCTAGTGGCACATTTTATTAAGCAGAGAAGTAGTATCATCATAAGCATCATGCATAGCAGAAGTGGCATCATCAATAACATCCGACATATCAGAATCAATAACAGGTGTAGGTGTCGCAAGTTTACTCAAAACAGAAGGTGAATCAAGTGCAGAGCTAGATGGCAGTTCCTTACCTCCCCTCGTAGTTGAGGGATAGATCTTGGTTTTGTTGTCTTTTAGATTCCTCATGGTGATCAACAGATATAAATCCCAAGTGACTCAAAGAATATAGCTATGCTCCTCGGCAACGGCGCCAGCAAAAGGTCTTGATAACGCACAAGTATAGGGGATCGCAACAGTTTTCAAGGGTAGTCAACCCAAATTTATTGATTCGACACAAGGGGAGCCAAAAAATATTCTCAAGTATTAGCAGCTGAGTTGTCAATTCAACCACACCTGAAAGACTTAATATCTCTAGCAAAATATTTAGTAGCAAAGTAGTATGGAAGTAATGGTAATGGTGGCAAAAGTAACAGTAGCAGTTTTGTAGCAATCATAACAGTGGCAATGGAAAAGTAACTTAGCAAAAATCAATATGAAACGAGCTCGTAGGCAATGGATAAATGATGGATAATTATGTCGGATAGCATTCGTCATGCAATAGTTATAACATAGGGCGACACAAAACTAGCTCCAGTTCATCAATATAATGTAGGCATGTATTCCGAATATAGTCATACGTGCTTATGGAAAAGAACTTGCATGACATCTTTTGTCCTACCCTCCCGTGAGAGCGGGGTCCTAATGGAAACTAAGGGATATTAAGGCCTCCTTTTAATAGAGTACTAGACCAAAGCATTAACACTTAGTCAATACATGAACTCCTAAACCTACAGTCATCACCGGGAAGTGTCCCAACTATTGTTACTCCGGGGTTCGCCGGATCATAACACGTAGTAGGTGACTATAATTTGCAAGATAGGATCAAGAAAACTCATATATTCATGAAAACATAATAGGTTCAGATCTGAAATCATG
Organism: Triticum aestivum; assembly: GCF_018294505.1. Classification (NCBI taxonomy): domain Eukaryota; kingdom Viridiplantae; phylum Streptophyta; class Magnoliopsida; order Poales; family Poaceae; genus Triticum; species Triticum aestivum. The sequence goes on along the minus strand of NC_057813.1, from coordinate 747,852,026 downwards.
GCACTCAGGCCCTAGTGACAAGCATTGAGCATGGCAAAGTCATAGCAACATCAATCTTAGAACATAATGGATACTAGGGATCAAACCCTAACAAAACTAGCTCGACTACATGGTAAATATCATCCAACCCATCACCATACGATGGGATTACTCACGCACGGCGGCGAGCATCATGAAATTGGTGATGGAGGATGGTTGATGATGATGATGGCGATGGATTCCCCTCTCCGGAGCCTCGAACGGACTCCAGATCAGCTCTCCCGAGGAAGAATAGGGCTTGGCGGCGGCTCTGTATCATAAAACGCGATGAATCCTTCTCTCTGATTTTTTTTCTCCCCGAACGTGAATATATGGAGTTGGAGTTGAGGTCGGTGGAGCTCCAGGGGGCCACGAGGCAGGGCGGCGCACCCTGGGGGGGGGGGGGGCGCCCCCACCCTTGTGGCTAGGGTGTGGGGCCCCTTCTGTCGATTCTTTCGTCAGTATTTTTTATTAATTCCAAAAAGTGACTCCGTGAAGTTTTAGGTCATTCTGAGAACTTTTATTTCTGCACAAAAATAACATCATGGCAATTCTGCTGAAAACAGCGTCAGTCCGGGTTAGTTCCATTCAAATCATGCAAATTAGAGTCCAAAACAAGTTCAAAAGGGTTTGGAAAAGTAGATACGTTGGAGACGTATCAAGGGGAGCGCGTATAGTGGCTTGTCAGTGCACCATGCACAAACCCAATATTTGGTGTCCCTCCCGTCTCCAATGAGAAATTTAGCGCCGAGGAAGAATTGTTCTTTGCATTTCTGAATCTCATTCCAAATTTGAGAACCTTTGGCATTGGTAGCGGAAAAGAGCCGAGGGGAAATATTTGGATTTGAGAAAGCTTAACTCAGAGCTGTTCATCATCTTGGGCAATTTTCCAAATCCACCTGGAAATAAGTGCAAGATTCATGTTTCTAGAATTGGATATATCTAGGCCACCTTGGTTTTTGGTCTATAAAGATCTACCCACTGGATCAAATGGTATTTGCGTCTTTTTGCATCCACTTCCCAACAAAAATCTAGTCCAGATATTGTCGAATTTACTTTGAATTTCTTCACCTAGGAGGAAGAACCCCCATCGCAAACGTGGGTATGGCCAAAAGGCAGGCATTGGTAAGGTCAGTCTTGCCACCAAGGACATAAGTTTTTCTTCCCAAGGATCACACTTGGAATAAACTTTAAGGACCGTAGGGTCCCAATCCACTTCGACGAGTGCTTTGTCCGAGAAAAACAACCCTGAAAAAGTCATGTTCTGACAGTTAAGGAGGTTCGTCAGGTTGACGCCCTCTTCATCTGGCATCCCTACAGTGAAAACCTGTCTTTTGGCATAGTTGATTTTCATGCCCAACATCGCCTCAAAACAAATGAGAATGCTTTTAATCCTGGCCATACTATGGACGTCAGGTTGGAAAATAAGAACCGTATCATCAGCATATTGGAGGTGGGAGATATTTCCAGGGATAAGATGAGGGACGACACCCTTGAGGTGGCCAGCGGCACAAGCTTTGTCAAGCATAATCAAAAGGGAGTCAGCAACGATATCAAAACTAGAGGGGAAATCATACCCCCTTGCCTACGAAAATAGCTCCACACCACCCCATTGATGGAAATTGTAGTTTGACCCCCCCCCCACACACACACACACTATACCAATTGCATAATTTGTGCACAAAGCCCGCACCGAAGCCTTTACAGTGAAGCACCTCTTCGAGGAAGGACCAACTGATCTTGTCGTAGGCTTTCTCGAAGTCTAGTTTCAAGATGACCGCGGGGAGTTTTGTCCTTTTTAATTCATGTATGATCTCGCTGAGACAAGGGACATAGGCTTTCTCGAAGTCTAGTTCAAGATGACCGCGGGGAGTTTTGTCCTTTTTAATTCATGTATGATCTCGCTGAGACAAGGGACCCCTTCAAGGATGATCCAACCCTTGAGAAACGCTATTTGCAAGTGATCTACTATTTTTTGGGAGATCATACCAAGTCTAAGAGCATAACATTTGGCCACCAGTTTGAAAATGACATTAATGGGTGCAATAGCCGTGAATTCGATATCTTGTTAGCCCCATCTTCTTGGGAATCAGCGCCAAGATAGCAAAGTTAATACGGTTGACGTCGACTTGGCCAAGTGTGAAACCGTTGGTAATGAGATACAAGGTGTTAGGACCGAGAGTATATCGACCACAGGGGGTGAATGGGAGATTCAAACATTCTTGCGAATGTTTTGAACTGATCCCAAACACAGCAGCGGAAATAAGGTACAGTAAAAATAAACTTGACCAAACACGTTATTGAGGAACAAATCTATCGAGGTAGGAGGCAATAATGGTTTGAGCATAGTATATCACAAGTTTGACAATAATGATGGTGATACAAGATGCGAACAGATGCAGTAGCATGAGCGAAAATAAGATATGAACTAAGAAGGAAAAACACGAGAAAAAACAATGACGAGGTGAAAGAAAACAACACAGGGAAGTCACGCCAGATTTAATACGATAAGTGCAAAGAGAATTTTGTACGACTGGAAGGACTAGACTGAATGATGATGAATGCAACAAGGTGAGCAACGAACATTAAAAGATGGGAATGACAGAGATGATAGAAACGAATGAAATTAAACAGTCAATGATTGATTAGATAAACTATCGACACAGAGCACGAATGTAAACTGCTGAATGTAATGCAGTAAGGTAGAGTGAACCAGTGGTACACGATGGCGACAGATGGATTTGGTAGACCAGTTCGCCCTTCTGCCGAGGGACTACGTCTGGTTGGAGGGGTTTGATACGTCTCCAACGTATCTATAATTTTTGATTGTGCCATGCTATTATATTTTCTAGTTTGGATGTTTAATGGGCTTTACTACGCACTTTTATATTATTTTTGGGACTAACCTATTAACCGGAGGCTCGGTGCAAATTGCTGTTTTTTTACCTATTTCAGTGTTTCGCTGAAAAAGAATATCAAACGGAGTCCAAACAGAATGAAACCTTTGGGAGAGTTATTTTTGGAACGAACGCAGTCCAGGAGACTTGGAGTAGACGTCAGGGAATCAATGATGTGGCCATGAGGGCCTAGGGCGCGCCCTACCCCCTGGGTGCGCCCCCACCCTCATGGGCCCCTCGTGGCTCCCCTGACCGACTCCTTTTACCTATATATATCCATATACCCCGAAAACATCCAGGAGCACAATAGATCGGGAGTTCCGCCGCCACAAGCCTTTGTAGCCACAAAAAACAAATCGGGGCCCTGTTTCGGCACCCTGCCGAAGGGGGGAATCATCACTGGTGGCCATCTTCATCATCCCGGCGCTCTCCATGATGATGAGGAGGGAGTAGTTCACCCTCGAGACTGAGGATATGTACCAGTAGCTATGTGTTTGATCTCTATCTCTCTCTCTCTCTCTCTCTCTCTCTCTCTCTCTCTCTCTCTCTCTCGTGTTCTTGAGGTGATACGATCTTGATGTATCGCGAGCTTTGCTATTATAGTTGGATCTTATGATGTTTCTCCCCCTCTACTCTCTTGTAATGGATTAAGTTTTCCCTTGGATGTTATCTTATCGGATTGAGTCTTTAAGGATTTGAGAACACTTGATGTATGTCTTGCATGTGCTTATCGGTGGTGACAATGGGATATCACGTGATCTACTTGATGTATGTTTTGGTGATCAACTTCCGGGTTCAGTGACCTTGTGAACTTATGCATAGGGGTTGGCACACGTTTTTGTCTTGACTCTCCGGTAGAAACTTTGGGGCACTCTTTGAAGTACTTTGTGTTGGTTGAATAGATGAATCTGAGATTGTGTGATGCATATCGTATAATCATACCCACGGATACTTGAGGTGACATTGGAGTATCTAGGTGACATTAGGGTTTTGGTTGATTTGTGTCTTAAGGTGTTATTCTAGTATGAACTCTATGATAGATCAAATGGAAAGAATAACTTCGTGTTATTTTACTACAGACTCTTGAATAGATAGATCAGAAAGAATAACTTTGAGGTGGTTTCATACCCTACCATAATCTCTTCGTTTGTTCTCCGCTATTAGTTACTCTGGAGTGACTCTTTGTTGCATGTTGAGGGATAGTTCTATGATCCAGTTACGTTATTATTGTCGAGAGAACATGCACTAGTGAAAGTATGAACCCTAGGCCTTGTTTCAAAGCATTGCAATACCGTTTGCACTCACTTTTACCACTTGTTACCTTGCTTTTTATATTTTCAGATTACAAAAACCTCTATCTACCATCCATATTGCACTTGTATCACCATCTCTTCGCCGAACTAGGGCACCTATACAATTCACCATTGTATTGGGTGTGTTGGGGACACAAGAGACTCTTTGTTATTTGGTTGCAGGGTTGCTTGAGAGAGACCATCTTCATCCTACGCCTCCCATGGATTGATAAACCTTAGGTCATCCACTTGAGGGAAATTTGCTACTGTCCTACAAACCTCTGCACTTGGAGGCCCAACAACGTCTACAAGTAGAAGGTTGCGTAGTAGACATCAAGCTCTTTTCTGGTGCGGTTGCCGGGGAGGTGAGTGCTTGAAGGTATATCTTTAGATCTTGCAATCGAATCTTTTTGTTTCTTGTTTTATCATTAGTTTAGTCTATAAATGAAAATTACAAAAAAATGGAATTGAGGGTGCCTCATATGCTTCATCTTTTTAATGTCTTCCGTGAAAATAAGGATTCCGAAATTTGGCTCAAGTACTAGAAGAAGACTTACATAAAATGCTTGGCTTAAAATATGTGAATGATGAGCATGATTGCAATGTTGTTAGTATGGATCCTTTGAATACCCATGATGCTACTGATAAGCAAAGCCACAAGCTTGGGGATGCTATGTTTGATGAATATGATACTTTTTGTCCCCCAAGTTTTGATGAGCAAATTTATTATGATGAAAGCATGCCTCCTATTTATGATGATTATTGCGATGATACGTATACCATAAAGAATAAACATAACCATGATAGTTGTCATCATGATTTTAATTTTCAATTGGATTATGCTTCACATGATAGTTATTTGCTCCCACTACTATTCATGAGAAGAAGTTTGCTTATGTGGAGAGTAGTAAAATTTATATGCTTGTGCATCATGAAAATAATGATTTATGTGATGGTTATATTGTCGAATTCATTCATTATTCTACTGAAAATTATTATGAGGGAGGAACATATGCTTGTAGGAATTGCAATAATATCAAGTTTCCTCTCTATGTGTTGAAAATTTTAAAGTTATGCTTGTTTTGCCTTCCTATGCTAGTTGATTATTGTTCCCATAAGTTGTTCGCTCACAAAATCCCTATGCATAGGAAGTGGGTTATACTTAAATGTGTTAGTAATATTCTTTATGATGCTCTCTTTATGTTTCAATCCTTATCTTATATGCGAGCATCATTGAAATCATCATGCCTAGCTAAAAGGCATTAAAGAAAAGCGCTTGTTGGGAGACAACCTAATATTTACCTTTACTGTTTTTGTGTGTTCACATGATTATGCTACTGTAGTAATCATGTTTTATAGCTTTTGTTTCAATAAAGTGCCAAGTAAGACCTTTAGGATAGCTTACAGTGATAGTTGTGTTGATCCTGCTGAAACTCAGAAACTTTTGCGCCCAGTAAATTAGTTTTGATAATTCACACAAACGTGCTTTTTATCTGATTATTTTTGCTATGGATTGGTACACAAATTTCTCAGGTTTTCCTAATTTGGTAGGATGTTTGTAGTTACATAAGTATTCGAATGATACAGATTACTACAGACTGTTCTGTTTTTGACAGATTCTGTTTTCATTGTGTTGTTTGCTTATTTTGATGAATCTATGAGTAGTATCGGAGGGTATGAACCATAGAGAAGTTGGAATACAGTAGATATTACACCTATGTGAATTTAGAATAAGTTCACAACAGTACCTAAGTGGTGGTTTATTTTCTTATACTAACGGGCTTACGAGTTTTCTATTGAGTTTTGTGTTGTGAAGTTTTCAAGTTTTGGGTAAAGATTCGATGGACTATGGAATAAGGAGTGGCAAGAGCCTAAGCTTGGGGATGCCCAAGGCACCCCAAGGTAATATTCAAGGACAACCAAGAGCCCAAGCTTGGGGATGCCCCGGATGGCATCGCCTCTTTCGTCTTCGTCCATCGGTAACTTTACTTGATGCTATATTTTTATTCACCACATGATATGTGTTTTGCTTGGAGCGTATTATATGATTTGAGTCTTTGCTTTCTAGTTTACCACAATCATACTTGCTGTGCACACCTATTGGGAGAGACACACATGAATCGGAATTTATTAGAATACTCTATGTGCTTCACTTATATCTTTTGAGCTAGACAATTTCGCTCTAGTGTTTCACTTATATCTTTTTAGAGCACGGTGGTGGTTTTATTTTGAAGA
>NC_057813.1:747488795-747545292 GCF_018294505.1 Triticum aestivum | reverse complement strand
GGCGCGACTCGCTTTCCCCCCACTGCCGGTGTGCCCCCCCACCACCGGGCCCGCCACCTGTGGGCACGGTCCGCTTCGGCCCGACGTGGTCGCAGGTTGCTAGCGCGGGCTCGGTGCGGGCCTTGGGCGTTCCTCAGTTCTCCACGCCGGTTGAGCCGTGCTCGTCGGCGTTTACGGTGGAGCCCACCGCTTATGTCGTGGATTGCTGCTTCCTCGAAGCGTCGGAGGACACGCGGGCGCTGGAGGAGGAGCTATCGCGGGTAGTGGTGGTGACCATCTGTTGCTCTCAATCTTCGGTGGACCTGGCGAGTGCCGCCGTCGCGATTCATCGAGAGTTCGGCGTTGGCCCGTCTGACATGTCAATCAGGCCTTTCTTCCCGGACGACTTCCTCATCCTTTGCAAAGATTGTGACTTGCGGAACAGGTTGGTGTCGAGCGGCAGTGCCATGGCCGGGCAGACTAGACTCCTCCTGCGTCCTTAGCAGCGCCATGCCCAGGCCACTGCCATTTCCATGCGGTTCCTACTTCAGCTAGCTCTCCGCGGCGTCCCGGCCAACGCCTGGAGTCGACGGGCAGCGGAAACGCTGCTCTGGGGCATTGGCATTGTCGTCAAGGTGGCGGACATCACCACCCGGCGCGACGACATGTCGGCTTTCCGGGTTTGGCTTCGTACGGATGATCCGGCGCGGATTCCTGCTCGTAGGATCCTGGTGGTGGAAGAATGCGGAAGAAGGGCGGTGCTCCAAGAGGATGGGCTACCGGACGCGCTCTGGTATCCCGTCGAGATCTCCCAGCTCGGCCCTCCGGTCGCTCCTCGGCTTGGGGGCGGGCCGCCGCCGCCGTCGGATGGTGGCGACTCCGATGGGCCTCCCGATCAGGGTGACAGGTGCGGGCGTTCTAGGTCTCGCCTGGGGCACCGTGACCGTGCCGGCGGGATGACGCGGGGGCCCTCGCAGCCGTCGACATGTTCCTCGGTGGGCTCCGCTCCCTCCGTCTGGCAGTGCGGCGTTCAAACGGCAGGCTCGGTGCGGTCAGCGCAGCTGAGCAGCGCTGACGCCAGGGTGAAGGGTGGCGGCCCCCTCGCCGACCACCACATGGAAAGTTCGGTGTGTGGGGCGTCGCCCTTGCCGTCCATCCGGACTTATGGGATGGGCGCGCTGGGGGATCCGAGGTAGGGTTGCGGGCCCTCCCCTCTCTCCGCCAATCAGCATGAGAGGAGCTTGCGTGCCTCATAGATGATTGGGTACTCGCGCCCTCCCGATGGCGACAAGGGGGCGGGCAGGCTTTCCCCTACTTCGGTCCTGATTGGCTCCTGGCGCCTGCCGGTCTGGGAGGAGATCAGGGCAGAGTAGGATCCCACACTGCAGGCCCCGGAAGACCAATGGATGGACGAGACCGACTCTGGCAGCCTTGACAGCTTTTCCAGCTGTGGATCAATCTTTGACTGCGAGTTGTCGTCGCGCTGTGGCTCGCTGCGTGGATCCACTGATTGGGCGGAGCCGCTCGCATGCATGCGGGATGCGACTACGTGCATGGTTAGCCTGTCGTGCAATTCTGAACATCGATCCAGCGCCCTGGTGCCTGCTGTGGACTCCCCAAGGCTCGCTCCCACTCCCTCCCAGCCGGCTCCAGCATCCTCCCACACCCCAATGCAGACCCCAAACGCATCGCTGCCATGCACGCCCGCGGTAGATTTCTGTTCGGAGGTGCGGCGTGCACTATCGCCGCTGCTCTCTCGCCCTGGAGATCGTGTGCCGCCCAACCGTAAGCCAAGGAGGAAGCGATCTCCAACTGCTAACCCAAGGAGGAGTGTTCGCCTAGCCCGGGGCGTGGGCGCGGGATCGGCCGCGTCGAAGCAGCAGCGGGTGCTCATCAGGCGGCTTTGCATGGCCAATGAAGGCGAGGATATCTCTGACGAAGACTTGCTAATGTATGGGGAGCTATTCAAGACGCCGCTGACCCATGATCAGATAGCTGCGATTCTTGCCCTGTTTGGATGGGACGCGTCCATCCTGCCGGGGCAGGAGGAGGAGGTCGCGTGCTAGGTAGACAGCGCTTTGCAGCTAGATGTTGGTGGGTCTTGCACATGGCTGCACAACCATCCAAAGTAATCGTGTGGCATGTCCGGGGACTTAACTCCCCGGCGAGAAGGAGTGCCATCTACCAAGCCGTGGCTGGGGCTAACCCTACGGTGGTTTGCTTCCAGGAGACTAAGCTCCAAGTTGTATCTCCGGAAATCGTGAAACATTGTATGGGCAATAGATTTGAGAATTTCGAGTACCTCCCTGCTATGGGAACCCGTGGGGGAATTTTACTTGCTTGGGATGCCAAAATGGCATCGGTTTCGAATCCCCATCGCACTACTAACACGCTCACGGGGCTGGTCTGGCCGGTGAGTGGAGGCCAATGGTGGCTTACGGGCGTTTATGGGCCTCAAAGTAACGAGGACAAGATCGCTTTCCTACATGAGCTGGTTGATATCCGGGAGCTTCACGCAGGCCCTTGGATAGTGGCTGGAGATTTCAATCTCTTGGTTGACCCGGAGGACAAGAACAACAGTGCCGTGAATCATCGCATGATGGGTCGTTTCCGTGCAAAGCTTAACAGGTTAGAGCTGCATGAGCTGTATCTGAATGGGAGGAAATTCACTTGGTCGAACGAGAGGCTTAGGCCGACCCTAGAGAAGATCGACCACGTATTCACCACCAGTTGCTGGGAAGATCTCTACCCGTCCTGCCTCCTGACCGCTATGGGATCTGTAGTCTGTGATCACTGCCCCCTCCTGCTCGACCTCGACGCCGATATTGTGATGGGGAGGCGATTCCGATTTGAGGCGTTTTGGCCCAAGGTGGATGGATTCCAGGAGACGGTGGAGACGGCTTGGCAGTCGGTCCCCCTACATGACAGTGCCTTCCTGATCTTGGACTCCAAGCTGCGAGCCACGGCCAAAGCCCTACAACGCTGGAGCAGCCAATGGATTGGAAATGTCAGGATGCAGAATCTCATTGCCCTTGAGGTCATTGCTCGACTCGACGAGGCCATGGACTCTAGGGCTCTTTCCCCGGACAAGCATGCCTTGCGCAGATTACTCAAGAGAAAGCTACTCGGGCTGGCGTCCTTGGAGAGAACAATAGCAAGGCAAAGGTCGAGATTATTGCAGCTCAGAGATGGAGAAGCCAACACCGCATACTTTCATCGTCAGGCTTGTCACCGCCAATGCAAGAATGCCATCCTTTCCCTGCAACATAGCAGGCAGACTCTCATGAATCAGGAGGAGATTGCTAATGCAGTTGACGAGTTTTATGTTGCGCTGTTCGGCACCGCTTCTGAGCGCGATTACTCGCTTCAGCTGGACGCCCTGAATCTTCCAAGGAAGAATCTGGCTCACCTCGAAGCCCCGTTCACAACTGACGAGGTTGAGCGAATTGTCAAAAGCATGCCGCTGGACAAATCCCCTGGGCCAGATGGATTCATGGGACGCTTTTATGCCTCCTGCTGGAACGTTATTAAAGATGATATGATGCGGGCGATGGGCCAATTCTATAGGGGAGACACGCGCGGTCTCCCGGCAATCAACAAGGCCATCGTGGTCCTCTTACCGAAGAAAGCTGGAGCAGTGCAGATCACGGACTTTAGGCCGGTTAGCCTTGTGCATGGGGCGCTAAAGATTTTTGACAGGCTTGCTGGTGAACTGCCATTCCTCGTGGGCAACCATCAGAGCGCATTTGTGGCAGGGAGGGCCTTGCATGATAACTTCATGCTTGTTCAGTGCACAGCCCGGCGCCTCCACGCGTTGCGTGATCTTGCCGTCATGTTGAAGCTCGACATATCCAAGGCCTTCGATTCAATCCAATGGCCTTTCCTGCTCGAGGTGATGAGGCAGATGGGTTTTGGGCAGAGATGGATCACTTGGATCTGTGGCATTCTTTCCACCTCGTCCACTAGAATTTTGGTCAATGGGAGGCCGGGCGACGTCATCTTCAATTGTTGTGGGCTCAGGCAAGGGGGGCCCATCTCTCCTATGCTCTTCATCCTATGCATGGAGCCACTGCACGGGCTGTTTGTGAAGGCCATGGACACGGGTCTGCTGGCCCCTTTGGCACGCTTGGGCCTCAAGCAAAGAATCTCCATGTTTGCCGACGATGTCATGGTGTTCCTCAAGCCTAAACCTCAGGAGCTCTCTCTATGCTCTTTGATCCTCGACATGTTCGGGCATGCCTCGGGGCTGCATGTGAACCTTGACAAGACGGCAGCCCTCCCCATCCGGTGCTCCCAGGAGGACATGCAACTCGTCCGGGATACGATTGTTTGCTCGACGGCAGATTTCCCGTGCAAGTATCTCGGCCTCCCCCTCACAATAAGGAAGCAAACGGAAGTACAATTTCGTGGACTCGTGGACCAGCTCGCCGCGATGCTGCCGCACTAGAAGGCAGCGACTGTCGTGGTTCTAAGTCTGAAAGTAGAGTGGGGGGTAGGTATGGAGAGGCAAGGTCCTAGCTATGGAGAGGTTGTAAACACAAGAGATGTACGAGTTCAGGCCCTTCTCTGAGGAAGTAAAAGCCCTACGTCTCGGAGCCCTGAGGCGGTCGAGTGGATTATGTTTGTATGAATTACAGGGGTGCGAACCCTTCTTACTAAGGTGGGGGTGGCTTATATAGTGCCTGCCAGACTCCTCCGGCCCTCAGTAATGCGGGGTTTAAAGTACATTAAGTCTGGGGCGTTACTGGTAACGTCCCACATAAAGTGTCTTAACTACCATAAAGTCTACTGAATTACAGACCCTTGTAGTACAGAGTGCCACTTGACCTTCTGGTGGTCGACTGAGTCTTCATGGTCGAGTCCTTCAAGTCAGTCGAGTGGAGTCCTCGTAAGTCGACTGGAAGGTGATTTCTTCTAAAGGTGTCCTTGGGTAGGGTACTTAGATCAGGTCTATGACCCTACCCTAGGTACATGACCCCATCATTAGCCCCCGAATGGATTGAGGCTTGAGTGAGGAAGGAGTTGATGTTGTTTCCGACTGGCTTTTGCATGCTGGTCATGCGTTGTCTTGGACAAATAATCTCTTTGTTGATAACTAGCTATTTTTCTTCAGTCGACTCAATCCATTCTTTTCTTTTGTCGAGTGACCTTTTGAACTTAACAATTTCCGAGCGACGGATCGCGGGAAATCTCGCGTCTGATAAACCGGTCTGCCGTTTGCGGATTCTGCGGGATACGAAATTTGGGGAAGCGCGCGAAGCGGGGCGGACCGCAGCGTTCGGATGGGATAGGGCATAAACGCCTCGATCTTCGCGCCACCTTTTTCGCCACGTATCGCGTCCGCGCAACTGTTTCGGGATGTGATTGGATCGGTCAGGCCCACCTGTCATCCACTCGGAAGGGATCTTATAAAGGCGCCCGGCGAGGGTTTTTGAACAGAACCTCTGCATTCTTTCTCTGCTCTCTTCGCCTCCTCCCACCGCGCCCGCTCTCGCCTCCGCACAACTGCTCCTCGCGCGTCTCGCCGGCAGCCATGGTGAAGGAGAAGACAGCAGCGCTGGAACGCGCGAAGAAGGCGTCGGCGACGGGGAAGGCGATGGGGAGAGCCACCAGTCGCGGCGGGTCTTCGTCTAGATCTCATCTGCCGAACGGCTGGGTCCAGGGAGATTGGATCCGGTCGACCATCACGGAGAAGGATCTCCTTGACATGGCCAACGACGGTCTGATCCTCCACGGAGCAGCAAGGCTACCGGGGAAGGAGTGGCAGCCCCAGCCGGAAGAGGGTGAGTGCGTGCTTCTGGCTACCCATGTCGACCGCGGATTTTCTTTGCCACCGAGTGTTTTCTTCCGTGGTTTCTTGAACTTCTTTGGAGCGCAACTCCACCACTTCAACCCTAACTCCATCGCATATCTCGCTGCCTTTGTATCCATGTGTGAGAACTTTCTTGGTTGCCGACCGCACTGGGGCCTATTCAAGCACATATTCACGTGTCGCTCTCAGACTGTGAAGAAGGCGAGTCCAGACGACGATAAAACCAAGGTCATTCAGATGTGTGGAGGTCTAGGGATCCAGATGAGGAACAAGAGCACTTTCCAAACAATGACCCTTCCGGACTCGGTCAGGGGCTGGCAGTCGACTTGGTTTTACTGCAAGGACGAGTCGACGTCGGGGCAGTCGAGTGGCCTCCCTCAGTTTACCATGGACCGAGCCAACAAACCCTGTTCTCTGAAGGTGCTCCCGGAGGAGAAAGCTGACGTGAAGATGCTGATGGAGCGCGTGGTCCGGTTGGTTCGTGAAGGAGTGACAGGTATGGATCTCCTGGAGGTTTTCCTTAGACGTCGCATCCAGCCTCTCCAGTACAGAGGCCATTGCATGTGGTTGTACTGCGGGACCGAAGATGAGACTCGGATCAACCCGGAAGCAGTCGACGATGCCACTCTGGAAAGATGGATGGCCGCGGTTACTGGGAACAACGATAACCCTCGTGGAGCTCGGAGGATTCCTCCACTCGACCATTCCAGCACTCCAGACAAGGTATGCCCACTTTATCTTCGATTGTATTCTTGCCATGCTTACTCCGTTTCTACTGTAATTTGGTCGATTGATTTTTGTCTTGACGTATGTCAGGTCCTCACCGATCTATACTCGATGCCCAATGGGGCGCAGACTCCGACTGAGGAGGGAGAAGCGAGTGGGGGCGAAAGCCAGGAGGAGTGGGATTCGGATGCTGCTGAAGATGATGATAATGATGATGATGATGAGGAGGAGGAAGAAGAAGAGGAGGAGGAGGAGGTCGCACCACCGTGCTCGGAAAGGCGGTCGAAGCTTGTCCATGACCCTGTGACTGAACGTGGTAAGGGGGTTGCGACTGTTGCCCAGTCGACCAAGCGCCCTCGGACCACTTCTCCGGTGCCGACTGAAAAAGCTCCGAAGCAGTCCAGGGTGGCACCGTCGAAGTCGACCAAGGTCCTGCCGAAGATGAAAGTGTCCGTCCCCACCATATCAGGATAAACATGTTGCTTGAGTCTTCTTGTTTTGTGCGGGCTTTAACTTTTGATCGACACTTGAGTTAGCCGACTGATTTTTTGGGATTGCGGTGCTGCTACTTCCGAGACCTCAGCCAGGGCCGATGACCACGAGATGGAGGATGCTGCGACTTCAATACCTGGTAACACTCTCTTAATTCCGTTTTTCGGTCGATTGACTTTTGGTTTCTAATTCCGACTCCTTTCTTGCAGCTTCATCCAATGTTATCACCCTTCCTGACGACGATGATGATGACGAGGAACCGCTGGAGCACAGGAGGAGCAGGAAAGTGTCTGCCGGCAGGGTGGCCCAGAATGTGACGGGGCCCGAGACTCTGGTCGTGGGGGAGGAAGACACCGCTCGGCACACCGTGTCCTTCGCGGTGCCGCTGACGAGTGCCCACCCCGCTTCGTCGAGTGCCGCACAGCCTTCTCTCTTCACGACCCACTACGTCCCAGAGGACCAAGGCAGTGCCGCAAAGGAAGCGATACGCCAAGCGGGAGTCATGATGGAGTAGGTGAAGGCCATCCGGGAGGCAAGCCAGGCAGCTTACGACGGCAGTTCCGCCCTTCAAAGCAATGTTCAGGTCAGTCGACCACCGCCTGTTCTGTTAGGATATGTTATCTGAAAGTCTTTCTTTTCGGAATCCATAGCAGTCACCCACTGGGTGTGTCGATTGAAACTCCGTGTTTAGCGGGGGCACACTGAGTGCACCCGCTGGGTGTAGTCCCCAAGGCTAAGGTCGGCTGCGGGCAGCCGGCCTTAGGCTTTATAAGTAAAGTCTTCCTGTCATTCGACTGAGTCGAATGGATTTCTCAAACCGGTGGGGGCACGCTGAGTGCACCCACTGGGTGTAGTCCCCGAGACTGTGGTCGACTGCTTGCAGACGATTACAGTCTGAAGAATACGTCTTGTGTTTGTTTCTTTTTTTTTGTGGTGCCGACTGGTCGACTCTAGTGGGGGCACGCTGAGTGCACCCACTGGGTGTAGTCCCCGAGACTACGGTCGAATGTTTGTATTCGGCTGTAGTCTTAGAAACGCATGATTTTCTCTTATTCACTCGGAAGTGAATTATCCTTGACATTTTGTCGATTGGTTTTTCGCAGAAATCCTGTGATCTTGCAGCTCGTTATACCGAGATGGAGAACAAGCACACCCAGCTCGAGCTGGATCTGAAGCTGGTCCAGGGAATCTGGCGAAGCCGAAGGAGGAGACCAAAGGTATGTTCGGTGAGACCTCGACGACTCCTTTTTCCCTTCATTTGTTTCAAAATCTAATCTTGTTGTAACTTGCAGGCAAGGTGAAAGAGGCCCAGAAGAAAAAAGACCTTGAGCTGGCTGAGAAGATCAAGCTTGCTAACGAGAAGTTAGCTTCAGTCACCAAGCTTGAAGAAGAAAATACTAATCTGAAAGCTGCTCTTGCGATTGACAACAAGGAGGTCAGTCGACTGAAAACTGACAAAGCCGCCCTGAACGACAAGGCCGGTCAGTTGACTGGGAAGAAGAATGATCTGGAGGCCTTCCTGAGTGGACTCGCCAAGAAGTTGTTCCTCATGCTCGAAGGTAACCCTTTACACTCGACAATCATTTTCAACGGTGATCTTTCATTCGACCATTGCCTCGACTCGGTGATTGTCCTTGCAGAATTTTGCCAAAACTTTGAAGAGGAAACTAGTCGGCTGGAACCAAACCTTGACCCCGTCAACTCTCCGGTGAACGATGAAGTTGCCATGAATGTGTTCCGACTTGAGTCTCGCGTTGCAGCTGTCGTTGACTATCTTGCAAGGCTGAAGGTCGCTACTTCTCCCATCGACACCACGCTCTGGCCCGGGGAGACACTCCAGAATGACCTCGAGTCGCTGATGGCTCGACTAAACACAGTTCCTGGTCGAGTGCACGAGTGGAAAAAATCCTCCGCTAGGTGGTGTGCAGATGTTGCTCTGTGTCTGGCTCGAGTCCACTGCAAGGATGTGCGAGAAGACAAGCTGGTGGCTCTTCGGGTGGCCAACACTAAGAAGCATGACTTCAGGTCCTTCATGGAAACCTTCATCGCCGCTGCCACTCGGATTGCGGACGGAATTGATCTTGATGAGTTTGTTGCACCTTCCAGCCCTCCACAGGAGGGGTAAAAAACTTCTTTGAGCTTGACACTTTAAATTTGCCTCGGTATGCCGAGTGATTTTGTAACCGATAAACCTTAACAGGCTTAGTGCCTGAGCACTTTCGGTTCCTTTAGGTATCGATCTGAACTTGGATTTGATGTTTGAATATGCTTGCCTTTGGCTCGAAATGTCTTTTGCAGGTTTAAAGCGAGACGCTCACTGCAGTCGACTTATTCCTTTAATTCACTTAGGCGAGCACTCGATCGCAGCTAAGCCCCCGAGTGAGAGGTTTGCTCTTCACTCGGTAGGATTTTTATATCTTAGGCGAGCACTGGGCTGCAGCTAAGCCCCCGAGTGAGAGGTTTGCTCTTCACTCGGTAGGATTTTTATACCTTAGGCGAGCATTGGGTTGCAGCTAAGCCCCCGAGTGAGAGGTTTGCTCTTCACTCGGTAGGATTTTATACCTTAGGCGAGCACTGGGCTGCAGCTAAGCCCCCGAGTGAGAGGTTTGCTCTTCACTCGGTAGGATTTTTATACCTTAGGCGAGCACTGGGCTACAGCTAAGCCCCCGAGTGAGAGGTTTGCTCTTCACTCGGTAGGATTTTTATACCTTAGGCGAGCACTGGGCTGCAGCTAAGCCCCCGAGCGAGAGGTTTGCTCTTCACTCGGTAGGATTTTCATGTTGTACTTGTGGCGCAGCTCAGAGAAAAAGGGTCGCAGTTGACCTGCGCCTCGTCCTCCTTGCGAGAGCACATTGTATTTGTGGCGTAGCTCAGAGGAGAGGGTCGCAGTCGACCTGCGCCTCGTCCTCCTTGCGAGAGCACATTGTATTTGTGGCGTAGCTCAGAGGAGAGGGTCGCAGTCGACCTACGCCTCGTCCTCCTTGCGAGCGCACATTGTATTTGTGGCGTAGCTCAGAGGAGAGGGTCGCAGTCGACCTGCGCCTCTTCCTCCTTGCGAGCTCACATTGTATTTGTGGCCTAGCTCAGAGGAGAGGGTCGCAGTCGACCTGCACCTCGTCCTCCTTGCTAGTGCACATTTTACTTAAACTTAGGCGAGTACTTGGACTGCAGCTAAGCCCCCGAGTGGGAGTCTGGCTCACCACTCGGTAGGATTTTATTTACACTTAGGCGAGTACTTGGACTGCAGCTAAGCCCCCGAGTGGGAGTCTGGCTCACCACCCGGTAGGATTTTATTTAAACTTAGGCGAGTACTTGGACTGCAGCTAAGCTCCCGAGTGGGAGTCTGGCTCACCACTCGGTAGGATTTTATTTAAACTTAGGCGAAACGGATTCGCAGCTAAGCCTTCCGAGTGGGAGTCTGGCTCATCACTCGACAAGGATTTTTACAAACTTAGGCGAAACGGATTCGCAGCTAAGTCACCCATTGAGGGGATAATTTTATTGGAAAGAATAAAAAAGTGACAAAAATTATGGAGAAATTATGACACTATTATTTTGTAATCCATGAACTACAGAAGTACTTTTATTACAACTCATCCGAGTGAAATCTTTAAGTATAGAATGGACGGAGTAGTTCCGCGTTCCAAGCTCGGGGCTCGTCGATATTGTGTTCGACATTGAAAAGACGGTACGCCCCGTTGTGGAGAACCTTGGTGACGATGAAGGGCCCTTCCCAAGAAGGAGCGAGCTTGTGTTGTTTCTGCTGATCCACTCGGAGAACTAAATCTCCTTCCTGGAAGGCTCGACCCCTCACATTTCTGGCGTGGAGACGACACAAGTCTTGTTGGTAGATGGTCGAGCGGATCAGAGCCATCTCCCTTTCTTCCTCTAAGAGGTTGACTGCGTCTTGCCGCGCTTGTTCAGCTTCTGCTTCGTTGTAAAGTTCAACTCGAGGAGCATTGTGGAGAAGATCACTCGGCAAGACTGCTTCAGCTCTGTAGACCAAGAAGAATGGAGTTCTTCCAGTTGACCGATTAGGTGTGGTCCGCAGTCCCCAAAGCACCGAGGGAAGTTCATCGACCCATGCTCCAGCTGCATGTTTGAGATCACGCATCAGTCGGGGTTTCAACCCTTTGAGGATCAGGCCATCGGCTCGCTCTGCTTGTCCATTCGACTGTGGATGGGCGACTGAAGCATAGTCGACTCGTGTGCCTTGAGAGTTGCAGAAATTCCTAAATTCCTCTGAGTCAAAGTTCGACCCATTATCTGTAATGATGCTGTGCGGGACTCCATATCTGAATATCAGTTCCCTGATGAAGCTAACTGCAGTACCGGCGTCGAGGTTCTTGCTGGGTTTTGCCTCAATCCACTTGGTGAACTTGTCGACTGCTACCAGTACATGAGTAAAACCGCTTCGTCCTGTTCTCAAGGGGCCAACCATATCCAATCCCCATACCGCGAAGGGCCAGACGAGTGGAATGGTCTTCAGAGCTGACGCAGGCTTGTGTGACATATTCGAATAGAACTGACATCCTTCGCACTTGTCCACTATTTCCTTTGCCATCTCGTTCGCCTTCGGCCAGTAAAATCCGGCTCGGTATGCTTTGGCCACGATGGTCCGAGAGGACGCATGATGACCATAGGTCCCCGAGTGGATATCATCAAGGATGATTCGACCTTCTTCTGGCGTTATGCACTTCTGACCAACTCCAGTCGGGCTCTCTTTGAACAACTGTCCTTTGATTACGGTAAAGGCTTTGGATCGACGGACGATCTGTCGGGCCTCTTCCTCATCATCCGAGAGTTCTTTTCTCAGGATATACGCGATATATGGAACTGTCCAGTCGGGAATGACCACTAAGACCTCCATGACCAAGTCGACCACTGCTGGGACCTCAACCACAGTCGGGTCTGTGGCACTCTTGGGCTGTGGAGCTTCTTCGGTGAAAGGATCTTCTTTGACTGATGGAGTATGGATATGCTCCAAGAAAACACCACTCGGAATGGCTTCTCTCTTGGAACCTATTTTTGCTAGATCATCAGCTGCTTGATTTTTCAGTCGGGGTATGTGATGGAGCTCTAACCCCTCAAACTTCTTTTCCAGCTTCCTCACTGCATTGCAGTATCCAGTCATGGCTGGGCTTCTCACGTCCCACTCCTTCATCACTTGGTTTACTACTAAATCCGAGTCGCCATAAACCATAAGGCGACGGACGTCGAGTGAAATGGCCATGCGCAACCCATATAGAAGGGCCTCGTACTTTGCCTCGTTGTTGGAGGAATCAAAGTGAATCTGGAGCACATATCTGAGCTTATCTCCTCTGGGGGAAACCAAGACCACCCCAGCTCCGGAACCATTCAGCATCTTAGAGCCATCAAAGAACATTGTCCAATGCTCCGAGTGAACTTCAGTCGGCTGCTGTTGTTCCATCCACTCGGCGAGGAAATCTGCTATTGACTGGGACATAATGGCTTTCTTTGCCTCAAACTTGATATCAAGGGGAAGAAGTTCAATCGCCCATTTCGCCACTCGACCGGTTGCATCTTTGTTGTGCAGAATCTCTGAAAGTGGAGCGACACTGACGACTGTGATGGAATGATCAGAGAAATAGTGAGCAACCTTCTTTGTGGTCATGTATATCCCATACACAAGCTTCTGATAATGAGGGTATCTCTGCTTGGATGGAGTTAAAACTTCAGACAGATAGTACACTGGGCGCTGAACTTTGAAGGCTTTCCCTTCTTCTTCCCGCTCGACCGTAAGTACTGTACTGACGACTTGTCCTGTGGCTGCGATATAAAGCAACAGAGGCTCTTTACTGATTAGAGCAGCAAGCACCGGCTGGGTGGAGAGCAGAGCTTTTAGCTCGGCAAACGCTGCATCAGCTTCTGGAGTCCACTCGAACTTGTCTGCCTTCTTCATTAGTCGGTAAAGAGGCAATGCCTTTTCACCGAGTCGTGAGATGAATCGACTTAATGCGTCCAAGCATCTAGTAAGCTTCTGGACATCGTGCACTCGCACAGGGCGTTTCATTCGGAGAATAGTGCCAATCTTCTCTGGATTAGCGTCGATCCCTCGTTCGGAAACGAGAAAACCGAGTAACTTGCCACCAGGAACTCCGAATGTGCACTTTGATGGATTGAGCTTGATATCATACCTTCTGAGGTTGGCAAATGTTTCGGCGAGGTCAGTGAGCAGGTCGAAACCTTTTCGTGACTTGACCATGATATCATCCATATACGCTTCCACATTCCGACTGATTTGAGTGAGCAAACACTTCTGAATCATTCGCATAAATGTGGCTCCGGCATTCTTGAGGCCGAATGGCATGGTGATATAGCAGAAGCACCCGAATGGAGTGATGAAAGTTGTTTTTATCTCATCGGGTCCGTACAGACGAATCCGATGGTACCCGGAATAGGCGTCTAGAAAAGACAATCTCTCGCATCCCGCGGTCGAGTCAACAATTTGATCAATGCAAGGGAGAGGAAAATGATCTTTCGGGCAGGCCCGATTGATGTGCTTGAAATCAATGCACATGCAGAGTGATTTGTCCTTCTTAGGAACCATGACGACATTAGCGAGCCACTCGGAGTGGTATATCTCTCGGATAAATTCTGCCGCCAACAGTCGAGCCACTTCCTCACCAATAGCCTTTCTCTTCTGGACGGCGGACCGCTGAAGATGCTCTTTAACTGGTTTAGCTGATGAATCGACTCTAAGCCGATGCTCAGCCAGTTCCCTGGGAACACCTGGCATGTCAGCTGGCTTCCATGCAAAAATGTCCCAGTTCTCACGGAGGAACTGGATGAGCGCTTCTTCCTATTTCGGGTCGAGTGTTGTGGAGATGTGGGTCGGGGCTGCATTGGGATCGGTCGGGTGAATGTGGACAGGCTTCGTCTCACCGGACGACTGAAATGCAGATTTTGTGGCGGGCTTCTTGGATCGCAGCAAATCACTCGGATCTGCGTTTTGCTTATATTCTTCAAACTCGACCGTTTTCACCTGGGAATCGGCAATCTTTGAGCCCTTCTGAAAACACTCTTCTGCCTTTTTCCGATCACCGGTGACAGTGATCACTCCTTTGGGACCGGGCATCTTCAGTTTGAGGTAGACGTAGCATGGTCGAGCCATGAACCGCACGTAAGCTGGTCTCCCCAAAATGGCGTGGTACGCACTCTGAAAATCCACGACCTCAAATGTCAACTTCTCTTTGCGGAAATGTTTTGAATCACCAAACACCACGTCCAGAGCTATTTGGCCGAGTGACTCGGCTTTCTTTCCTGGTATAACTCCATGAAAGCTCATGTTACTGGTGCTCAGTCGGGACATCGGAATGCCCATTCCCTTCAGTGTGTCTGCATACAATAAGTTCAGTCCGCTACCACCGTCCATCAGCACTTTCGTCAGTCGAGTGCCTTCGACAACTGGGTCGACCACCAAAGCTTGCCTCCCAGGGGTGGCAATATGAGTCGGATGATCAGACTGGTCGAATGTGATGGGTGTTTGGGACCATCTCAGATAACTTGGTTTCGCTGGGGCAACCATGTTCACCTCACGATTAATGACCTTCAGTCGGCTGTTGCTTTCCACATCTGCGAAAATCATCATAGTGGAGTTGACATGCGGGTATCCTCCCTCACTGTCCTCCTTGTCTTCAGCCTTGTCCGACTCCTTTTCCTTGTCCTTGGACTGCTTTCCTTGGAACTGCTGGATCAGGAGTCGACACTGGCGAGTGGTATGCTTTGGGTAAATGATGTTGCCCTCTTCATCTTTCTTCATGTGGATGTGACACGGCATATCCATCACGTCGTTTCCTTCTTTATCCTTCACCTTCTTAGGGTTCCAGGATCCTTTGGGTTTCCCTTTGAACTTTCCCTGAGTCACGGCCAGAGCCTCTCCAGGAGCTGCTGGTTCAGCCTTCCGTTTCTGCTTCCGACTGGTGTTTCCCTTCTCCGACTGACTCGGCTTGTACTTGCTGCTTCGGAGTCGGTCTTCCTCTTAGCCGTTGGCGTACTTGGTAGCAATCTCCATCATCCGACTCAGGGTCATGTCTCCGGTTCGACCAAACTTCAAACTCAATTCTCTGTTCTTGACACCATCCCTGAAGGCGCAGACTGCCTGATGATCAGACACGTCCTCCACGGTATGATGCAAAGTGATCCATCTCTGAATATACTCTCTGAGAGTTTCATTCGTCTTCTGCACACAGACTTGCAGCTCTGTCAATCCAGCTGGTCGCTTGCAAGTTCCTTCAAATATTCTGACGAACACTCGGGAGAGATCTTCCCAAGTGTAAATGCTGCTAGGAGGTAACTGATTCAACCATGCTCTGGCAGAACCTTCCAACATGAGGGGCAAGTGCTTCATGGCCACCTCGTCATTCCCACCGCCAATCTGAACCGCCACTCGGTAGTCCTCGAGCCAGGATTCAGGCTTAGACTCACTAGTGAACTTGCTTACTCCGGTTGCCAACCTGAAGTTGGGGGAATCACCGCGGCTCTGATAGCCCTGCTGAAACATTCTGGACCAGAAACATGCACTCGACTGCTCGTGGGCGCATCTCTGTCGGGGCCGCCCCGATGGGCTCTGTTTCGGTCGACCAAGCCTTGCACGATGATGGATCGCACGTCGAAGCCTGGTTCCCAGGGGTCGACTGGAACTCTTCGCCCCACGCTGAGCTGACGCCTGTCATCCTGCTGCCGGGGAGCGTAAGACCCACCCCTCGGGGGAGGGGGGAGTGGGCACTCGACGCCTATCATCACGATCATGTCGGTCACCGTACTGGTCTCGCCGATTCTCGCGTCCTTCACGCTGCGGAGGCAATCTGGGACTGTGAGCCAACTGAACCGTATTCGCAACGACGGATCGACTGTGAATTCTGTTGCGTGACTGCGACACGGCTGAATTCTGATCTCCTGCTGCCCGGAGCAAATCTCTGATCTGCATTAAACCTCTGCCAGCTTCCGACTGAGAAGGCTGGATGGACTCTGCTATACGGGTTGCAGCTGCTAAATTCTGAACCGGGGTTCGATATACTTGAGTCGGCGGGAAGAGTTGACGCCGACTGGAGTCGGGTACTCGTTGCCGCGCGCGCTCGTCGAGTGCTCGCTGAAGGTTCTCCAGACGAGCGCGTTCAGCCAAGTTGGCCAAACGTGCCTCCTCCAAGGCGCAAGCCTCGGGGGTTTCTCCCGCGATGGGAGTATGCAGGGCATCCATGTTCCTGCGGCGAAGCTCTTCTCTCTGCAGAGAGTCGAGTGGCTCGGGCTGGTACTCTTCGTGGCCTTGTGCGGGGCCGCCTCCACCGTCTACTCCGCCTTCGTGAGCGAAGCCAGGAGGACTGCGAGGTCCGTTGACCATCAAGATTTCCGCCGCCGGATCACTGCTATCGCACTCGGATGCAGTCTCTACGGAGCCAGTCGACAGGTCGAACAGGCCGTAGAGAGATTCGTCGGGCTCGATTACCGCAACTTGGGTGGTGGCCGTCTGGCGTGCCACCGCGTGCCTCACCCAACGCTGGAGTCTCGACCGACCAAAGCGCTTGCGCTGGCGGGAGACCGGGAGGGTGACCGATACGGGAGTCGACCGATATGGAGTCGACGGTTGCCGCAGCAGAACGCCGCGGACGCATGCGCGAAAATGCGTCGCACCGCGGACGGGGAGCGCATCAACGTCGAGTGGAGCCTCCTGGAGCCAAGCGGAGTCGTCGGCGACGAAGGTGAGAGCGCCGAGACGGATCTCGCGACCCTCGACCAAAACTTCACCAGCAACCATGACGAAAGTAATCGGAAGAATCGCAACTTCTCCAAAAATCGCTAAAACACCCGCCCCAAGGTGGGCGCCAACTGTCGTTGTTCTAAGTCTGACAGTAGAGTGGGGGTAGGTATGGAGAGGCAAGGTCCTAGCTATGGAGAGGTTGTAAACACAAGAGATGTACGAGTTCAGGCCCTTCTCTGAGGAAGTAAAAGCCCTACGTCTCGGAGCCCTGAGGCGGTCGAGTGGATTATGTTTGTATGAATTACAGGGGTGCGAACCCTTCTTACTGAGGTGGGGGGTGGCTTATATAGTGCCTGCCAGACCCCTCCGGCCCTCAGTAATGCGGGGTTTAAAGTACATTAAGTCTGAGGCGTTACTGGTAACGTCCCACATAAAGTGTCTTAACTACCATAAAGTCTACTTAATTACAGACCATTGTAGTACAGAGTGCCACTTGACCTTCTGGTGGTCGAGTGAGTCTTCATGGTCGAGTCCTTCAAGTCAGTCGAGTGGAGTCCTCGTAAGTCGACTGGAAGGTGATTTCTTCTAAGGGTGTCCTTGGGTAGGGTACTTAGATCAGGTCTATGACCCTACCCTAGGTACATGACCCCATCAGCGACCCTACCAAGGAGCAGCAGATTACTTCTCATCCAATCAGTTCTCATGGTGATGCCCATCCACTCAATGCTAGCATTGGGGCTGCCACCCAAAACGCTAGCAGCAATGACCAAAATATGTCGGAGTTTCCTGTGGTGCGGCAAGGCGGAGGCAGGAGGAGGTGCATGCGCAGTCGCCTGGGATGTCGTTTGCCATCCAAAATGGGCTGGCGGTCTCGGTGTGCTGGACTTGCGGTGGATGAACGTAGCCCTGCAGTCAAAGTGGATGTGGTTGCAAAGGACGGACACTTCCACGCCATGGGCGGAATTTGTCATTCCCGTGCCCAAGGAGTCCAAACTTCTGTATCAAGCGGCTGCGCGCGTGCACCTGGGCGATGCCAAGAGTACTCTATTCTGGGAGGACCGATGGCTGTTGGGATCCCGCATTCAGGAGCTTGCGCCGAGTCTCTACGACTGCATTCCGGCGCGTGTGAGGAAATCTCGAACCGTCTGCGAGGCCATGGCCTTCGGTGCCTGGGCACGGGACGTCGGGCCAGCCATTGACCGCAACACATTGGAGCAATTCTTATCCTTATGGCCCATGGTTGCGGCCACCCGCCTGAATGAGCACGACTGTGACACTACTACTTGGGCCTGGAGCAAGGACGGGCAGTTCACGGCCAGCTCGGCCTACCAGGCCAAGTTTTGGGGGCTCCAGGTCTCGCCCACGGCTTCACTCTCCTGGGACTCGCGAGCGCCGCTCCGATGTAGGTTCTTTTCCTGGCTAGCTGCTAAGGACAGGTGTTGGAACTCGGACCGGCTGGCGAGGCGGGGATTGCCTCACCAGGACGCATGCCCGTTGTGCGACCAACATGACGAAACGATAAATCACCTGTTCCTTCAATGCGTCTTCGTCCGACAAGTGTGGACTCGAGTGCTGCCCGCGCTGGGCATGGGGCATGCTGAGCCCCGCGAGGCAGAGACGTTGTCGGATTGGTATGAACGAATCGGACTGGACAAGCTATCCAAGAAGCAGGCAAGGCCGAGGCGTGCGATCTGTTTGCTAGTCCTCTGGGAGGTGTGGAAGCACCGGAACGAAGTTGTGTTCAATGGCAAGACTCCGTGTCTTGGAGACTTGTTCATGAAGATTGCCAGTGAATACGGGCTATGGAGAGATGCGGGACTGCTCCGCGGTGACGACGACATGCACCAGGGCATCGAGGCAGCCGTAAGGTGGGCGCAGGGCGAATAGTCACATAGTGCGCCGGGTAGAACTAGGTGGAGCTGGTGTGGGTAACATGTAGCCGTGCTTGTAAACTATTTGGGGCTCTTTTCCCCTTCCTCTCTTAATAAATGATACACACACTCGTGCGTATTCGAGAAAAAAAAGACGGCGTCGAGCTCGTGCAGGGAAGCGGCGACCGGAGTGGGAGGAGACGTCCTCGATTTCAGAGTGGGAGGAGTTCTTGTGTGGAAGCGGCAACCAAGGGCAGAGGAGAAACCGACGCTAACATCAGAGGGGCAGCCATTTCGAAGTGCTATTCTCAGCTACTCCCTCCGTCCGAAAAAACTTGTCATCAAAATGGACAAAAAGGGATGCATCTAGAACTAAAATACATCTAGATACATCTCCTTTTATTCATTTTGATGACGGAGGGAGTACAACATAAATGTATTTTTGAAGGGATTTTCGCAGATGACTGATCCGGCGATATTTTGAATCGAGAGAAACCATTGAGACTGACATGTAATAACATAACAGTTTCTGCGCGACGACTATTTTTCGCCTAAAGCGATACGAGCAGCATCTCTCGCTGAAGCTTTTTCTCCCCTCATGTCATATTGAGCCAATCATGAGTGTAAAAAGAGCAAGAGAGCGGTGTTCCTGAGAAGGGCGGCAGCTGATCACGTTATCGCGGACGTTGGTCCAGCTCTTGGGATGAGCGCTAGTGGGTCCAGGTCAGCATATACAGTGTCCTGAAAATGATATGGCACGGTGGAATACGGGAGTGAAACAGTGGTGTACGCCAGCTCCCGGGCACGTCCTTTTGAAACGCCCGTTACATTGACGAGCCGAGCCGTGGCTCGGGACCGTAAAGACAACGTGACCCCCCATCAGACACGTAATGACGTCGTTTGATGCGAACAGCCTCCGTCAAGGTCGCAGTAAATGCTGTTTGGTAGGTCAACAGTGGGATAGCCAGAGATATCATGGTCTCACTGTTGCATTTTGAGTACTACCTCCTTCTCATCCCCTTCCTCGACTGTGTAAAATAAGGTCTAGTTTGCATATATTGTATTTGTACGTGTATATGTATGTAATTTGATCATCTACATATAATGAAAAGTGATGTGGATGTATCACCCACGCAAAACCCTAAACATATCTTTCTAACTTGGTATCAGATAGCCAACCGGGCTGCCGAGCGAACCACACGCCGCCGCCCCGATCCACCATGCCGCAGCCGCCATGCGTTGCCACTTTTTTTTCGCGGTGCCGCGTGCCGCCAGCCTTTCACGCCGCTGCCGCCGCGAGTTCGTTTTCTCCGCTGCCGCACATCGTCCTTCTCCGCGCCGCCGCAATGTCGTCTGCTGCTCTCTCTCTCTCTTTCCAATAACGTCGGCGCCATCACCTCGCACGCGGTTGCCATGATTCCCGCCGCCCTCGCGGTTCCCGTGATCTCTGTCCGCCTCGGCCGCCACAACTTCATGTTGTGGGGAGGCATCGCCGGCACCTTCCTCACCGGCGCCAACCTCCACGACTACCTGGACGGCACCACGGCGGCACCCGACAAGACCATCGCCATGGATATCGCATGTCAGCTTATTAGCTGCGAGACGGTGCAGGCGGTATGGACGGCTGTCGGTGCCATGTATGGCGCGCAGAGCTGCGCCAACATTCGTCACATCCAATGTCAACTCCAGACACTGAGGAAGGAGGAGATGCCCGCAGCTGAGTACATGCACAAGATGAAGGCCATCACGGACACCATGGCCGCCGCCGGCTCTCCGATCCGTGATTATGAGCTCATTGATCACATCCTCACAGGACTTGGATCCGCCTACAACTCCATCGCCGCCTCCCTGGGTGTGAGTAATGCACCTATGCCCTACTCCAGCTTCTACTCACTCATTTTGTCGTTCGAAGCGTTGCAGGCTCAGCAGAGTGCGGCGGAGGGGTGGACTCCCTCTGCCAACACCGTGACCCACTCAGGCCCCCACGGCAATGGCGGACGTGCTCCATACTCGGAGCCCTACCCCTTCCAGGGTGGGGGTTGCCCGGCCGATGGGAAGGCCAGCCCGGGCAAGACCGGCAAGGCGGCAACGGTGGCCCCAACAGCGGCTGCGACCGCAACCCCGGCTACAACGGCAACGGTCGTCAAGGTGGCAGGGGTAATGGCAGCAACAACAGTGGTGGTGGCCGTCGCAACAATCGCTGGCGTCCCAGGTGTCAGATTTGCAAGAACTGGGGTCATGAGGCCGATGATTGTCACAAGCGCTATGACCAGGACCACAACACTCGCTCCACCAACTCGGCCTCCACCAACACCGTCAACTATCCTTGGGTACTGGACACCGGGGCTACGGATCACCTGACGAGTGATCTTGAACATCTCCAGGTTCACGGGTGCTATGATGGCAAGGACCAGGTTCAGGTGGCCAATGGTACAGGTTTGTCTATTTCACACATCGGTCATTCCCGTTTACCCGGTTCATCCTTGAAACTTCGCAACATCCTTCATGTTCCACACATCAAAGAGCATCTTCTTTCTGTCTATGGCCTTGTTTGTGATAATGACGTGCTTGTTGAGTTTCACCGTTGTCTTTGCTTTGTTAAGGATAAGGCAACCAGGCGCGTCATTCTTCAAGGTAGCAGTTGTGGGGGTGTCTACTATATTCCCTTTGCTCGTGCATCATCCTCGTCATCTCGCCATGCTTCATCCAGTGTCTGCATTTCGTCATCGCAATGGCATCAGCGTTTAGGTCACCCTACCAATAGTGTGGTCACCTCTATTGTTCAAAGCCATGACCTTCCGTGGTCTAGTTCAAATAATGCACCATTAGTGTGTGATGCATGTCAGCGTGCTAAGAGTCATCAACTACTGTATTCTACGTCTTATCATGTCACTACTGTACCTCTTGAATTAATACATTCCGATGTTTGGGATCCCCGCTATTGCGTCTTCGGGGGGGGGGGGTACAAGTACTATGTTCGTTTTGTTGATGACTACATGCGTTTCACTTGGATTTATTTGCTTAAACACAAGTCTGATGTTGAGCAAGTCTTCTATACTTTTCAGACTCATGTCGAACGCCTTTTGGATTGCAAAATCAAGGCCGTTCAGTCCGATTGGGGTGGTGAATACCACAAACTCCATCACTACTTTCAACGCACGGGCATCTCCCACCGTGTTTAGTGTCCACATACATCCCAGCAGAATGGTATTGCCGAGTGCAAACACCGTCATTTGGTCGAGACCGGCCTTGCCTTACTTGCGCACTCACCTCTCCCACTCTGGTTTTGGGATGAGGCCTTTCTTACGGCATGTTATCTCATCAATCGTATGCCCACTCCGGTTATCAATAAGGACACGTCCTTGTTTCGCTTGTTTCATGTTCAGCCCAATTATTCCTCTCTGTGGATTTTTGGATGTGCTTGCTGGCCTAGTCTCCGCAAGTACAAAGCTCGCAAGCTGGAGTTTCATTCCAAGATGTGCATTTTTCCTTGGCTATAGTCCTCTGCATAAGGGTTATAAGTGTCTTGATCGCAACTCGGGGAGGATCTATATTTCTCATGATGTTGTTTTTGACGAGACAGTTTTTCCGTACTCCACCCCCGGTGTCTCGGTTGACATTGCTTCTCTTGAGCATGCCCTCAGGTTTCCATCTAATGAACTGGTTTCGGATGTCCATGTGCGGAAATACGACCTATCATATTTGTCATCTGACTTGTTCCCTGCAGATGCCGTTTTTTTGTCTTCCTAGGAACCCGTCGTCGCACCTGCACGTGCACCCGCCGATGTGATCGACATGCATGGCATCGACGTGCATGCCACGCCGCCCGAGGCTGCCCTGGCTGCCTCGCCCGCTGGTTCGTCAGTGGCCCCGTCTACCTCGCCCACTGGCGCGTCCGCGGGCCCGACTGGGTCACCCGCTACGTCCCCTGCGCCTGGTTCGGCCCAGCCCGCGTTGCCTGCTTCGGTCGTCGCCGGGTCACAATGCATACGACCATTTTATTAATTATTAACACAAGACCTTACAAAGTCATACAACAGTAAGTCCAAAGCCACCATCTAAGTAACATATGTCGCTACTCCTATCCAGTTGATGAAGGGGCGCTGATAGTCTATGCCTAATACCAAACAGACCTCGCAGCCAAACCTAACATCTAGAACCTAAGGTCCCAACCAGGACGCCTGCCGGGTATGGGCACCCACCAGTCCGGCGTGCTCCTCAACCAGGATGCCTGCCGGGTATGAGGCCGCCGCAGCCACCTGCCACCAATCCATATTCAGAGTTGTACTGCTGCATCGACCTTGCCCGGTCTAGCTGTCGCCGACGCCACGACGACGCCAGAAAGCGTCGACCTGCTAGGCGTGTCCATTACCACACATCTGACACCAAGCCTTTGCTGCTCCATGCCACCAAGAGTTGCCGCCATGAATATGTAGAAA
The DNA here is from genome assembly GCF_018294505.1 of Triticum aestivum. Classification (NCBI taxonomy): domain Eukaryota; kingdom Viridiplantae; phylum Streptophyta; class Magnoliopsida; order Poales; family Poaceae; genus Triticum; species Triticum aestivum. Next base: position 747,522,255 of record NC_057813.1, on the reverse strand, counting down.
GAAACACCGCTCCACCGAAGAAACCATCCGCTGGTCCCTCGAGCCCGAGTGCATCTCCAAGAATGCCGCCCCCAAGGGGGTAACAACACATGAATGCCGCCGTCATCCGATCAACTGATCTAGGGTTTCCTCAGGAGGTGTTGGTGGGTTTGGGATTTGTACCTGGATGATGCCTTCATGAAGGAAACGATGATAAGGGCATCGCCATCACCGGCTCCGACCAATGACCGAAGACCAAGTTTTCACTCGGGTCCGTCCCAAGAAATCCACCCGACAACCTGTGCACTGTCTCGATCGCCTTCAAAGCCCCAGATCTAGCCGCTTAGATCCGGCGACCAACCGCAACAGTAGTGCCATCATAGGAGCCCTGGCACACCGGCCACTGCCTGAATGCGCCACCACTGGAGCCTCGGAGGAGGACTCCCAACCCACCTCGCCAAACCGCGAGAGCTGCCGAGATCAATCCCGCACGGTCATCACCATCTTTGATCGGAACCAATCCGTGCTAAAACCAAGAGATCACCGACGCAGATCCGCGTTGGATATGGACTACACCACGCCATGCCGCCGCGGGAAGCCCGAGCTTCACCCGCCGCCGCCGTCTAAGGCCGCCGTCCCAGGATCATGATCTGGCCAGCCCGGACCTCCACGGCGCCCTCTTCATGCCGCCGGCACCGGCTTGCCACCAGGCAACCGTGCCGCTGCCCAAGGCCTCCACCCGGAGCATGCCGCCGCGCCACCATGGATCAGATCGCCACTGCGCCGTCACGTGCGTGGAGGTCCTGCCCCACCCCCTCCGACGCGATCCAGGGAGGAGAGCCTCCACCACCGCCGTCGGCCCCCGGGCTTAGCCCGGCGGCGTCCTCCGGCGGCGGCAGAGGGAAGGGAGGGAGGTGGTGGTGACCCTGGCGGCTAGGGTTTGAAGAGCTGCCCGAGTCACCCGAGACGGGAGCGACGCGGAGGCAACCAAGATGAAGAAAAGGTTATGAAATTGTGACCATGTGTGATGCCAAAATAATAAGTAGCTTACTGCAAACAAGGTGTGAAAAAAAATCGTAGAGTATTCATTGGTAATTTCAGCCGTGCAGTGCGGTGCTACTTGACCATGAAAAATCCCCGATGATGGTTGTTTGGCTGCTGGCGCCTGAAGGTGCATACAAAATGGGCAAGCTGAGTGCTAGCCTGCTGGCATTTTTTGAATATGCGGGGTGCTGGTAGAATATTGAATGCCTTATTACACGTGTCAGTGCCTCTTCCTCCTGGGGGCACACGTATGCGCCCCATGCTTTCAAATTTGAAAGTGCATACCGCGCTTTCACTTGGACGGCCTCGCATTAGTGCATTACTTAGGAGTTGGGCAGCAGCGGACTCTTGCAAAAAAGGGACAGGTAGGCTCAGGAAACGAACTGATCCATCCACTCTCATTCCGTACCACTACGGCGTTGCCGTCTAACAGCAAATCAATGCGCGGGCCCATCGTCAAATACCCCGCGGAATATGTGAGTCGCGTACGCTTGTGAATACGAGAATACACGTGCATCCCGAGAAGAGCCAAAGGCTAAGATACCGGCCTCAGCTGTGCCCAGGACCAGAAATGAATTTTCGAAAGAAAAGCAAGAAGCAGGGAAAGAACTGGGGTCTCCAGGGAGAACGCACGGCGCACTAACCACTCCACCTAAGTTTCTTCCATGTTAAGGATAAGGGGTACATTCTACTTGAGGCTACTGCAGCCTATTTCTTCGGGATTTCTACTTCTTTCCTTTTTTTTCTTCTTCTTCTCGTTTTTCTTTCATTCTTTTTCATTCATTATTGCATTTTGTTTCTTTTTCATTTTTATTTTGTTTACATTTTTTATTTTTTTGTTCTTTTGGTTATTATTCTAAATTCTTTGTATAAGTCAACAACATTTTTGTAGTACACATCTAGACTTTTTCAATACAAATCATACATTTTTGCAATACATGGTCAAAATTTTCTCTAAACACAGTTTTAACATTTCTCAAATACAAAATTAATATTTTTTCAAATATTTGTTCACCATTTTTTCAAATACTTGTTCAACATTTTATTTATTAAATATTTTCCAATTACTTGTTCTATATTTTTCAAATACTTGTTCAACATATTTTAATACTTATTAAATATTTTTCAAAAAAAAATTCAACATTTTTAAAATTCTTGTGAAACATTTTTTAATAATTTTAAATACTTGTTCAACATTTTTAAAATGTTTTTCGAAGAGATATTTTGTAATATATATATTTAAAATATTATAAAGTGTAAACAAAAGAAGAAAAGCAAAAAATGAAAACAAAAAACGTGAAAAAAAACAGAAAAACTGGCTGGTGTATCCCGCGTGTGTGGGCCCGCTCAGGCGGCCTTTGCCTTAAGGGAGGGGTTCGCTCCTGTCTCGCTTAATGCGAGACATAGGGCACCCCCATTTTCCGTCCGCCTACTTAACGCATTTTGTACTGCCCCTGCCACACGTGGCTGCTCCTGAATGTGCTTCAATGTAATTGGAGTGCACCACATAATGCAGACCTCCTTCGTACTCCACTCATCTACTCTTCTGCAGAAACGAGCACACACATCAGTTCCAAAAAAAAAAAACGTGCACACACACAGCAGAAGTGCCCAGCAGCTATTCTCACACCGCCATGATGCAACGTCCAACAAGGCAACAGCTATCATAGTGCAATCACGCAAAACACATTCCAGCTATCACAACACTTGTCATCACACAAATTCGAATGTGCAGGAACAACAAGCGTGGACTGGAGCCTAGCTCACAAGACGCACTACAAAATCCTCGCAACAACTCAAATTTATTTAGCTAGTACTCCCTCTGTAAACTAATATAAGAGCTTTTAGATTACTAAAGTAGTGATCTAAACGCTTTTATATTAGTTTACGGAGGGAGTACCTAGTAGTACAACCATGCACTTTCAATCTTTTGTATTCCTCCTGCAGTTCACCATGATGTGTATGTCACATCTCCACCTTGACGGGGTCCGCGGTGTTGCCGTGACAGCATGTAGATCGGGTGGGCCCCGATCGTCCCTGTGTGTTGTGGTCTGGTAGGTGGGCTAGTTGGTCAGAGTGTGTAGGTGTAAGGCTCGGGTGAGCCTAGAACCCAGCCACCTGTGTACTGTATCTGTATGAATCATTCTGAAATATTGGGAAGGAAACGTCTGAATCTCTTTCTCGTTCTCTGAACTCTCTCGTGTGCTCTCTCTCCCCATCCCTCTCTCCTTGCAACCCATCATGAATCCTACGGGTTCCATCTAGGGGGGGTCTCATAGTGTAACATCCTGTCCCTGCATTTTCCATCACACATATATAATGTCAGTTCTAGTGTTCTACCATACTCATTTGGTCTGAGCATAAGTGCTAATTCATCGCAGAATTTCACCTTCAGTTCCTGCCTCCCTCGGCTGCAACGCACCGCTCGTTCCCCTTTAGTTCCACGAGCTGCCACTGCTCCATCAAACGTTCACTTATTAGACGCAGCGTCGTGTAACCATTGTTCACTTACACAGTAATTATCTACCGTTTGCTTGCATTCCCTATGCTGCCTTATATCAGCATTCCGTCCAATCCTGGCGTCAGGCTGTTGTTCCATGTCGCCGTGGCTATCCCTGCTACCTGCTACTCCCTCCGTTCCGAACATATGGATGTATCTAGATGTATTTTAGTTTTAAATACATTCATTTCAACGACGAGTAATTTGGAACGGAGGGAGTAGAAGAATCCTCCACTTCGAACCTGCTCCATTTCCACCCAGGCTGGTCAGGCCAGTGCCTACGGATCTGGATGTTGTAAGCTAGCTGGAACTCCTCCCGCAACAGGAACCTGCTGGATACAAACACAGCGGCAGCCCCAAATCCACATACCAGTACTACTCCCTACTGCACTTACAGCCGCGGCAGCTATGGGACGGAAAAGAATCGACAGCAAAAATCTTACCGGTTCGCCGGCGGCGATTTCTCTTCAGTCGCCCTCTGCTTTCTTCTCTATGCTTTTGGCCGCTGTTCTGCACTCAGGCAACGAACCACTCAACGGTTGTGGGCCAGCGGGCGAACACGACGGCCCAGTCTGGAACAAACAACCGCAGCGCTGGAAAGTTCATCAATTTGGAAAAAGTTCATCTAATTTGGAAAAAAGTTAATCAATTTGAAAAAAGTTCATTGGATTGGAAGAAGTTTATCAATTTTGAAAAGAAGTTCATCGGTTTTGAAAAAAAGTTAAAAAGAATGAAAAAAGTGCATCAAATTTGAAAAATAAGTTCATCAATTTTGAAAAAGGTTCACGAGTTTCAAAAAACAGTTCATGTATTTCGAAACAAGAGTTCATCCATTTGAAGAAACCAAATACAAATTTGGAAAAAAGAAAGAAGAAAAGGATAGAGAAAAAAAGGACAAAGGGGAAGGAAGAAAAGGATATAAAAGTTGTATCTTATCACAGCTATGAGGTGGTCGGATTGGTTACTTTGCCAGCCCTGATAACCTGCGGTGCGGGGTTCGAATCCTAGCTCACGAGCAGTTTTCTTTAGAATTTCGAAAACAGGAAAAAAATGAAATATGGGCCAGCCCGCGAGTAGCTGCTGCAGGCGCCAGTTAGCAAAAACAGTATAAAACGGCGCCTGCATCGCCAAATAGGAATTGCCGTTTAGTACCACATCGCTCGGCTAGCAATATTCTGCGCGGCTTAAATAACTCAGTGCTGGCCCTCTCATCGCCGAGGACGCAAAGTTGATTCATCATCTATGCCAAGGCAAAAGCAGCCGCTACACACTTCTGGCTGGGCCCGTCCTGGCGGCCTGTGACCCTAGGTCTCTCCCTTGGAGGTGCGGCGGGTTAGAAGTGCAGTGCGATGTCAGTCTTTTTTTAATTTTTGTCTTTTCTCTTACTATTTTTTCATTTTTATTTTTTCAACTTTCCTTTTCTACTAGTTTTTTAATTTTCCCAATTTCTTTATTTCTTATTTTACTATTTCGCAGGTTGTGCAACAAGTGAACATGAGAAGTCAAACACAAAAACTAAAAATAAACTAAGCTTTTTCTCCTATTACTAATATTTTTTTATTCTATTTTATTGGACCTTTCTATTTCTATTTTCCTAACATTTTATCCTTTTTACTACTCTAAGGCTCATATACTACCCCTATGTTCCTAAATATAATTCTTTTTATAGATTTAATATGGACTATATATGGAGAAAAAAAATGAGTGAATCTACACTCTAAACTACATCTATATACATTCTTATATAGTCCATATTGAAATCTCTAGGAAGAATTATATTTAGCCATGGAGACAGTAATATTTTGCAGGTTGTGCAACAGGTGCTCTTTTATAGTACAAAATATATAACAAAAGCTAAAAATAAACTAAGTTTTTTCCTTTTCATAATATTCTCCCTTTTATTTTATTAGTATTTTTATTTATTTTCTCCTAATATTTTTAATTTTTTACTACCGTAAGGCTCATATTCTAATATTTTGCAGTTATTTTTTCCCAATATTTTTTCTTTTTTATTTTACTCTTTCGCAGGTTGTGCAACAGGGGAACATGTAAAGTCTAAGATAAAAACTAAAATTAACTAATCTTTTTCTTTTCCTAATATTGTTCCTATTCTTTTATTAGTATTTCCTATTTTTATTTTCCTAATATTTTTTTCCTTTTCACAACTCTAAGGCTCATATACTACTCCCTCTGTTCAAAATATGAGTCTTTTTAGGGATTTCAATATGGACTACATATGGAGCAAAATAAGTGAATCTACACTCTAAACTATGTCTATATACATCCGTATATAATCCATATTGAAATCTCTAGAAAGACTTATATTTAGGGACGAAGGTAGTAATATTTTGCAAGTTGTGCAACTAGTGCACATGTATAGTAAAAATATATAATAAAAACTAAAAATAAACTAAGTTTTATTCCTTTTTCTAACGTTTTCCCTTTCTTATCAGTGCACAGGTTTTGACTTTTCTTTTACTAGTTCTTTTTTTAACTTTTCTTTTCTACTAGTTTTTTTAATTTTTGTTTTCCAATATTTTTGTATTTTACTATTTCGCAGTTTGTGCAACATGTGAACATGTAAAGTCTAAGATAAAAACTAAAAATACATTAATCTTTTTTCTTTTCCTAATCTTTTTTGTTTTATTTATTAGTCTTTTCTATTTTTATTTTCCTAACATTTTGTCCTTTTTACTACTCTACTAAGGCTCATATACCACCCCCTCCATTCCTAAATATAATTCTTTTTAGAGATTCAATATGGACTACATACAGAGCAAAATGAGTGAATCTACTATCTAAACTACGTCTATATACATCCTTATATAGTCCATATTGAAATATTTAGAAAGAGTTATATTTAGCAACAGAGACAATAATATTTTGTAGGTTGTCCAATAGGTGCACGTGTATAGTACAAAATATATAAGAAAACTAAAAATAAACTAAGTTTTTTCCTTTTCATAATATTTTCCCTTTTCTTTTATTAGTATTTTCCTAATATTTTCATTTTTACTGCTCTAAGGCTCATATTCTAATATTTTGCTCTTTTTTCCAAATATTTTTTCTTTTTTCTTTTACTATTTCGCAAGTTGTGCAATAAGGGAACACGAAAAGTCTAAGATAAAAACTAAAAATAAACTAAGCTTTTTTTCTTTTCATAATATTTTTCCTATTATTTTATTAGTCTTTTCTATTTTTACTTTCCTAATATTTTTTCCTTTTCACAACTCTAAGGCTCATATACTACTCCCTCCGTTTCTAAATATGTGTCTTTTTAGAGATTCCAATATGGACTACATATGGAGCAAAATAAGTCAATCTACACTCTAAACTATGTCTATATACATATATAGTCGATATTGAAATCTCTAGAAAGACTTATATTTAGGAACAGAGGCAGTAATATTCTGCACGTTGTGCAACTAGTGCACATGTATAGTAAAAAATATATAATAAAAACTAAAAATAAAATAAGTTTGTTCCTTTTCCTAACATTTTCCCTTTTCTTTTATTAGTATTTATTATTTTTATTTTCCTAGTATTTTTCATTTTTACTGCTCCCAGGCTCATATAATAATATTTTGCAGGTTGTGCAATAACTGCACATGTAAATTCTAAAATAAAAATAATCAGGGCGGTCACTCGGGAGCCAAAATCGGGGCTTGGCCACGAGGTAGTCTGGCTCTGGAGCCAGGACATGACCATAGATTAAGTCAGTCACTTGGGGGGCGCCCACGGAGTATTCAGAGTCGGCGAGGAGGCATACTCAACCATGGAGTAGTCAGATTCGATCACTTGGGGCTCAGCCACGGAGTAGTAGGAGCTCGGCCACGGGATAAGCAGACACGACCACTATGGGGTCAGACTTAGGAGCGGAGACATTATCAGACTCAGGTTCGGTCGTTAAGTAGTCACAATCAGACGTTGACGGGTTGAACTTGAAAGTCGGGACACAGTCACAATGGTGTTGAACTCGGGTTCGGCGAGTAGGAGTCGTACAGACAACGGAGCAGGCAAACTCAATCACACTGGACTCATCCCTAGGCAATAGACAAGTCAAACTCGCCAAGGAAGAGGTGGGCTCAGCCCCAGAGTAATCATACTTGACCATGAAGGAGCCAGACTCGGTCACTTGTGACTCAGATTCAGCGAGCCTCGGCCACGGTGGAGTCATAGTCAAATGCGGTGGACTCACACTCAATGAGGTGAATTCGGATTCTACTGAGGAGTCGGACTCGACACTGAGTCTGGCAACCACCCAATGAGTCATGTGTGTAAGGGCATCTCCAGCCGTGCCCCAAGAAGACCTCCCCAGGCGTTTTTTTCGCGCCGGCGTCGAAAAACGGCCCAGTCGCGCCCCAGAAGCCCGATTTTTGCCGGCTTGGGCCGAAAACAGCGCCGACGGACCCAGCCCGAACCCGGCGCGCTGGGGGGCGCTCGGGGGCGCCGGGCGAACTTTTTTGGCACGAAAAAGCCGCGGGCCCGCCGCGTCAGCGACACGGCTCTCTTCTCGGCCCTTCGTCGTCCTCATCGCCTCGTTTCCCGCGGCGAATCAATGCCAAAGCTGCCGCGCTCTGCCGCGCCGGTCAGCCTGCGCCATTGATGCCTCACGGGCGGCGCAGTGAAGACCGGACGACGCGCGTCCCTCGCCCGCCACGCGTACGCACGGTGCCACGCGTGTGGGCAGCGCCTCGGCCTATATATGACGCGCCCCGGCGCACAGGGCGACTCAACACACTCTCCCGCCGTCGTCGCCCCCCACTCCCCTCTCCTCTCTTTCGCCGTCTCCAGTTCGCATCCATGGCCGAGCGCTTCCCTGGCGACGGCGCGGCGGCGAATGGCTTCGGCCGCCGCCATCTTCATGAAGACGAGGCTCGCCTCCTTTACGAGGCCGAGTACCCGGTCCCGCCGGACATGCGGGTGCCCGGGGCATGGAGGATCAGCGCGGGCGGCGTGCCGGTGCCCCCGATACCCACCGGCGCGGCCCGGCGTGCGGAGATCGCACGCATCCGCGCGAACCTACCGCGGGCGGCGAGGGAGGGGCCACGGTTCGTCCCCGACAGCCCGCTCTGGGAGTCGTACTTCAGCCGCCGTCTCGCCCAGCAGCTCGAGGCCACCAACGGCGTCGTGCCCTCCGGCAGGCTCAACTCCGCCGGCCGGCGTCGGTGGTGGGGCGTGCCCGGGCGCACGTTGGAGGCCGTCCTCGAGTACATCGAGGGCGGCAACACGCCGCGCCTCGAGTATCCCGCTCCCCCTTACTTCTCACGCCGCCGGGGAAGCTCCTGGACCCCGAGGCGCATGGAGACCGGGGGCTCCTCCTCCTCGTTCGGCGGCTCGCCCTGCCTCCGCCCCGTCAAGCCGGAGCCCTAGGGCACACCGGCCGCCGCGCGCACCCGCAGCTCCGACGTCCGCATCGGCGCCAATGCCACTCCATCCACCGGCCGCCTCGTCCTCGTCGAGCCCAAGCCAAAGCCCGGCCTCCCCGCGGAGTACGAGGAGATAGCCCGGCGCGGCTTCTCCGACGAGGACGCCATGCGGTGGGCGCGGGACGACTACCTCCGCGACGAGACGGTCCGGCAGCGCCGGGCCCTGGAGAAGATCGCCGCCCGCAAGCATGGGCGCGAGGACGCCCACGGCGTCGTGGTCCTCGACAGCGACGACGACGACAATGCCGCCGCCCCCGGACCGTCCAACCCGCCGCGCCAACCGGGGGAGGGATGCAGCAGGGACGGCAGAGGCGTAGACGGGGGCGGCGGCGACCGCGACAATGACGACGACGACGGCGGTGACTACACGCGGTTCTACAGCCTCCTCGACATGTAGAACCGCGTGGGCGGGGCGGCGAGGCGGGCGGCGAGGGAGACGGCGGGGGTAGCCCGCGGTAGTTTTTTCTTTTTTTTTGTAAAATATGTTTAAGTTTGAACGAACTCGCCGAAGTTCGCAATGAATTTGCGCCGTGTTTGTGCCGTGTTTAAATTTTTTAAAATACAGTGGGCGCCACGACTGGGGGGCATCACGCCCCCAGTGCGCGGTTTAGCGCCGGTGCGCCCCCAGGGGGGCGATTTTTTGCCCCTCCTGGGGGGCCAACGACTGGAGATGCCCTAATGGGGAGGAAGTTGTAAATCATATGCATCTCAACATCATACAAAATTAGTCAATCTTTTTTTTAGGGAACAAATATGTTCAATGTATATATTACATAGCAGTTTATAGTTTTTTCCTTCCCATTTGAACAAAGTTGTGGTATGCAGGCACTCTAAAACTCCGGAGTTACAGCCTGAACTCACCTAAGCAATTAATGCATTATCGACATCTGATTCTTCAAAACGGCAACCAATTGCGTAGAGAGGTCATGGAGTGTTAGAACAATGATTGATGTTAAGTTATCTGGCAGTGTTCTAACAACCGTTGTGCTCTAATCATCCAAAGTGCAAAGTACTTCTGATGGCCACTCGAATATGGTGGAGCTGAAACACCTTGACCAACACTAAATGATTTTGCAATGCCTCCAGGAGCCCACACTTATCCACATCACACACCAAAGTACATCAAAGTTGAATTATTCTGCAACAAGACAAAAGGGAAGACTCAGAGAGCATCAAATTAGAATGGCTCTGGGACACCAATCGATGATCTATTGCTATGGTGAAAAATAGATAATGCCAAAATGACTCAAGATTTAGAATGGTAGGCATCAAGATAGGTTAACAGTGGTGAAAAATGTTAAATGCGTATAGAAAAAATGTTTGTCATTGTATACGAAAAATGTATACAAAACAAATATGACGTGTATGAAAAAAATGTTGATCATGTATATAAAATGTTAAACATATACTAGAAAACAGTGTTCTTGGTGCATACGAAAAATCTAGAACGTACATTAAATAAATTTAGTTACCAAAAACATATAATAAAAGTTAATTCTGTATTTCAAAATGTTAAACATGAATATAAAAATGTTCTTGCTGTATAAAAAAATATACATTGTGTGTGAATTTTTTCCATTAAAAATACTCATCATGTATAAAAATGTTTACCATGTATTCAAATAATGTTAATCTTGTACTTGGAAAATGTTAAGCATGTATTAAAAAATGTATAAGATATATACAAAAAATAGACCTAAAAAAATATAAGTTTTCAAAAAATGTTAATCATTTATTTAAAAAATGTTAAACGTGTATACTAAATATGATCCTGATGTATATGACAATTGTTGAGTGTGTACAGAAATTTTTGAGATGTGGTGAACAAAAAACCTGATGAAAATCGACAAAGAAACAAAGAAAGATGAAGAAAGGCAACAAAAACCAAAAGAAAAACAAAGAAAAAAATGAAGCATGAAGAAAACCAATACAAAAAGAATAAAACTGTGAAAAGCGAAATGAAAACCCATAGAGATAACAAAGAAACAGAAGAAAAAGGTAGAGAAGAATAAAAAAAATGAAAACCAAGGAAAATATGAAAAATAAAAAATAAAAGGTAAAACAAAGAGAATCGAATAAAACCGGTAGAGAAACATGAAACAAAGAAAACTGAGGGGAAAAAGAACATAAGAAAGAAAACGTAAAAACGCGGCAGAGGAACGTAAAACTAATGGAAACAAAAAATGATCGTAATAGATAGAAAAAAACACAATGGAACAGAAGAAACCCGTATAGAAAACACACACAAAAAGCCAGATGAAACCGTAAAACGCAAAATAGAAAGAAAGAAAAAATTGGTGAAAACCAATCCAGTGTAACTAAAAGGCCAAAAAGAAGGAAAAACTAGAATCTACAACGAGCGAAAGAAAGAAGAGAACGGAATACGAGCAAGCAACGATTGGAAAAAAATCCAACTAAATGGGCTGGCCTAATAAATGCGCGATGAGAAAAAGATTCACGCGAGCATGTCGTACATCTCACTATAAGTGATATATAGTCCTGGCGCCGAGGCACGACCGAGCTTATCGAGCGAGACGCCGCCGCCACACCGCCCCATGCTAACCTTCTTAGCTAGAGTTTTTGTAGTTGCTATAGTGACAGAAATAGCTACAATATGCAATGGTTTTTACAGCCATGGCCTCTGTTGCATGGGGCCTTGCTATGCCTCTGCACACAACCATGCAATTTGTGAACGCACTTTATCCAATATTGAAGCAACGCCAGCTCCAATGGTGTAACAACCTCATCAGTTTAGTTCTATAGTTGCGCCCGTGCTTCTCTATGGAGCAGCACCAGACTCCAAGCCCTCCTCATGAATCAGTGACGGTTAGTGAGTTGAATGAGGCTGCCTTATGATGTCAAAAATAATTGAGATGAAACGGAGAATGTTGTTTTCTATGGAACTTCTTTGTAAATATCACTACATTTTATACAAAACTTAGGAATATAATCTCGAGTTAAAAAAAATTCTAGAAGTAGTTCATTCCCATGCACATCTGGAATAAATAACCCTATACAATTTGAAGGACCTTGTCATTATTATTTCATTAATACACAAACAATAGGAACCATGCAGGTACATGAATAATAGCTTCAGTTGTAGCAACTACTGAAAGTGCTACTATCGACTAGAGGGGGGTGAATAGGCGATTTTTATGAAAGTCTTCAAAACTTGGAAGTTTCGAAGACAAACAACAGAAATGACCTAATTGTAATGCAGCGGAAGATAAATGACCCAAAGCATGCCATAGTCAAGTATACAAAGATATGAAAGTACGGGACTAATAGCAGCTAGGTAGCAAGGATCAGAATGGAAGATAGTATGAAGCCAATCAACAGTAGTAGTCAAGCAATGAAGTCAAACAGATACACAGATAGGCAATGACTTCACGAAGACAAACTAAAGTAAGGTTGGTAAGGGATAGAACCAGTTGCTTGTTGAAGACACATGATTTGTTGGACCAGTTCCAGTTGCTGTGACAACTGTACGTCTGGTTAGGGAGGCTGAGATTTAACTCAGAAGACCGTGTCTTCACCTTATTCCCCTTGAGCTAAGGACACCCAGTCCTCGCCCAATCACTCTGATAAGTCTTCAAGGGAGACTTCCAAACCTTCACAGACTTCGTTCGCCGGCAATCCACAATGACTCTTGGATGCTCAGAACGCGATGCCTAACCGGCTGGAGGATTCACAGTCCTCAAGTGTATTAAGTCTTCAGGTCACATAGACAGAAAGACTTCAGTGATGCCTAACACTCTTTTGGCTCTGGGTGTTTGGGCTTTGTCCTCGCAAGGATTTTTCTCTCTCTCAAATGCTTCGAGGTGGGTTGCTCTCAAACGACAAAAGCCGTGTACAAACTTTGAGCAGCCGCCAATTTATGGTGTAGGGGGTGGGCTATTTATAGCCACTAGGCAACCCGACCTGATTTGTCCAAAATGACCCTGGGTCACTAAGGAACTGACACGTGTTCCAACGGTTAGATTTCAAACACACACGGCAACTTTACTTGGGCTACAAGCAAAGCTGACTCATCCAGCTCTGGATAAGGTTTGCTCTCATTGTCTTCGCTCGAAGACATAGGATTTGAGTTGAGCATCACTTCAGTCACTCTGACTTAGTTCACTTGGACCCCACTTAACAGTACGGTGGTTCCTATGACTCAACAAAGAAGAAAAGGAAGCAACGAAACCACACAGTCTTCGCGCTCCATAGTCTTTACGCAATGTCTTCTCATGTCATAGTCTTCAATATGAATATCTTCTCATACCACCATTGTCTTCAATGTCTTCATACATTTTTAGGGGTCATCTCCGGTAGGTAAACCGAATCAATGAGGGACACTACCTGCGTTATCCTGCAATTCTCACAAACGCATTAGTCCCTCAACCAACTTTGTCGTCAATACTCCAAAACCAACTAGGGGTGGCACTAGATGCACTTACAATCTCCCCCTTTTTGGTGATTGATGACAAACTGGTTGAAGTTTTCAACGGGGATAAATATGTGAAATTGTAAGGATAGGAAATTGTCTTCATAAGTTGCAAGGGCTCCCCCTGAAGATGTGCATGTAAGTAATTTGCTTTTGGAATGCAAATGCACATGGCAGGTTGTACTTGTGGAGATCCACTTCAACTTATGAAGATAATTCATCATGCATGAACTGATATAGCAAGTAGAATGACATGCATAATGAAAAATGGACGTCTGCAGAATGATCTAAGTGCGGAAGTTATCATCGCACATGCGGAATTTATCATCGCATCACAGTGAAGCAAATAAGTAGCAGACGACCATCAAGTTTAGGTGTTACAACTCAGAGAACCAAATGTTTCAAAAGGCAAGAGTTGTAAGCACGCAGCAAAATATAATGCAACCGCCCATATGAACCCGCTTGAAGACTATCAACTCATACGCTTCTCCCCCTTTTGTCAGTAAGGACCAAAAAGGTTTGAAGACATAGAGCATCTACTCGTCAGCATGAGTAATTGAAGTAGCAGGGTTGTCGTCGTTGGGTGGCGATGCAGATGAACTTGGTGCAGTGTCGATGCGCGCAGTAGTAGGAGGTGGTGAAGTAGCATCATCTTCATCATCGATCACTCTGGCATTTACCGTTGCCGCGGAGGAAGAATATTCAGAGTCTTCAAGAGATGGAGTACGACGTAGGACAACAGTCCGTGGAGGAGTGGAGTCAAACTGGAATCTTTCATTGAAGCCATCGTCTTGAAGATCAGCTTCAGCACTGAGCAGGGTCAAACTCTTCCATGACCGCAGGCAAGTTTCATGAGCAACAAAGACATTTTTGGTGGCAAGGTTGCGAATGCGATTGACATCCATCAAGAGGCTTTGCATCTGTCTCTTGAGCCAGAAATGATGCTTATCCTGTTTCTGATGAAGGGCCACAAAAAGTTCTCGGTCATTGAGAACGTGAGAACGCTTCTGAGGCCTTTGTGCAATGGTGCTTTCAGTGGCTTCAGTGGGTGAGTGTTTCCAGCCAATGGATAGATTTGTGTCGCTGCTTGAACACCTTTAATAGGTTGAGTGAAGCTTTGGTGCTCGGCATTCTGAAGACAAAGAGGCCTCTTGGCAGGGTCAAAGTATATAGCTTCAACTGACATATCAACCTCTGGCAGAAAGATCATATGATTGCGAGTAGAGGGCTGATAGTTGACAGATGAGTGTATCTTGATGAGGCGCATGACCCATGGAGCATAAAACTTCAGACCAAATAGGTTAGAGCCGGAAGCAACAAGTTGCCTGATGAAGAACTCTTGAGTGTTGAAGCTGATGCCATTGAGAATATAGAAGACCAAAGTCTTCATAGCTCCTTCAAGCTTGGCCGCTGATGAATGTCCTTTGACAGGCCATAGAGTTCGCATGATGATATGATATATGGTGCGAGGCAGATACTCAAGGTCTTCAACAAAGAAATCTATTGGATATTCAGCGTCAGATGGCAAGGGCTTCATCATGCTCAACATCTGGCTCATATTGGGTTCTGGCTTATGGAAGATACTCTCTACTGCATTGCGGTGTAGCTGACAGTCAGGTTCATATAGTTCTCCAGGAGTGGCTAGCCCTGTAAGCTCGATGATATCCATAGCTTTGGCTTCATGATGAACATTTCCAGTCATCCACTCGAGAACCCATGTCTTGATGTCTCTGTAGTAGCCGTGAATGTGTAGAGTAGCATAGAATTGAAGCAATAGCTCTTCATTCCAATGTTCTTTGTCTGTCACAAAGTGGAGCAGACCAGCATCACGAAAGCAATCAAGTGCTTCTTCTAAGCACGACAGTCCAGCAATGGCTTCTGTATCAAGGCGCATATGAGGGAAAATGCGCCCTTGATCATATAGTACACATGAGTAATAGCTTCTCTGCTGATAGCTCCAGAACCGATCTGATAATATCCTTGACTTGGAGTAGGGGTTCTTGGTGCTGTCAAAGAAGGTATTGTGGCTTTTGAAGCCATTGGCATTGAAGGACCCTGGTGAGTTTGCAGTACCTGGAAACCTTGGCAACCTAGGCTTGGGCTTCTGGACCTGAGGCCTATGCTCAATATGATAGTCAAATTGAGGTCCTGAGGCAGTAAGCGGAGGCACCAGAATGGGCCATCGGGCAGTGGTAAGCTGACCATGACTGTATGCTTGCTCAATTGTGTGAGGCCTTGGTGGCGGAACAGGAGCAGGGGCAACAGCTGAGGCGTCATGCTGCACAACAGGTGCTTCGGGAGCGATTGTCTCATTGGCTTCAGGTGCATCAGCCTTAGTGGTTTCAGGTTCAGTGGCCACACTTGCTTCAGGCACACTAGTTGGTGCAGGCTCCACATTAGCATCAGCCATGACTACGTCACTGGCTTCATTGGCGTTGGCGGTGGCAGCCTCAACATTGTCAACCTCCTCTTGACGAACAGGAGGGTCGGGCACAGGCACATTCACATCAGGGACTGCTTCTTCTTCAATTGCTGGGGGAGTAGGTACATGTACTTCTTCTTGATTTTCTTCAGCTGATGCAGCCGGAATGTCTTCAGCAGTATGTGCTTCAGACTCGGAGACATTCACAATTGGAGCAAGTTCAGAAAATACTTGACGTGCAACAAGTGAACGTTGCACTTCTCCTTCTGGAACGCTCGACAGAGGGACTTGAGGCCTTTGTCCTTTGCGAAGCCTGCAAAATGCTGGCAACGCCTTGGGAGATGGAGTTGGCTGGGCCTGAAAGTCTTCATCCTCTTCTTGCACGGGGGGTGTAGCTTGTTGTTGTTGTTGGGGAGTACTAGGGGAGTCTTGTAGTTGTGGGTGATCATCCCATGATGCATCCTGAGCAATTGGCGTCAGTGGACGACCAATGCTGATGAGTTCGCTATTCGTATGAACAGGTGATGATACCACGTCATGTTCGATCTCAGGAAGAACTTTATCATCAGCCACATTGTCATCATGACCAATGTCTTCAGCAGCGGTGGGTTCAGCTGCTGGAATATCTTCAGCTTCATGAGCCTCTGTGGGAGCAGGCTCATGGACTATCATTCTTTGTTCTTGATGTTCTGACGCTGGGCGAACCACTAAAATGGGTTCAACAACTAAGGGCTCTATGGAAGCAGCCCTAGTCTTCTTCGTCTTGCGCTTATTCTTGGAGGGAGCGGCATCATAGGCTTCAGTGTTCTTTCTCTTTCTGGCTTCAGCCTCGGCAGCCCTCGTCTTCTTCTGTTCTGAAGCGATTGTGGTGACCTTTGGCTTCGAGCCAGTCATGCTGCTTGGGAAGATAATGCGAGGGGCTTCTTGGCTTGACGGTTCAGGCTGTTCAGCAGAAAGCTTCTTCTTCTTCTTTGCAGCCATCCTGGGGTCAAAGCCAGGACGGCCAAGTGACTTGCGCTTCTCAGCCTCATTGTAGGCGAGCACACACTTATCAGCCAAAATCTTCATGCGCTCGCGAGAACCCTGAGCTTCTTCACGCTTCTTCATAAAAGCTTCTTTAAGCTCATGTAGCATGACTTTGAAGTTTCGGACGTCTTGAACACTTAGCTTGGCCACATGCTTCTTGAATTGAGCCTTCTCATAATCAATCTTGTTCTTGAGCTCAACGATTCACTGAGCGAGAGCCAGCTCAGAAGCAATGGCGCCATTGAAGGCGACACTGAGGCCAATGGGAAGTTGTAAATCTTCAAAGCTGACATTGGGGGTGTCGAACCACTCATCAATGAAATTGTGGATGATGGCCACATCAAAGAGAGGCAAGTTGTTGAAGATTTCTGCTTCTTCCTTGCTCTTTATCAGCTGCTCAAGAGCATCATCAGCAAGATCTTCATCACTTGACAGATCAATGGGTTCTTCGCGCAGAATGGCGGCAGGAGTCAAGGCTCTTTGATCAGATGGTCTGACAAGTTTCTTTTTCTTCTCCGTTCTCTTGGAGACACGGGATTGATCTTCAGACTGCACACTGGCTTCAGGAGGTGCAGTGGCCAGTGGCTTCGCACGAGAAGTCTTCGGAGGTGCAGCTGATGTTGAAGCCTTTGGTTTCTTTTGCTTCTGCGGCTTTGGAGGAGGAGCAGGGGCTTCATTGGAGTCAGCATCATTGTCAGAATGATCTACTCTTGCACCTTGGACCATGATGTAGGTGATGAGGCCGTCAAGGTTGGAAAAGGGGCCGATCACATTGGGATCAGCATCACGGGAGCCGTCAGCACGGGGAGCAGAGGGACCTGGGTTGAAGTCCAAACCCAAGGATTTCTTGTTCTTCTTGGCCGAAGCCACAGCAAACTGGTAGTTGCGCTTGAAGAGAGAGTCGTCACGACACCAGAGTAGTGAGGTGGGATCTGCATTCTTAGGCTGTGGTCCATGGACCATGCAAGGATAGAAGCCTTGGTCAATGGCTTCAGCTCTGGTCTTGGGTTGAAGGCCTCGATAGAGGATATCACCCCAAGGTCTCTTGATGGCATTCTTCTCTGCATATTCCTTCGTCACAAACTTGTACTTGAACCATTCCTCAGCCCAATAGCGTCGAATCCATTGGATTCATGTCTTTCTCTGATGATAATTCTCTTCGGGATCTGTCTTGTAGAGTTCTACTAAGTCATCAGGCAGATCTTTGGATGTTCCTTCTCTGCGCTGTCTGCCACCCTTCCTTGTTGATTTTTCTGCAGCCATGAACTTCAAGCTGAATGGCTTCAGTACGTTCAAAGGCTTCAGAGACTTACGCTTGCTGGTCAAGCAGGAAGTGGCTTCGGGAGAATTGATATGATGCTGTAAGTATTCTACAAACAAACGCAGACTATGAGAACCAAGGGATTCTCCCACGGACATGTACCTGTGATAGCATTAGAGATGCGAGGGAAGGGGAAGAGGTCATATGCATTCTCAGAAGATTTTGAAGATAAATCAGTTTGAAGATATTGACCTCATGATGCGAAGACATTCACTTATATAGGTGAGTTGGTTCCAGATTTGTACCAATCCGTGAATAAGTACAAGTGAGGAATCAAACTAGACAGGAAATCTAAGTGAATTGACTCGGCAGTATGAGATGCAGACAGAATAGATCTAACATTGAATAGGCAGAAACTACTTTTCGTAAACAGGATGAATCTTGAAGATCAAAAAGGTGGTAAAAATAGAGTTATAATTACCGTATGAAGAACTGCTAGATGGGAAGAATAGGAGACCGAGCAGTTCAGCCCACCGTGCCCTAACTTGGTGACGGAGGACACCTACGACGACGGCGGAGAGGACGATGTCCGCGGCCGGCGTGAGGACGGCGTCGGAGAAGTCGCGGCAGCTAAGCGCTTCGTCGCCGGCATCGTCGCGAGCTAGCGGTGGCGCTAGGGTTTTGACGGAGGTGGAGAGGTGGAAGAAGGATTTCTTTACCGCAGGGGACAAGTATTTATAAGTAGGTGAGAGACACAGCGCAATTACGCTAGTGCCCCTGGCGGTTCACATCTGAGGGGTACGTGGCAAGCATGCAACATACTTAGAATTGTCCCACGTTCCCACGCCCGCCAGGCATGTCGGAGAGTTGTTCCGGCTTCTCCAGATTTCAACAATAAAGATAAGTCATTTAAAACAGATTTAATGTTTGTCTCTTTGCCTTCTGCTAACTAGGACGCAGAGAAGACATTCGACAGTTTCAATAGAATGCATATGATTTGGACAGATAGAGTTTGAGATAGGAAGCATAGAGAGGTTAGGGTCCGATCACATTCACTTAGTTCAAAAGATCCAATCTTGAAGACATAGCTATAAGTGAATGCTGTAGAGGACAGAACACTACTATATATATATATATATCAGAAAGCAATCAAATCATCATACTGTAGAAGATCATGAAGATAAATTGAAACTGAAGACAAACCAAATGCGAAGTTATTGCAATATAACGCCATGAGTGAAACACTTCAAACAGAGAAAGTTGGTGGTGGCGTTACCCACCGTATAGGAAGTATTAGACCCAGACACGGCGCATAGTTATCGTGGCGCTCCGAAGTCAAATTCCATGTTAATGTATTCACACTCAGAGTGTAAATCTTCATTGATTGAAGATATACATTACTTTGTGTGTTGCACATCTAAGTCATCAACATGCATAAGTGTTAGCATGTGTGCCTGATCACAGGACATTCGAGGATTCCAAGATATTTAGCTCACACCGTAACTTGCAAAACCTTTTCTCATCCAAGGGCTTTGTGAAGATATCTGCTAGTTGCTCTTCAGTGTTGACGTGCATGATATCTATATCTTTCTTCATAACATGATCTCTGAGAAAGTGATGACGTATTTCAATGTGCTTTGTCTTCGAGTGCTGGACTGGATTGTTGGCTATCTTGATGGAACTTTCGTTGTCGCAGAAGATATGTACTTGTTTCAGGTTGATGCCATAATCCTTGAGAGTTTGCTTCATCCAAAGAAGCTGAGCACAACAGGATCTAGCAGCAATGTATTCAGATTCAGCAGTTGAGAGTGATACACAGTTCTGCTTCTTTGAAGACCAACAGACAAGTGATCGACCAAGAAAATGACATGTGCCTGATGTAGACTTGCGATCCACCTTGTCACCAGCATAATCAGCATCCGAGAATCCAACCAAATCAAATTTTGAGCCCTGGGGATACCATAATCCGAGTGTTGGGGTGTAAGCCAAATATCGAAGAATTCGCTTCACAACTAAGTGATGCGATTCCTTTGGTGCCGCTTGGAATCGAGCACACATGCAAACACTAAGCATAATATCTGGCCTAGATGCACATAAATAAAGCAAAGAACCAATCATGGAGCGGTATACCTTTTGATCGAACTCTTTACCATTGTCGTCGGGACCAAGATGGTGTTTGGCTGGCATTGGCGTCGTGTAGCCTTTGCAGTCTTCCATTCCAAACTTCTTCAGACAATCTTTGAGGTATTTTTCTTGAGATATGAAGATGCCATTTCGTTGCTGACGAATTTGAAGACCAAGGAAGAACTTCAGCTCACCCATCATGGACATTTGATATTGCTTTTGCATCATGTACCCAAACTCATCACTATACTTCTGGTTGGTGCAGCCGAAGATTATGTCATCCACATATATTTGGCACACAAACAGTTCACCATCATATGTCTTCGTGAAGAGTGTGGGATCGAGGGATCCAGGTTTGAAGCCTTTGCTCTTCAGGAAGTCTTTGATTGTACATACCAGGCACGAGGAGCTTGTTTGAGGCCATACAGTGCTTTGTTTAGCTTGTACACCATATCAGGATGTTTTGGATCTTCAAAGCCAGGTGGTTGTGCGACATATACTTCTTCTTCAATCTTGCCATTGAGAAATGCACTCTTTACATCCATTTGATATAGCAAGATGTTGTGATGATTAGCATAGGCTAGCAGTATGCGAATAGCTTCAAGTCTAGCAACAGGAGCAAATGTTTCATCGAAGTCAATTCCTTCAACTTGAGTATATCCTTGAGCCACAAGACGTGCTTTGTTTCTGACGACTTGACCATGCTCATCTTGCTTGTTTCGATATATCCACTTTGTTCCAATAATGTTATGCTTGCGAGGGTCAGGTCGCTTGATGAGTTCCCAGACATTATTCAGTTTGAACTGTTGAAGTTCTTCTTGCATGGCTTGAATCCATTCAGGTTCCATAAAAGCTTTAACAACTTTCTTGGGTTCCGATATTGACACAAATGAAAAGTGCCCACAGAAGTTTGCTAGCTATGTTGCTCTTGATCGAGTGAGCGGACCAGGTGCATTGATGCTGTCAATTATCTTCTCTATTTGAACTTCATTTGCAACACGAGGATGAACAGGACGAAGATTTTGCTCTGGCTGATCATTGTCATCATTGGGAGGATTGTCTTCGGTCTGAGCATTGTCTTCAGGTTGATTTGGTGCAGAGATGATAAGTTCCTCTTCAGGCTGTGCTTCAGAGGGCATGATTTCACCAGTTCCCATCAGCTTGATAGACTCGTTTGAAGGAGCTTCATCTAGTGTACTTGGCAGAATCTCTCTCTGAGAACCATTGGTTTCATCAAATTTCACATCCACAGTTTCAACGATTTTGTAGAGATAAAGGTTGAAGACTCTGTAGGAGTGTGAATCCTTTCCATAGCCAAGCATGAAGCCTTCGTGGGCCTTAGGTGCAAATTTTGACTTGTGATGGGGATCCTTGATCCAGCATCTAGCTCCAAATACTCCGAGGTAACTGACGTTTGGCTTCTTGCCAGTAAGGAGCTCATAAGATGTTTTGTTCAGAAGCTTATGGATGTACACACGGTTGATGATGTGACATGCTGTATCAATAGCTTCAGGCCAGAACTTTCTTGGTGTCTTGTACTCATCTAGCATTGTTCGAGCCATCTCAATGAGGGTTCTGTTTTTGCGCTCAACGATGCCATTTTGCTGAGGTGTGTATGGAGCAGAGAATTCATGAGTGATTTCCATTGTATCTAGATACAGATCAAGTCCAGTGTTCTTGAATTCAGTGCCATTGTCACTTCTGATGTGCTTGATCTTCACGCCATAATTGTTCATTGCTTGATTTGCGAAGCGCCTGAAGACATCTTGCACTTTAGTCTTGTAAAGAATTATATGAACCCATGTGTATCTTGAGTAGTCATCAACAATGACGAAGCCATAGAGACAGGCAGTTGTTGTGAGGGTGGAGTAGTGAGTAGGTCCAAATAAGTCCATGTGTAACAGCTCGAAGGGTTGAGATGTTGTCATGATTGTCTTCAAGGGGTGCTTTGCCCTTGTCATCTTTCCAGCTTCACAGGCACCACACAGATGATCCTTCTTGAACTTGACATCTTCGATGACTATGACATGTTTCTTCTTGACAAGTGAGTGCAAATTCCTCATGCCAGCATGATCTAGCCTTTGATGCCAGAGCCAGCATTCTGAAGCTTTTGTGAGAAGACATACGGCAAGCTGTGGACCTACTGAGAAATCTACCATGTATAGATCATCTTTTCGATACCCTTCAAAGACTAGATTTTTTTCAGATTCCATTAGTACAAGGCAACGATATTTGCCAAATGTCACAATCATGTTCAAATCACAAAGCATTGAGACAGACATTAAGTTGAAACCAAGGGATTCGACAAGCATCACTTTATCCATGTGTTGATCCTTTGAGATTGCAACTCTACCTAGACCCAATACTTTGCTTTTACCAGTGTCAGCAAATGTAATGTGACTCTTGTCGGATGGACGTAAGGTTGAGTCCATGAGAAGACTTCGATCACCAGTCATATGATTTGTGCATCCACTGTCCATAATCCATTCTGAAGCTTTTGGTGATGTACCCTACAGTGCAGTTAGGAGGATAGGCTTCACAAGAGTGTTGTGAAGCATAAGCATTTGACACATATAGGGACAGTCACAGCTTATATCAAAGTTAGGACATAGTATGACTGATAAGAGATTCAGATTTGAAGTATATAGAATGACACTTTAGCGTGCGTCCTAAATGAGTTTTAGGTCCCCAGCAATAGTATCAGACGCCATTGATTGCTGGTTGGAGACCGTTTTCTGCAAAAGAGAGTTAGTTCTTCTTTGCCACCCACATCTTCAGTGGTGGCTTAGAAGCAATGAGTCTTAGTGCAGCATCTGAGAATTTTGGCTTTGAAGCCCTAGCAAATAGCCTTGCAGGAGATGAATGATACTCATATGAATAGGCAGAAAAATTCTTAGTCCTATGATCATAGCGGTTTGAAGATACACGCTCATATTCATAAGTCTGAGCATGATTTCCCTGCAAAACATTGGCATTAGGGTGACTCATGTGAGTCCTGTATCTGTATGAAGCCTTTGGGCCACATGAAGCTATAGGTCTGGGGTTTGTCTTCTTCCTTGGTGGTGTCATGACGACATTCACAGGAAGATTCTCAATGTACTGCTTGGGTACCCAGATCTTCTTCATAGGTGGTCCATTCCTGCAGTTAGTACCAATGTACCTGGCAAACACTTCACCATTCTGATTTTTGAATAGCTTATAGTTTGCATCAAAGGATTCATCAATGACAATAGGATTAGCACAGGTAAAGCCAGATAAGGTGGATGGATCTAATGAAGGTTCCTTTGCAGCAACCCATGTGGTTTTGGGGTACTGCTCAAGCTTCCAGTACGATCCATCAACATTCATTTTCCTTTCGAACCCAACACCCTCTTTCCTAGGGTTTCGGTTCAGAATCTGCTTTTTGAGGACATCGCAGAGAGTCTGATGTCCCTTCAAACTTTTGTACATCCCTATTTCAAGCAATGTCTTCAACATAGCATTTTCATCAGCAACAGCAGTGGTATCCTCTGCAGAGGGGTTAGTAACCACTTCAGTAGGTGAAGACAATGAGACAGTAGCAGCAGTGGAACATTCAGCAACAGATGTAGCGTTATCACGCTCAATGCATTTTAGACATGGTGGTTCAAATCCATCCTGAGCGGAACTGATCTGTTGAGCGCGAAGCGACTCATTCACCTTTTGAAGATCTTCATGAGCCGCTCTCAATTTCTCAAGCTCTTGTTTCCTTTGAAGATAATCATAGGAGAGTCTTTCATAAGTAGTTGAGAGAGATTCATGACGACCTTCAAGTTCTTGGTACTTAGCATGAAGATTTTTTATGTCATCAACTAAGGACTGTGAACGTGTCATTTCAGCGTCCAACAAGTCATCGCTTTTGTCTAACAGTTTTTGAGTATGTTCCATAGCCTTTTGTTGTTCAGTTGCAATTTTAGCAAGTGTTTTGTAGCTGGGTTTGGATTCACAATCAGAGTCATCTTCACTTGAAGTTTGAAAGTAAGCATCGTGGGATTTTACCTTGGCACCACGTGCCATGAAGCAGTAGGTGGGAGAAGGATCGTCTTCGTCATTAGCTTCAGCGTTGGTGTGGAAGTCATTGTCTTCAGTGTTGAAGATGGACTTCGCGACATAGGCTGTGGCTAGAGCCAGACTTGCAACGCCAGGGTCAGACTCCTCTCCAGACTCCACCTCCGCCTCCTCCGAAGCAGACTCCTCCTCTGAATCCATTTCCTTGCCAACAAAAGCACGAGCCTTGCCAGATGATCTCTTCTTGTATGATGAAGACTTGGAAGAAGACTTAGAAGACTTTGAGGATTTCTTTTTCTTCTTGTCATCGGAATCATATTCCTTGTTTTTCTTCTTCTTCTTCTCATTGTCCCACTGTGGACACTCAGATATGTAGTGACCGGGTTTCTTGCACTTGTGGCAGGTTCTCTTCTTGTCATCATGGGTGGAAGCTTCATCATTCCTTGAGCTGGATCGTGAAGACTTTCTAAAGCCTTTCTTCTTTGTGAATTTCTGGAACTTCTTCACAAGCATAGCAAGTTCCCTTCCAATGTCTTCAGGATCTTCAGAACTGCAGTCAGATTCTTCTTCAGATGAGGAAACAACTTTTGCCTTCAAAGCACGAGTTCGGCCATAGTTTGGGCCATAGATATCTCTTTTCTCAGATAGCTGGAACTCATGTGTGTTGAGCCTCTCAAGTATATCAGACGGATCGAGTGTCTTGAAGTAAGGACGTTCTTGTATCATGAGGGCAAGGGTGTCAAAGGATCTGTCAAGTGATCTCAGTAGTGTCTTGACGATTTCATGCTTGGTAATCTCAATTGCGCCAAGAGCTTGAAGTTCATTTGTGATATCAGTGAGGCGATCAAACGTGAGCTGGACATTTTCATCGTCATTTCTCTTGAAGCGGTTGAAGAGGTTGCGAAGAACACTGATTCTTTGATCTCTTTGGGTTGAGACGCCTTCGTTGACCTTGGATAGCCAGTCCCAGACTAGCTTCGACGTTTCCAGAGCACTCACACGGCCATACTGTCCTTTGGTCAGATGACCACAGATGATGTTCTTTGCCGTAGAGTCCAGTTGAATGAACTTCTTGACATCAGTGGGGGTGACACCTTCACCAGTTTTGGGAATGCCATTCTTGATGACATACCAGAGG
Organism: Triticum aestivum; assembly: GCF_018294505.1. NCBI lineage: Eukaryota > Viridiplantae > Streptophyta > Magnoliopsida > Poales > Poaceae > Triticum > Triticum aestivum. The sequence continues at coordinate 747,496,877 of NC_057813.1, read as the reverse complement.
TCGACATCAATGGCTTCAAGATGCATACGCATCTTATTCTTCCAGTAGGGATATTCAGTTCCATCGAACACGGGGCAAGCAGAGGAGACCTTGATTATCCCTGCAGTCGACATAGCTGAAACTCCAGGTGGGCAAACCGAATCACACAGAACAAGGGAGTACCTCGCTCTGATACCAATTGAAAGTACTACTATCGACTAGAGGGGGGTGAATAGGTGATTTTTATGAAAGTCTTCAAAACTTGGAAGTTTTGAAGACAAACAACAGAAATGACCTAATTGTAATGCAGTGGAAGATAAACTACCCAAAGCAAGCCATAGTCAAGTATACAAAGATATGAAAGTACGAGACTAATAGTAGCTAGGTAGTAAGGATCAGAATGGAAGATAGTATGAAGCCAATCAACAGTAATAGTCAAGCAATGAAGTCAAACAGATACACAGATAGGCAATGACTTCACGAAGACAAACTAAAGTAATGTTGGGAAGGGATAGAACTAGTTGCTTGTTGAAGACACAGGATTTATTGGACCAGTTCCAGTTGCTGTGACAATTGTACGTCTGGTTAGGGAGGCTGAGATTTAACTCAGAAGACCGTGTCTTCACCTTATTCCCCTTGAGCTAAGGACACCCAGTCCTCGCCCAATCACTCTGATAAGTCTTCAAGGGAGACTCCCAAACCTTCACAGACTTCGTTCACCGGCAATCCACAATGACTCTTGGATGCTCAGAACGCGACGCCTAACCGGCTGGAGGATTTACAGTCCTCAAGTGTAATAAGTCTTCAGGTCACACAGACAGAAAGGCTTCAGTGATGCCTAACACTCTTTTGGCTCTGGGTGTTTGGGCTTTGTCCTCGCAAGGATTTTTATCTCTCTCAAATGCTTCGAGGTGGGTTGCTCTCAAACGACAAAAGCCGTGTACAAACTCTGAGCAGCCACCAATTTATGGTGTAGGGGGTGGGCTATTTATAGCCACTAGGCAACCCGACCTGATTTGTCCAAAATGACCCTGGGTCACTAAGGAACTGACACATGTTCCAACGGTCAGATTTCAAACACACGCGGCAACTTTACTTGGGCTACAAGCAAATCTAACTCATCCAGCTCTGGATAAGGTTTGCTCTCATTGTCTTCGCTCGAAGACATAGGATTTGAGTTGAGCATCACTTCAGTCACTCTGACTTAGTTCACTTGGACCCCACTTAACAGTACGGTGGTTCCTATGACTCAACAAAGAAGAAAAGGAAGCAACGAAACCACACAGTCTTCGCGCTCCATAGTCTTTACGCAATGTCTTCTCATGTCATAGTCTTCAATATGAATATCTTCTCATACCACACCATTGTCTTCAATGTCTTCATACATTTTTAGGGGTCATCTCCCGTAGGTAAAACGAATCAATGAGGGACACTACCTGCGTTATCCTGCAATTCTCACAAACGCATTAGTCCCTCAACCAACTTTGTCGTCAATACTCCAAAACCAACTAGGGGTGGCACTAGATGCACTTACAACTACTAACCACGAAAACCAACCTTATTATGTTTCTTTGTTAGACTTGCCATATGAGACCATGATACGACCTAGAACTCTGAATCAACTGGCGCGACGACCAATCATAATTGAGTGGCAGAGAGAGTTGGTAATATCTTTTCACAAACAACATTCAAAAAGTAAGGCATAGCTCATAACCCACCTTACCAATATTGTCTTCTTTGTATTTAGGTGGATCGTTGATCTCTTTGAATCACCATGGACAGGTCTCTGACCTAGAAAACAATGACTAGAGATCTCAACATGCATTTCAACCTATGAACGAGGGCACAATATTCTACCAAGTAAGATAAAATCCAAAAGATAAAATGAGCAAAGCTAGTGGATTAACATACATCTCCAGTGATGAGAATAATTCTGTAAAGCAAAAGAAAAGGAGAGCAAGGTATCAACAGACTCAGCCTGATGCCACATACATTCACTTGTTCAATCCTCACCCGGACCAATCTTGAAACTAATTTCTTGTTGCACAAATATGAACAAATGGAATAAAAAAAATAAAAGAATCATAGGGAATTAAGAGTCTACGACTGACACATAATCATAGTGCTGATAGCAGAATGACCATTCTTATTAAAGAATTTTAGTACCAAAGATATTAAATGGAAACTTCTAACTTCTGAGAGAACTATACTTGTTTTCTCATAATGCTCAAGTACATCCTTGCCTTCTCATATAGGAATGAAAAGAAACAAAGAAAAGTGAAATTTTCTGGTCAATGAAATCATTTACATTGTAAACCAAAAATATATTTTGCGTACAACTACCTTATCTATTTTTATATATATTTAAAGGTGTGTCTAGAAGACAATTAATTAAGCCTAACTGGTGGATAACATTTTTTACCAGCTAAGTGAACTCCGGGCCACTAGCCTTCGGCTCCGCAAATACTTTCATTGTCTTTCTAATGTCTCAACTTATGTGCCCGCATAGGTTCCGACGTATCGGCTTTGTGAACGATTGAATGGAACCCTCTCAATTGATCTGAAGAAACTGCCGATGATGTTGTACACCTTGTCCAAATTCAAATTATTCCGCCTCGGGGGCTTCACTAGATCCTTCATGTAAACACTAACATACTGTTGAGATGACTATTGTACTTTCTCACCAATTGTTAGCGACAAGGAATGGGTGTGGTTCACACGATGCTCCGTGATAAACCAACCATTGTCTTCTGACCTTGACAATCAAATAATAGCCGGACACTCACACCGCAATCGAACTATTTCGTAGGTTGTGCAACATGTGAACATGTAAATAAAGTCTACAATAAAAATTAAGGCTTTTTCCTAATATTTTGTTTTCTTTTAGTAGTCTTTTTTAGTTTCATTTTTCCAATTTTTGCTTTTTTATTATTATAATAATTTTGACTTGTCTTTCCCTAGTATTTCTATTATTTTAATTTACCCGATATTTTTTATTTTACTATTTTGCAGGTTGTTCAACAGGTGAACATGTAAAGTCTAAAGCTAAAAACTAAAAATAAATTAAGGTTTTTCCCTTTTCCTAATATTTTCCTTTCCTTTTATTAGTCCTTTTTACTTTTATTCTCCTAATTTTTTTCTTTTTTCTACTCTAAGGCTCATATGCTAACGTGTGCCTTTTAGGGAGGCCGGTTAGCTCCTCCGAACTACCCCATAGCAAGCACTTCTCTTTCCAGGAGGTGAGCTGCATGGGGATACCAGATCTGAACTCGGGGGCTGCTGCCCATTTAGGGTCACGCGGCTCGGTGATGTAGAACCACCCCGATTGTCACCCTTTGATGGATTCCACGAAGGCACCCTCAAGCCAAGTGACGTTGGGCATTTTGCCCACCATGGCGCCTCCGCACTCCGCTTGGACGCCCTTCACCACCTTCGGCTTGACATTGAAGGTCTTTAGCCACAAGCCGAAGTGGGGCTGAATGCAGAGGAAGGTCTCGCACACGACGATAAACGCCGAGATGTTGAGGATGAAGTTTGGCGCCAGATCGTGGAAATCCAGGCCGTAGTAGTACATGAGCCCCCGGACGAAGGGGTGAAGTGTGAAGCCCAGTCCGCGGAGGAAGTGGGGAAGAAATACGACCCTCTCATGGGGCCTGGGGGTGGGGATAAGCTGCTAGGGCTGGAAAAAAGCTCAAAGCTCGCGAGCTAAACAAGTAGCTCGTGACTCGGCTCGAATCGACTCGAACTCGAAGAATAACGAGTCGAGCCGAGCTTTAGTTTAAGATCGTTTATAGACCAAGTTAAACGAGCCAATCTCACGAGTACTCGTGTAACTCGTTAGGCTCGACACAATAGATCATCCACTCCAATACAAAGAAAGATCAGCCACTAAACAACCTACATCCCAGGCGCATAACCCAAGGCCCAGCCGTTGAAGGCCTAGCCTCCTAGGAGACTCATGTGTTACAAGGAAATTACAATTGTTTAGTGATATATATGTTTAATATATGCATAATCATTTTTATCATATTTGAGGGCTTTATGTTTATATCTTTAACGAGCTTAACATGCTAAACAAGCCAGCTCGCGAGTTATACGAGTCGAGCCAATCTTGGGTTTGAGCTCGTTATAGAAATGAGTCGAGTCGAGCTAGCTCGTTAACGAAGCGAGCTCTAGCGAGTCAAGCCGAGCTGGCTCGACTCGGCTCGAATTCCAGCCCTATAAGCTACCCCTCGTCGGGCAGCCGGTGCGCGATGTCGCTGGACAGGTATCCGGCGCCGCGCAGCTTCTCGATGTGCCCCTCCGTAACGGAGGAGGCCATCCACTTGCCTCCCGCTCCGAACATGGCTGGAGAAGGTTGAGGTGAGATGTGCGGACTTGGGCGCTGGAGCTCGAGTGCGCGGAGATGGATACGCAAAGGAGGAAGAAGGCGTAGGTAAAAAAGGTGGATCCTTATCCCCTTATATATGGGCGGACAAAGACTATGCGTCCCACCAGCCTGGTAAAACTCGCTTATCTCCCAAGCGCCGCAATCAATGGCGCGGTTGGGTTACCCATGTCCGTATTGATGGGAATCCCGGAATAAGGGGAACACGATCTCTGCTTCGACAAGACGTGCCAAGGAAACCACTTCGCTAAACACGTTGAGGCGGTATAATAAAAACTATTCAAATAAAGGCTTGGTAGTGGTGTGACGTCACGCCACCAAATACGTCAGCAGATTGAACTTGTGTAAATATTATTCTCTCTACGGTGGTATGTGGAATTTATTTTACAGAGCCGGACACTATCCTGGTGTTCACAATCTTCTATGAATTATTCGGAGGATGAACCCGCCTTGCAATGCCGAAGACAACATGCACGCCGGACTCGTCGTCATTGAAGCCTGGTTCAGGGGCTACTGAGGGAGTCCTGGACTAGGGGGTGTCCGGATAGCCGGACTATCATCATCCCGTGTCCGGATGGGACTTTCCTTGGCGTGGAAGGCAAGCTTGGCAATACGGATATGTAGATCTCCTACCATTGTAACCGACTCTGTGTAACCCTAGCCCTCTCCGGTGTCTATATAAACCGGAGGGTTTTAGTCCGTAGGACGAACAACCATTACAACAATCATACCATAGGCTAGCTTCTAGGGTTTAGCCTCCTTGATCTCGTGGTAGATCCACTCTTGTACTACCCATATCATCAATATCAATCAAGCAGGAGTAGGGTTTTACCTCCATCGAGAGGGCCCGAACCTGGATAAAAACATCGTGTCCCTTGTCTCCTGTTACCATCCGCCTAGACGCACAGTTCGGGACCCCCTACCCGAGATCCGCCGGTTTTGACACCGACAAGTATCTCTACTTGGTGCAAAGAATTTGGCTAGCATGAGAGGGAAAGGCAAGCTCAACATGTTGAATGATCCATGACAATATAACTTCTATTTGGATATAAGCAAACATAACCTACTATGTTGTCTTCCTTGTCCAACATCAACCTTTTAGCATGTCATAGTTTAATAAGTGCTCACAATCATAAAAGATGTCCAGTATAGTATATTTATATGTGAAGCCTCTCTTTCTTTATTACTTCCTATCAATTGCAACAATGACCAAAACTGAGTTTGTTAACACTCAACAACTTTTATTCATGATACTCTTTATATGTGAAGTCATTACTCTCAATGACCAAAACTGAGTTTTATTTCTAATATAGTTTTTCTTTCATTAGTCTTTTTGATTTTCATTTTACTATCTTTTCCTTTTTTATTTTCCTAATATTTTGACTTTCATTCACTAGTATTTTTATTATTTTAATTTACCCAATATTTTTTTATTTTACTATTTTGCAGGTTGTTCAACAGGTGAACATGTAAAGTCTAAAGCTAAAAACTGAAAATAAATTAAGGTTTTTCCCTTTTCCTAATATTTTCCTTTCCTTTTATTAGTCCTTTTTACTTTTATTCTCCTAATTTTTTTCTTTTTTCTACTCTAAGGCTCATATGCTAACGTGTGCCTTTTATCTTCGTTCTACTCTAGTAAACTTAGATACTTGTTTCTCTAGGTGGATTAAAACGTTCACTAAGCAGGACAAAAAATTGGTCCTGGGTAGGGATTGCTGCAATTCTATGGTCACTGTGGAGATCTAGAAATGGTATATGGTTTTTGCAGGTTGTTCAACATGCGAACATGTGAAGTGTAAAACTAAAAACTAAAAATAAATTAAGGTTTTTTTCTTTTCCTAATATTTTCCTTTTCTATTTTTTAGTCATTTTTACTTTTATTCTCCTAATATTTTTTCCTCTTTACTACTCTAAGGCTCATATGCTAACGTGTGCCTTTGATCTTCGTTCTACACCAGTAAACTTAGATACTTATTTCTGTAGTTGGATTAAAACGTTCCCTAAGCAGGACAAAAAATTGGTCCTGGGTAGGGATTGCTGCAATTCTATGGTCACTGTGGAGATCTAGAAATGGTATATGTTTCAATAGAAGAAACATTACTGATCCAATGACAACTGTAATAATGATGTGTACTTGGATCGCTGACTAGTCTATTTTGCAGATAAAGAAGCCCAAGTCAAGAATTCTGAAGGTGGGTGCAAGGCTACTAGATCAAGCAGCAAGTGAGGTCGTTTGGGCATTGCAGGGGTGGAACCTGGAGGCCTGGTGTTCTTCGCTTAGGGGATCGGTAGACGGGGCTGTAGCAGAGAGGAGGGATGGCTCTGGTGCTGCTGATCGTACGTCTCTGGATCCTCCCAAACAAGGAAGAAGCTGGATGCCTTACATCTCCGAGCGTTGACCTTATCTTTGAGCTATTTTGTTGCTGTGGAACTTGTGTGGTCTGGAGTTTTATTTGTGCATCCTATGTTGGATGGCTTGTGTTGGTCTGAGATGTTTATGTTGCCTGGACGGGCTGGTTATGCTCTCTCCAGAGTGTATGGTAGGGCTAGATGGTGGCGTTTATTTTTCTTTTCTATTGCTTTGTACTCCCTCCCGTAAGCTAATATAAAAGTGTTTAGATCACTACTTTAGTAATCTAAACGCTCTTATATTAGTTTACAGAGGGAGTAGTAGACAAAGACACTGGTTTCTTTAATGAAAATACGTGCGGGATGCTCACCTACTGTCTTGTGTATTTCTAGTTTAGTTCCAGTGTGTTAGTGTGTCAGGTTCAACTGCCGATTGAAACGCTCCCGAAGTGGAACACACGGTGACGCACGCCGGCGGATCCCGGGTAGGAGTTGCCGTCGTAGTCGGAGACCTCCCGTACGACCTTGGAGGAGTGCGCGCAGCCTCGGGTCTTGGACACCCTGTGCCACCTCCCGAGCTCCGATCCCGCCGCCGGCTATCTCCAGGAAGAGGACGGGCTGCCTCGATTCCCGGCGCCAGGAGGTACGCCGGGAGGAGACAAACCCGATGGAGCCACCAGCACCTCCTCCCGCAGATCACGAATACGGCGGCGTCCGAGATCTCACGCGCCACTTCCTCCGGCCGCGGCGCAACACCAGGTCTAGCTGGCCAGGCCTAGCTGGTGGGCCGAAGACGGCCCAGGACAGGAGCAAGAGTAACAAACGCAGCTCCTCTCTGTTGCAATGTTTAGTCCCACACCGCTCGGCTTAGAAGGTAGGACGCGGCTTAAATAGGTAGGCGCTGTGATCTTCCCCGCTGAAGACGCAAAGCTGATTCATTCTCCCTTGGGGGAGGTTCGGGGTGTTAGAAGTGCGGTGCGATGTTAGTCTTTTGTACTTCTCTCTTTCAATATTTTTTTTGCTGCCGATTGCTAATGGGAAGGCGGCATGCCTCCTCATAGGCGGCCTGTGAAATCCTCTCCGTTGTAGCGTCCTCTAATACTTTTACCTTTTTGCTGCTGATGGCTCAGGGGAAGGTGTCATGCCTCCGCTATCCACCTCATTGTCCGCTGCCGTGTCCCTTCCCCCGCCAATCCTGGAACCACCTCGGAACGGATGCTTTTTTTTACTCTTCTCCTCTAATATGTTAACTTCTGTTGTCGAGAGCTCAGGGAAAGGCAACATGCTGACGCTAGCCCATCGATGGACATCGAAGAAACTCCACCTCCGCAACAACATCGCTTCCCTAACCCATCGCGCGGCACCAC
>NC_057813.1:747404986-747488573 GCF_018294505.1 Triticum aestivum | reverse complement strand
GATCAAGATCAGAGACCCACAAGAAGATATGTTAACTTCTGTTGTCGAGAGCTCAGGGAAAGGCAACATGCTGACGCTAGCCCATCGATGGACGTCGAAGAAACTCCACCTCCGCAACAACATCGCTTCCCTAACCCATCGCGCGGCACCACATCGGGATGGAGATTGGGGATAAGGTGAGAGCGACCAAGGTTGTGGCCCCTCCGATTCAATCGTATACTAATCATATACGTAAAAATGCACGGTCAAGATCAGAGACTCACGAGAAGATATCACAACACAATTCTATGACACAACTATATTCCCTCGCCAATCATGAAACCACATATTTTTTTCATGACGATTGCTAATGGGAAGGTGGCATGCCTCCATTAGCCCGCGATCCACATCCCCGTCTACTGTCGCGTCCCTTCCCTCGCCAATCATGAAACCACCTCGGAATGGACGACGCAGTGACCTCCTCACCCGTTGCTTCTTTTTTTCTCTTTTGTTCTAATATTTTGCTATTTCAGTGCTATACGCTTTCTTTTTTGATGGCTTAGAGGAAGGCCATGTCCTCCAACTCTCCTACAACATTTTGCCTTTTTTGTTATTATTATTTTTATCTCTTTTGTTCTATTATTTTGCTATTTTAGTGCTCTATTTTCCCGTTCGGACGACTGAGAGGAAGGCGATTCTTTCGGCGGCTTAGAGCAAGACGATGTCCTCTAACTCTCGTGCAATATTTTGCCTTTTCTTTTATTTGTATTTTTATCTCTTTTTTTATTTTGCTATTTTAGTGCTCTATTTTTTCCTTCTCTTCAAGCGATGTTGTGATGCCCCCGATTCAATCGTACACTAATCATACACGTAAACGTGTATGATCAAGATCAGGGACTCACGAGTAGATATCACAACACAACTCTAAACATAAATAAAGTTATACAAGCATCATATTACAAGCCAGGGGCCTCGAGGGCTCGAATACAAGTGCTCAAACCTAAACGAGTCAGCAGAAGCAACAATATCTGAGTATAGACATAATTTAAATAAGTTTCCATAAGATGGCTAGCACTAACTGGGATACAGATCGAACAGGCGCATGCCTCCTACCTGGGATCCTCCTAACTACTCCTGGTTGAAGGCGGCCTGAACGTAGTAGTAGCACCCCCGGTGTAGTAGGGGTCGTCGTCGACGGTGGCGTCTCGCTCCTGGTCTCCAATGTCTGATTGCAACAACCGGATATCGAAGGGGAAAAGAGGTTGCAAAGCAACCGTGAGTACTCATCCAAAGTACTGGCAATAAGGATCTACACTGCATATGCATTGATATCAATGAAATGGGTAGTATCTGTGGACTGAACTGCAGAATGCCAGAATAAGAGTGGAAGAAGCTAGTCCTAGCAAAGACTACGCTTCTGGCAGCCTCCATCTTGAAGCATATAGAAGAGAGTAGCTGGTAAGTTCATGAAGTAACAACGTATAGCATAATCCTACCCGTCGATCCTCCCCTCATCGCCCTGTGGAAAGCGATCATCGAGTTGTATCTGGCACTTGAAAGGGTGAGTTTTATTAAGTATCCGGTTCTAGTTGTCATGAGGTCGGAATACAACTCCGGGTCGTCCTGTTACCGTGGACATGGCTATTCGAATAGATGAATCTTCCCTGCAGGGGTGCACCACGTTGCTGAACGCGCTCTATCCCTCTGGCCGGACACACTTTCCTGCGTCATGCCCGGCCTCGGAAAATCAACACGTCGCAGCCCTACCTAGGCCTAACAGAGAAGTCAGCATGGTGGTCTAAATCCTAAGCATGTAGGGTTCTTGGGCCCATTGCCCTTTGCACTCCTGCACATTGCGACCGCGGCCAGTGAGCAGACCTAGCAACCTCCATTACAAAGGAAGTTTCGTTACGCCGTCCAACCCGGTGCATCGCTCAGTCGCTGGCGTCTAGGAGGCTTCGGCTGACTACGATGTCGAGTGCCCATAACTGTTCCCGCGTGGTGGTTAGTGCGTATAGGACAGTGGCCAACTCAGATCAAATGCCCAATCTCGTTAAGTGTGTTATTTGAAGTAACCATTGACGCCGATCAGGGACCAGGCCCCACCTGTCTCTTAGGTGGTCACAACCTGCCCTGTCGCTCCACCACAGAGTAACACTCGGGGACCGTCGGGAACCCAGGCCCACTACTACCTAGGTGGAACCACCTGTCCCTTCAGCCCCCATATCCGTACATCAACATAAATATGTAATAGTATATATCATATACCCGTGATCACCTCCCGAAGTAATCACGGACCGATAGTATAGCGTGGCAGACGGACAAGTACGTAAGGAAACTGATGACATTCTAGCAACCTATACTATGATTGCAGGTAAAGTATCAAAAGTAGTAACAAGGAAAGGCTATGCAACAGAATAGATTCATCTGAAAGAAGTAACAGCTACGCTACTCTGATGCAAGCAGTAGAGGAAAAGAGTAGGCGATATCAGGATGATCAAGGGTGGTTTGCTTGCCTAGAAGCTCTGCAGAGAAGGAGGGGTCGTCAACACTGTAGTCGGCTAGCAGTCGCGTCGGTCTTAGTGCCTAACGAGAGAAGAGGGAGAAGAAACAATAAATATAATGCAAACAGATGCGTGACGATGCATGACATGACAACGAGTGGTGCTAGGTGTACCCTAAAGCGGTAGTAGGCAATACTAGTGAAGGGGGAAAACATCCGGGAAAGTATTCTAGTGTTTGACGATTTCGGACAGACGAACCGGAGGGGGATTGTTGCATGTTCGCTATGTTAGTGATGTGTGGCAGACGAACAGACTGTGTACTCAGGTTCGTCTTCTCGTTCTGAGCAACTTTTATGTACAAGGTATTTTCATCTGAGATACGGGTTATTTTACATTAATTTAAAAGGATTTAATCTTTTTCCGGGATTATTATTATTTAATAAATTAGAAAAGAATTACTGCATCATCATGACGTCAGCCTGACATCAGTGGTCAATGTTGACCGTTGACCAGTCAACTAACGGGCGGGTCCTGCATGTCATAGGTTGTTAACTAATTAACAATAGTTACTTTTATTAGCAGGTTAATTAGGTTTAATTAAATCTAATTAGTTAACTAAACATAGTTGATCAAGTTAATTAATTCTTTAATTAGTTAATTATATATTTTTTAATCCTTTTTTTAATGATGTTCCTGGGACGGGCCCACATGTCATAGGCCGGGGGGCCTAAAGGGCGCACGGGTACGGGCCTAGCCCGAACAGGGGCAGCTGGCGCTGCGCCCGACAGGGTGCTTCTGGGTGCCGCCAGCCGAAGCGACGCACGGGAGGGGCGGCTGTCGCGGCGAGAGGCGCCGCGGGGGGGGAGGGGGGGCGGGGTGACGGTGACCGGCGAGCAACTGCGACAGGGGCTCGTGGGGCTACATGAAGCCACGGCGGGGCAGAGTAACAGCAGCACGACAGAGGCAGCGCGGGGGCGCATGGGCGAGCGCGCGCTCGGGTGGATGGGCGCGGTGGTGCGATGGACAGAGCAGGCGACGACGGCTTGGAGGGCAGCAGCAGCAATAGCAAGGGGGGCGAGCAGCGACAACGCGCGGCAGACGTGGGCAGCTGTAGCGAGCACGGGCAGTAGCAGGCGAGGTGCAGGGGAGTGGGGCGGCGCTGCGGGTAGGCCGGAAGGCGAGCGGGCGCTGCCGGCACCGGTGAGGTGCTCGTGCGCGAGTGGCTGCGGGTGCAGTTGCGCTCGGCCCGGCCACACGCGGACGGCCGCGGGGTGAGGCGTGGTGTCACTGGCAGCAGCGGGGCAAAGCCGCGCTGGGGCAGCGGCGAGCAGGGACGGGGCGAGGCCGGCGGTGGCCGAACGCGGCCGTTACGGGTGCGCACGGGCTGACAACGATGTGCGTGCACGCGCGGTAGGGCAGTGCATATATAGCGAGGGGGAAGAGGAGGTCGGGGCTCACGTTCGTGCTGGGGATCGGGACGGTGAGGCTTGTTGGAGCCCGTGAGGAGGAGGACGAGGAGGCTGTTCTGGCAAAGGTGGCGTCGGCCGGCGGCATCGCAGTGAGGGATGTCGGGGTCGGCCTCGGCCCGATCTAGATCTGGATCGGAGAGGGGGAGAGACGAGGGAGCTGGCAAGGGTTGTGGTGAGTGCACTAGTAGAAAAGGGGGCAATGGTCCAGGCCGGGCCAGCCCATTAGTCCCCGTTCAATCCAGAACCGGGACCAATGGGGGAATTGGACCCGGTTCGTGAGCCACGGGGGCCGGCCGGGCCACGTGGACCATTGGTCCCGGTTCGACTGGACCTATTGGTCCCGGTTGGTGGGACGAACCGGGACCAATGGGCCTCGCTCCTGGCCCACCACCATTGGTCCCGGTTGGTGGCTTGAACCGGGACCAAAGGCTGCCCTTTAGTCCCGGTTCGAGCCACGAACCGGGACCAATTAGTTGCCTATATATACCCCTCGTCCGCGAGCAGAGCACTCCCACTGCTCTGTTTTTCGTGGCCGGCGAGGGGAGAGCTTTGTGGTGCTCTAGCTCACCTCCTATGCACTCAAGGTGTTCGATGGAATGCCCGAGCCACAGTACTTAAGCTTTCTCATCTCCAAGCTCGACCTCCAAGCTCCATTTTCCTCAATATTTGTCTAGGTTTAGCGGTCCGTCACGTCCCGTCCCCGTCTTCACCGCCGTCGATCGCCCGCGCCGATCTCGTCACCGGCACCACCATGGTGAGCCTCTTGTTCTTATCTTCTTTCTGAAAGGAAAAAGAAATTCTTACTTGTATGTTTATATAGATACTTGTATAATTTTCTTACTTTTATTATTGTATCTTATATAGTGCGATGGTTTTGGTATCCGCCCCCGTCGGCCTCGTCCTGTCTATGATTCGGATGTGGTATATATTATCTTTTCATAACTATTGGTTCATTTATTGTTTATGACAATTATGCCGACCAACGTGACATAGATTTTATTTATCTAGGAGGTTGTTGAACCAGAAATTCCAACCGACCCTATTGTCGAGAGGTTAAATTTAGTTGAAGAAGAAAACAATTTGTTGAAGGAAAAAAATAGAAAAATTGAGGAGGAGAAGATGATATTGGAGTTGCATGGTGCGGATGTCGTCAATGATCACAAGATCAAGATGGATGCAATGCGCTTGAAGATTAGAAAGATTAGAAAATATGCCATTCATACTGAGGCTTGGTATCATTATGCCGTTGGATCAGTTGTTACATTGGTTGCGATTATGATCGCATTTGTTTTCGCATTGAAATGTTTTACATAGTTTCAGTGTATGGTTTAATTAATTTAGATGCTCTACAGAGCTTTATGTTGTTAGATGAGAACTATGTATGTACTTTGGTTTTAATGTGATGATGAACTTCGATTAATTTGGTCACTTAATTATCTATTCATGATGTTCTCTAATGATTTTTGACACACTTAATTATATATAATGCACGCAGATGAACCGGCAATGGATGTACAGTTCAAGACACACCTCCGAGTACATTAAGGGCGTGCATGATTTTCTCGAAGTGGCTGAGGCAAAAGGGCAGAATGGTTTTATGTGTTGTCCATGCCCTATATGTGGGAATACGAAGTCTTACTTTGACCGGAAAATCCTCCACACCCACCTACTTTACAAGGGTTTCATGCCACACTATAATGTTTGGACGAGGCACAGAGAAATAGGGGTTATGATGGAAGACGGCGAAGAAGAAGAGTACGATGACAACTATGTGCCCCCTGAATACGGTGATGCTACTGAACATCTAGAGGAACCAGACGATGTGCACGATGCTGCTGCAATGGGCGAAGCTGCTGAAGATCAAGAGGAACCAGACGATGTGCCCGATGATGATGATCTCCGCCGGGTCATTGTCGATGCAAGGATGCAATGCGAAAGTCAAAAGGAGAAGCTGAAGTTCGATCGCATGTTAGAGGACCACAAAAAAGGGTTGTACCCTAATTGCGAAGATGGCAACACAAAGCTCGGTACCATACTGGAATTGCTGCAGTGGAAGGCAGGGAATACTGTGCCTGACAAAGGATTTGAGAATCTACTGAAAATATTGAAGAAGAAGCTTCCAAAGGATAACGAATTGCCTGACAGTACATACGCAGCAAAGAAGGTCGTATGCCCTCTAGGATTGGAGGTGCAGAAGATACATGCATGCCCTAATGACTGCATCCTCTACCGTGGTGCGTACAAGGATCTGAACGCATGCCCGTTATGCGATGCATTACGGTATAAGATCAAACGAGATGACCCTGGTGATGTTGACAGCGAGCCCCCCAGGAAGAGGGTTCCTGCGAAGGTGATGTGGTATGCTCCCATAATACCACGGTTGAAACGTCTATTCAGAAACGGAGAGCATGCCAAGTTGAGGCGATGGCACAGTGAGGATCATAAGAAAGACGGGAAGTTGAGAGCACCCGCTGACGGGTCGCAGTGGAGAAAAATCGAGAGAAAGTACTGGGATGAGTTTGCAAGTGAGCCAAGGAACGTATGGTTTGCTTTAAGCGCAGATGGCATTAATCCTTTCGGGGAGCAGAGCAGCAATCACAGCACCTGGCCCGTGACTCTATGTATGTATAACCTTCCTCCTTGGATGTGCATGAAGCGGAAGTTCATTATGATGCCAGTTCTCATCCATTAGTTGAAGAACTTTTACAGCTGTGGAATGGAAACGGTGTACGTACGTGGGATGAGCACAAACAGGAGGAATTTAACCTGAAGGCGTTGTTGTTCGTGACCATCAACGATTGGCCCGCTCTCAGTAACCTTTCAGGACAGACAAACAAGGGATACCACGCATGCACGCACTGTTTACTTGACACCAATAGTATATACCTGGCAAGCTGCAGGAAGAATGTGTACCTGGGCCATCGTCGATTTCTTCCGACCAACCATCAATGTCGAAAGAAAGGCAAGCATTTCAAAGGCGAGGTAGATCACCGGAAGAAGCCCGCCATGCGTACCGGTGATCACGTACTTGCTATGGTCAATGATTTACACATAATCTTTGGAAAGGGTCCCAGCGGACTAGCTGTTCCAAGTGACGCTGGGGGACACGCACCCATGTGGAAGAAGAAATGTATATTTTGGGACCTACCCTACTGGAAAGACCTAGAGGTCCGCTCTTCGATCGACGTGATGCACGTGACGAAGAACCTTTGCGTGAACCTGCTAGGCTTCTTGGGCGTGTATGGGAAGACAAAAGATACAACTGAGGCACAGGAGGACCTGCAACGTTTGCACGAAAAAGACGGCATGCCTCCAAAGCAGTATGAAGGTCCTGCCAGCTATGCTCTTACCGAAGAAGAGAAGGAAATCTTCTTTGAATGCCTGCTTAGTATGAAGGTCCCGACTGGCTTTTCTCGTCGAATATAAAAGGAATAATAAATATGGCAGAGAAAAAGTTTCAGAACCTAAAGTCTCATGACTGCCACGTGATTATGACGCAACTACTTTCGGTTGCATTGAGGGGGCTTCTACCGGAAAATGTCCGATTAGCCATTGTGAAGCTATGTGCATTCCTCAATGCAATCTCTCAGAAGGTGATCAATCTAGAAATCATACCAAGGCTAAGGAGTGATGTGGTGCAATGTCTTGTCAGTTTCGAGCTGGTGTTCCCACCATCCTTCTTCAATATCATGACGCACGTCCTAGTTCATCTAGTTGACGAGATTGTCATTCTGGGCCCCGTATTTCTACACAATATGTACCCCTTTGAGAGGTTCATGGGAGTCCTAAAGAAATATGTCCGTAACCGCGCTAGGCCACAAGGAAGCATCTCCATGGGCCATCAAACAGAGGATGTCATCGGGTTTTGTGTTGACTTCATTCCTGGCCTTAAGAAGATAGGTCTCCCTAAATTGCGGTATGAGGGGAGACTGACTGGAAAAGGCACGCTTGGAAGGGACTCAATAATATGCAGTGATGGATATTCTTGGTCTCAAGCACACTACACAGTTCTACAGAACTCTACCTTGGTGACCCCGTATGTCGATGAACACAAGAACAGTCTGCGCTCCAAACACCCGGAGCAGTGCGACGACTGGATTACATGTGAACACATCAGGACTTTCAGCAGTTGGTTGGAAGCACGTCTCAGAGGTGACAACACTGTTTGTGATGAGTTGTACTTGTTGTCCAGGGGACCATCTTTGACTGTATTGATTTGGAAAGGATACGAGATAAACGGGAATACATTTTACACGATTGACCAAGATCAAAAGAGCACCAACCAAAACAGCGCTGTCCGCTTTGATGCAACAACCGAGAGGGGAAAGGACACATATTATGGTTACATAGTGGACATATGGGAACTTGACTACGGACATGATTTTAAGGTCCCTTTGTTTAAGTGCAAATGGGTCAATCTATCAGGAGGCGGGGTACAGGTAGACTCACAGTACGGAATGACAACAGTGGATCTGAAAAATCTTGGGTACACTGACGAACCGTTCGTCCTAGCCAATGATGTGGCACAGGTTATCTATGTGAAGGACAAGTCTACCAGACCGAGAAAGAAAAAAGATAAGGAAAATAATACATCATACAATGAGCCAAAGCGCCACATAGTTCTTTCAGGAAAAAGGGACATCGTGGGAGTGGAGGGCAAGACAGACATGTCTGAAGATTATGAAAAGTTTCATGAAATTCCTCCCTTCAAAGTCAAGGCTGACCCCAGCATCCTGATAAACGATGAAGATTATTCATGGTTACGACACAATAAGCAAATGACACAAGCGAAGAAAAAGTGAAGACTTTCTCCCGCAACTATTATGATGATACCATGCCAACTTTGTAACTGACGAGTATGATACCATTGTCCGTTTTGTACATGCACATGCTATGTGGGTCAATTTATGATACCATGCCAACTTTCAACTTTTTCAGAGTTCATTTGAAATGCTTTAATGTCTTATGATTCGGCTCTCGTAATAATTAAAAATAGCAACAATAAGTATTTTGTTGTAAGTAGAAAAAAAATAAAATAAATAAAGCAAGAAAGAAAACAAAAAAACAAAAAAAGTGTTTTCAAATTTGAAAACTAATGGCACTAACAGAAAGTTTATAATTTTCCTAAAACTAAAAGCAAAAAGAATTGAAAAATAAAGCAAGAAACAAAAGAAAATAAATAATGCACACAACAAAACAAAAAAACAACAATAAGTATTTTGTTGTAAGTAGAAACAAAATAAAATAAATAAAGCAAGAAAGAAAACAAAAAAACAAAAAAAGTGTTTTCAAATTTGAAAACTAATGGCACTAATAGAAAGTTTATAATTTTCCTAAAACTAAAAGCAAAAAGAATTAAAAAAAAGCAAAAAACAAAAGAAAATAAATAATGCAGAAAACAAAAAAAAATGGAAAAAAATAAAAATAGCAACAACAAGTAAAGAAAACAAAAAAACAAAAAAATGCCTCCTACTAGGCCCCCACGGCCTGAATACGACATGAAACCCTACTATGGGCCAGGATTCAGGCCCGCAGTAGGCCCAGAAGGCCCATCAAGCAAAGCAATAGCAAGTAGGCCCTAAAGCCTGCGGTGGAAAGGAGCTCGAGAGGGGTGCAGCAGTGGGGCTTATAAACCACTGCGCGCCCCTCTCAACTAGCGAGGTGGGACTAAACTTTGGCCCCGACGCGGGCAGCACAGGGGCCTTTGGTCCCGGTTGGCGGCACCAACCGGGACTAAAGGGGGGGCATTGGTCCTGGTTGCTGGCACCAACCGGTACCAAAGGTCGCCGCTTCCCGCCCTTTGGGCTGCCGAAAAAGAGGCCTTTGGTCCCGGTTGGTGGCACCAACCGGGACTAAAGGGGGCATTGGTCCCGGTTGGTGCCACGAACCGGGACCAATGCTCGTGGTATATAAGTAGCACTTCACAATTTTGCAGAGTTCATCACCACAGTTGCCCCCCGACGATGCCGAGCACATCGTCGCCGCCAGGCTGCCCCGCCGCCACCCGCCGCCCCCGCCGTCTTCGTCGCTGTCGCCCACGCCCGTCGTCGTCGCCGCCCGCGCCCTCGCCGTCGCCCGCTCCCTCGCCCGTCGCCATCGCCGTGGGCCGTCCCTGCCCCAACGTGTGCCGCCCCTGCCCGGCCGCGCGCCGCTCCTGCCCTGACGCCGTCGCCGCGCCACTGCTCGCCCTGACGCTGCCCGCCGCGTGCTCCTCCCTTTGTGAGCACCGCGCCTCTGCGGCCCCACCGCCGCCGTGCTATTTTTTAGTTATACATGCTATTTTTTATATGTTTTTAGATTCATATATGTATGTATGTATTTTTTAGATATATGTATTTTTTTATGTTTGTTCATATATGTATGTATGTATTTTTTACATGTTTTTTTATGTATGTATGTATTTTTTTCAATTGTAATGATGTTTTAAAGTATACATATATGCAAAAGTTAGATTTTTAGAAAAGTTTTATCTATATATCTTCTCTGATTTAGTACATTTTAGGTTAGTTTAATTTTTAGAAAAAATTTATATATCTAGCTAGGAAAGGAAGAAGAAGAAAAAATTTATATATCTAGTTTAATTTTCCTCTTCTATTCCTTTCTTCTTGTCCTCTTTTTTTGGTGATATAATTATTGTAGAATATTTTTTTCTTCTTCTCCTCTATTCCTTTCTTCTTCTCCTCTTTTTTTTTCTTCTTCCTTCTTACTTCTTCCTCTTTTCTTCCTTTTCCTTATTTTCCTTTCTCGTGGGAGAAGAAGAAAAAGAAGAGTAGAAGAAGAAGAAAGGAATAGAGGAGAAAGAAGAAACTTCAAGGGGGGGGGGTACACTACTAGGGAAAACCCTAGCAGTAGCACGTGTTTTGTGTCCACTAGTAGCGCGGGGGGCCGCGCTACTAATAAGGCATACAGCTATTGCTTAGCAGTAATGCGTGCCCGCACGCGCTACTGCTAGGACAAATAGCTGCAACGTTTGTTCAGTACCATGCTACTGCTAAGGTAACTACTTGCAGCGTGTTTTCTGTCCATCGCTACTAGTATTTTTTTTAGTGTATTTATGCGCCATCGTACAAATATTGGTACAATACCAGCTGTTATGAGGTTTACATCATTATGTCCATAACAGTGTGTCAAATGAAGGTGGATTAGGTTCAAGTGGAGGCAATATGTGGTGCAGGTCAAAAGTATACTACTAATCCAAACTTGATCTAGTTTGGACTAGTAGTACTTTCGATGTGCACCACATGTTGCCTCCACTTGAATCTAATCCGCCAGCACAAGCTATTTAATCATCATCATAGTCATTACCACCAACAGTATTTATTTAATCAGCACTAACACTAGCTAATAATAATCATCATAGTCATTACCACCAACACTAGCTATTTTATCATCATAGTAATAGTGTAGCACATCATCATCCTCAAACTCATTTCTAGCTAGCTAATCACTCCTGCTGCTCTCTCTTAGGTAAAATAACATAAAACATGTATAGCTCTCCTCCTCGATCAAACTGGAGCATGCAGATGAACCTGTCTCCTAATCGTGGGTAGCGCATCTGTTTGCTGCCCCCTAGTACTTCTCTGCGCTCCCCCCATCACATATTTGGTCCAGTCTTGCACTATTAAGCATCCGTCGCTAATCTTGAATGCACTAAAGTAATCTGTAGGATATCTTGGCCGTAAGCTGATAATACTCATGGTACCTTTAGTCTCGATCCCATAAGGCACAACATTCATTGGGAGTCCCTGTTGAAGAACATCGTACGGTAACATACTTAGCAATGGAGTTTAGCTTCAAAAATAATGTATGGAAAATATGCACTGATGACAAATAGTAAAAATCTTACCATCCTTCCTAAATAGATGTGACCGTAGTTCATTACGAACACTATTGGTCGCACATTTTCAGTACTAACATTTCTAAATGCGGGAAGAAAATTTGTCTTGACAGTATCAAGATCCTCAAGCCATGAAACATAATGACTGAGCTCCTCGCAGTTGAGTTCAGCCCCAGGACAGTATACGGTCCTGTCTACCAAGCGCTGGACATGTTTGCTTGCACTGAAATAAGCTGACAATACAAATTAGTTGTCAACTATTTTTGAATAAACAATATCAAAGACATAAATTTGGTTGAGAAACTTACATAATGGTATAACTGGAGGCGTCTGCACATCGACCCAGATGTCGGTATTACCTTCAATATCATCTTCCGGACGAATATCAATGGTGATAACCATATCAGGCTCAAATGCATAAGTCTTGCATAGTGCTCGCCATGTTTTGCATCCAAAATAGGTGTAGTCGTCTGAATTGTATAACTTTGCATGGAAAATATAACCATGCTCGGTCTTCAAGTAAACTTTTTTTTCCTCCATACTATGACTGAAACCTATCTTATCCAATACAAAAACTCTTGCATGGCAGGGGATACGCTAGTAGAATAGTAAAAAAATATAAGTTGAAGCAAATGAAGCAGATGTCATGCTTAATTACGAAAAAAGACTTGTCGTTGTGACTTACTGTATCCACTTCGAAGTTCTCGTCCAGCTTGATGCTGAAGCGCCTATCATCATCTAGGAAGATTCCGTCGCACAGGCCGCGCTCGTCTTCGTAGTATTTGCAAATACCGAAATCCTTTTCGTCGTCAGACAATTCCTATGTTCATAGTTAAAAAATTAATTGAAAATCGATCGAAGACAACTACCAAGATACTCAACACACAAATCCGGGGCACTCGATATTTCCTACATATTCTGGCACAAGTCATGCCAAAATTCACGGAAAAATCCGGCATGACCTTTGCTAAAATAGGACATATCGAGCGCCTGAAATTTGCCGGAACGGAAATGAATCAACACTCCAGCAAAACATAGGCCACTCGACGGTGTAACCTGCAAACAGGACCGGCCACTTGGATATTGAGCAACACAAGATATACATTTCAAAATATCTTATAGGACTCAAATTAGCATGCATTCAATAAGCAAAAGTAAATCATCTCATGCGTCAGTACATCGTCGAATATTATCACTAGTACATCACGAATAGTGTCATACATATAACATCACTAATACAACTAAAACTCTAGCACACGATGGGTATCGGCGCGGGCGGTGGACGCCCAAAGAGAAGGCACCATCACGGGATCATAGCTCTAGTGAGATCCCCGGAGAACCTGCCAGGTATTGGAGAACGGCATGTGCTCCAACGCAAACAAGTAGCGATGGACGTGCGCGTCCTCCTCACTGACACGGTGACGCACCACCTCCGCGGAGTCCTCGAGCCTCTGGATCGTCACTGGCCCACGCGACCGCCACCAAAGAAGGTTCGGGTCAATGACAGGATGGCTCCTCACCAACCTGCGCCCCCCGGTAGGTAGCGCCTCCCCGTACCACCCCGGCGGAGCCCAGTCCCGAACATGGCCGATCTGGTCAAGCAGGTGTCATCCTCCGCCGACTCGACGACGAGGATGCGGGATAGGCATCGTCCACGTCGAGGCGGGAAAATTGCTTTAACTAAAAAATCACCTAATTAGTACCTAGTTCTTACTAACTAGTTCTTACTAACTAAATAGAAGAAGTTCAAATTTTACTCGGTTTATTATGCATTACATTAGTGTTTATTCATCATCTAAGAAAACATCACCTAAGAAAAAATCCCAGCCGCATCTGTATCCAATTCATTTCCACCCATAGATGAACCCTAACTAATTTGATACAACTAAAATTTGAAGAACCCTATCTAGGCAGAGGTAGGGGAGGGGGAGGAGCAGGCGTGCTCACCTCGGGTGCCTGCGGTGAGAGAGGGGCAGGTGGCATCAAGGTCAGGCTTGGGGCTCGGGCGCACGACGGAGGGCGTCGTCGAGGTCGGGGGCGGGGGCGGCGTTGAGGTCGGGGGTGGGGGCGGAGTTGAATCCGGGGTCGGGGCGGCGTAGAGGGTGTGCGGAGAGCGCGCGGCGACCGACGGGCGACGGCGGCGGCGAGAGCGGAGGAGTTCGATTTGGGGGGAAGTGGTCGTGGGGAAGGACGAACGCGGTGGTTAAGTCAGAAGTAGCAGTAGCGCGTTCCGGAAAGCGCACTACTGCTACATTAGCTATAACGCGTTCTGGGATACGCGCTACTGCTACTACTTTCTCCTTTTTCCCCCTTTTCATTTATTTTTCTTCACATTTTATTTTTTCCCCTTTCACCTTCTTCTATTTCTTTCATTTTCAATTACCTTTCTATTTGCTTTTCATTTAATTTTATATCCTTTAGTAGTAGCGAGTTTAGGCAAAATGCGCTACTACAAATAAAGTAGCAGTAGCGCTGTTCGATATAGATCGCTACTACTATGTGTACCATATCGGCTAAGCCGTGAGAATTTTAGTAGTAACGTGTATGCAGCAAGACACACTACTGCTACGAAGTTATCTGCAGCGCAGTTTCCGCAGGCGCGCTGCTGCTACTTAGCACCAGCGTGCTTTTTTGTCCCACGCTACTGCTAAAATTCTGTGTATAAGGTTTTCCCTAGTAGTGGTACCGCTACCCCTAACATTATTTTCCCATGTACATGTATGTCACGTCGTTGTCGATATAACCCCCTCGAGATAACTTCGACATGAGGGGTGGTTGATATATATACCCCCTCTCGACCGTGATAACTTGTACAACGGCAGCACCCCCCTCGGCCCTCTTGCTCGACCAAAACTCTCGAGGACACCCAAACCCTAGAGAGAAAACGATGTTGATCTCCTACCCCCTCCCGCCGCGCCCCTACCGACAAATTAACTCTCTCGAGGCCACCCAAATGTACCAAGTTAAAAGAGCGTTGTCGTCGAGGCCACCCCAAACCCTTGAAGCGTTGTGTCGAGGCGACCCCAAACCCTAGAGAAGCAGCGTCGAGGCCACTAACATGATTCCTTATTGTAATTAGCTAGCTAGTTCTATGTTTGTATATATATATATATATATATATATATATATATCCATCTGTACCATGTTTGAATAATAATTGACATGTTGTAAATATTTGCAGAAACTATGGAGCACTCCCGAGACGAAGAAACAGAAGCGATGTTGGGGGCATAATCACACAAGGAAGTGATGAAGTTGCGTCATTTCTCAACGACACCGATGGTCAGGAAGGACTTGGTGAAGAAGAGGGCTATGTTCATGATGGCTTCGGCCCATTAATGCGGGTACAAGAAGAGGACTATGTTCATGATGGCTCCGGTGACACAATGGAGGTACAAGAAGGAGACCGTGCTGACTGCTCCGGTAACCGAACCGAGTCCGGCCAGGTATATATATATTAGTTAAGCCCGTGTTGACTAGTTAATTGATGCATCCATTGTTTTGGTATATGTACACATATTAATTACTCTCGTCTTTCTTCCTTATAATTTCTAGCCCTCCGAATCGAGCACAAATTCGGTAAGGAGACGAGGCCCGAAGAAAATGTTGAGCTCGGATGAAAAGTTTGAGATCATAGAAATCGCGCCCGACGGCGAACCGATTGAACCCATCCGGACAAGGAAGGCATTTTCTGCTCAGTGCGGGGTTCTTGTTAGGGACAAGATCCCCATCAGCATCCATCAATGGTATAAGCCTAAGGAGGAAGACCCCGAGGTGTCTTATGTCAATGATATGCAGAAAGAAGATCTTTGGACTCAGCTGAAGGCAAATTTCACCCTACCGCCAGAGGAGGATCCGGAGAAGCCAGTTAAAGAGCAATTAATCAAGGCTTGTGCTCTTAAGAAGATGGCAACCCTAATGAGGAGGTGGAGGAAAGAGCTGAACCAGTTTGTCGACAAAAAAAGACACCAGAATTCATCGGCAAATATGAGAAGATCAAAGATCACTGGCCCGCATTTGTGGCCCACAAGACATCGGAAAAGAGTAAGAAGAAGTCGGCGACAAACAAGAAAAATGCTGCGAAGAAGAAGCTTCACCATCGCACGGGGTCAGGTGGCTACCTCAAACCCCGGCCTAAGTAGTCCAAGGTTGAGCATGATCTGCTTGAAAAAGGGATCGAACCAGAGACAATGTACTGGCCAGACCGTTGCCGGACTTGGTTCTTCGGGGCTGGCGGAACCTTGGA
The DNA here is from genome assembly GCF_018294505.1 of Triticum aestivum. NCBI lineage: Eukaryota > Viridiplantae > Streptophyta > Magnoliopsida > Poales > Poaceae > Triticum > Triticum aestivum. Next base: position 747,472,538 of record NC_057813.1, on the reverse strand, counting down.
CCCTGTAACAGGGAAGTGACATTAATTGGACGGACGAGCAACTGCAAATACCAGTCAAGAATCTTCGACACTATATCGATGCAGCGCAGCGAGGGACGTTCCTTCCAAATAGGGAGAAGGACGAGCTCACAATGGCCCTTGGGAATCCTGAGCACCCTGGACGGACACGAGGCACGCCAGGCTCCATTCCGTGGAAGGTTGGTTTTCCGGACGCAGGGGGTTACAAAACCGACGAGAGGAGGAAGAAACTGGAGCAGCACCAACTACAGGCGCTGCACGAAAGGGTAATGGGGCTAGAGGAACGAGAAGAGGAACGAGAAGCAGCAGATCGCAGCAAACGACCTGCGGAAGCTTCCCCCGAAGCTACCCCGCCATCTCAGCGGAGAAGCAACGTGGCTTCCACCGAGCTGCTTCAGCCGGAGCATGTCTTGACGGCTCTTGCCAGGTATCCCGTGGATGATATCACGGAGTCTCAAAATTGCCACATTATGGCGCGATGGCTGAATTTGAAGGTCAAGGCGGCTGTTGGCCAAGTTTATCCTAGTGGACCCAGCACAACTTATCACTGCCAACCGATTCCAGAAGGATATGCTAAGGTGATGGTGGATGAAATAACGGAGGGATTTGAGGACCTCCTGCTTGACCACCCTACCGGTGAAGGGGAGACTAGGTTGGGTTCTGCTCTGAAGACTCCATGCCTATGGCGGAAGGAGCTCATCAACCTTCCGAACTGGATGCCTCCTCCTCCTCCTCCTCCTCCGGCGAGTCAGGGCACTCCGCCTCCTCCACCGCCTCCTCCTCCGGCGAGTGACGATCAGGGCACGCGTGGCGGCTCTCCGCCTCCTTCTCTGGCGCGTGGCGGCACTCCGCCTCCTTCTCCGCCTGCGCCGGCGCTCCCGAGCAGCCAGCAGCCTCCTCCTTCTACGCCTCGCCAGCAAGGGCGGAAGAGAGCCGCTGCCGCCCCGGCTGCTCCGGCTCGTCGTAGTCCTTCTCCTCCGCCTCGTAAGCAAGCACGAAAGAAGACAGACGCCGCAGCCGCTCCGTCTGCTCCGGTGTCTAGCAGCACAAGAAGAGGAGAGAGGCAATACAGATACGGTCCACCTCTAAAGCCTCTAGAGAAGTTACCGTACGAGAGGACCGAGGAGGAAAACGATACGATCGTGCGGACCCACGTGAAGGAGTTCTTTGAAGGGGTGAAAGCAAAGAGACATCCACCTCCGGAGGAGAAGGTAGATCCGATGAAAGCAAAGCGCACTCTCGATGCCCTGAGGAAACCGGCAAAGTCTCCACCGAGAACCAACTATGAGCACATTACTGAACAGACATATCTCCAAGCGGAGCGGTCGGGAAGTACTGTCAGACATCAAAGAGCAAGAGAACGAGCAGCTGCGAAAAAAATTGACCAGCTCGACGAACAAGCAAACCAATCATGCCCACCGCTCGATGTGTCTAGCGGCAATATCGTCGCTAATGTTCCGGGGATGGTGGCCGGTTATGGCAATCTACAAGATTACCTGCCTGACGATGCACTTCCTGATTTCATGGAGGTGGAAGAACACAAATACGAGTAGGGGAAGCCTCTCGTCAAAGATGAAAAATCTCTAACAACGATGATGCGAAGATTCCATACTTGGTACATGAAAACCTACAGAGAGTCTAGGGGGACGAATACTTTGTATCTGAGAATTAAAGAGGAGCACGACCTCGTTGGAAATAATCTGTTGCCTGTTCCATTTGAGGAGTTCTTCGAGTTCTTCAATCAAAAGGCCCTCGATAAATTAACGGTCTTTTGCTACTGCCTGTAAGTACTATTTCTGTCATTAAGTCTCTATATATAGCTCGGCTCTTTCATTGCATGTATTTATAATTAATTATCCTCAATATATTATGCAGATTGAAGATCGTCGAGTGCAAAAAGCAAGAAATTTATGATATTGGGTTCATTAACACAAATATCATAGATGTACTTCGGGTTGAAAAGCACGTCAAAGAGGCCGAGGACAACTTGCTACAATCGTTGATCAAAAATCAAAACAAAGATGCCATACTCTTTCCTTACAACGGCAAGTGAGTGTTACTGTCGTTTGCATATTCGGTTTCCCTTATTACTCGAGCGAGGTTATAGTAATGTAATTGATGAGTTATGCATGCGTGCGCAGGTACCACTATATTCTTCTGGAGATTAAGCTTGAGCGTGGACTACTAACCGTCTTAGACTCGAGACGGAAAGATCCCAAAACCTATGCGGACATGACTGAAATGCTCAGCAAGTAAGTTCAATTGATCATTATCGCACCATATCGGCAACTTTTTATTCATTTCCTGATATCTCAAGTAATAATAATTATTTTCTTTGTCTTGCAGGGTTTGGAAACAGTTCACTGCAGAAGCTCCGGGACTGCCGAAGGAGCTGCGATATACATACCCGAAAGTAAGTACTACTGGCTAGCTAGTTGCGCGCATCTCCCGTTGATTCTATAGCTATACTTTCATCAATGCCATTTATAATGCTTCATTATCAGTTTGATTGACCTTTATTTCTCGTAAAGTGCTTGTGGCAGGAACAAGGGAATGATTTCTGTGGATATTACGTGTGCGAGTTCGTCCACACCGCGACTTTGAAAAACAAGCGGGGCTACTCTCAAAGACAATATGAAGTGCGTACGCAATTAATAATATTCACAATTTCATTTTATTACACCATCATTTCTGTTGAGTTTCATTCATATATATGTATTAATTAACCCCCTTCTTCAAATTAGACGTGGCAGATGCGGAATGAACTCCTAGAACCAGATCGCATGAAAGCAATTCAAGAGGAATTGGCGGGATTCTTTCTTGACCACGTCATCAATAAAGCCGGAGAATACCATGTGGAAGTTGATTTCAAATGCTAGGGGACTGTAATTGAGAGATCTTCTATATTGTACATGTATGTAGCCAGTAGCGTCGGACGTACATGATACGAAAACTTGTTGTTCGACCAATCTCTCGGAGAAGGAGAGGTCGATCGATCATTTCTCTCGGTATGCATGACGAACTTCTGTACTCGATGGTTCCCGTCATTTTCTTACTAGCTAGCGTGTCGAGGGCTATATGTATATAGTGCGTAGCGTCGACCAAGCACGGACATAAGAGAGGACACTTCTCTCTATTAATTAGCTAGCCAACACAATATGTGAAACACCTAAATTAACCCCCAACCCTTTTAAAAAAAAAACTCCAGCCGCTGGAATGCTGACCCGTGGATGCCTTTTGGTCCCGGTTGGTGCCACCAACCGGGACCAAAGGCCCCCCTCTGTCCCGGTTCGTGTTAGAACCGGGACTAAAGGGGAAGGTATAAGTAACGACCCATTAGTCCCGGTTCATGAACCGCGACTAAAGACCCTTACGAACCGGGACTAATATGTGTTTTTCTACTAGTGCACATCCCCCTACCCGGCAACTATCGGTCAGGTGAAACCAAGCAACAGCCCGACAAATCCGACCTTACAACTGTAGATCGTGGAGTTTGAGGTTATTAACTACTTCATCGTGATAGAAAGGTAAGAACTCTTTTGTTCTGCACGTACCCCCTCATTACTACCCTGCTTTTACACACTGCCTCGGCATCATTTGCTGACAACAACAATCGCAGCTGGAGCGACCGACATGTTCGTGCTTATTTTCCATTGTACAAAGTGGTTGTGGGCAGACTTGGGTTTGGGACCCTTATATATACATCTACAGAGGACGTTGTGGATTAGAAATATGATGCGTGTCAGTCTTTATTCTTCCCTCATCTAAATAGTTTGTTTTTTTTCTTTTATTAGTCCTTTTTCTCTTTTGTTTTAATATTTTTCTATTTTAGTGTTCTATTTTTCCCCTTTCAATGGCTCAGAGGAAGGCGATGTCCTATAACTCTTCTCTAATATTTTGCCTTTTCTTTTAATAGTATTTTCTCTTTGTTCTAATATTTTGCTATGTTGGTGCACTATTTTATTTTGGCTTTCGATGGCTCAGAGGAAGGCGATGTCCTCTAATTCTCCTATAATATTTTAACTTTTCTTTTATTAGTATTTTTATCTTTTGTTATATTATTTTGGCATTTTAGAGCTATATTTTTGCTTTTCGATGGCTCAGAGGAAGGTGATGTCCTCTAATTTTAGTGCTCTATTTTCCCTTTTGTTCTAATATTAGAGGTGGCATGCCTTCGCTAGCACGCCGAACCACCTCCCCGTCCGCTGTCACGACCCTTCCGCGCCAATCGTGGAACCACCTCGGAATGGATGCTTTTTTTCTCCTCTCCTCTAATATGTTAACCTTTTCTGCTGAGAATTCAGGGGAAGGAGACATGTTGACGCTAGCCCATCGCTTGACGCTGAAGAAACTCCTCGTCCGTTGTAGCGTCGCTTCCCCAACCCATCGCGTCACCGCATCAGGATGGAGAATGGGAACAAGGTGAGAGTGACCAAGGTTGATGCCATTTTACGGTAGGGATTCAACCCATCATGGCACATGCTGGAGCTCAGTGAGAGCAATGTGGAGTCCACAAGATGTGATGAGTTGATAAGAGCATCGATGAGGGCCCGTAGCCACATCCCCCTATATGAAAACTATCGGTCGGCGGAAACCGAATAACCGCCAGACAAATCCAACCTTACAACTGTAGATCATGGAGCTTGAGGCGATTACTTGCTCACCGTGATAAAAAGGTAAGAACTCTATTGTTCCGCACGTACTCCCTCATTAGTATCCTCCTTTTACACACTCCCCTCAACCGACATGTTTGTCCTTATTTTTCATGGGACGAGGTGGTTGTGGGCAGACATGGGTTTGGGTGCGATGTCAGACTTTTTTCTTCTCTCCTCTAAATATTTTGTCTTTTCTTTTATTTGTCCTTTTTCTCTTTTGTTCCAATATTTTGCCATTTTAGTGATCTTTTTTGTCCCTTTCGACGGCTCAGAGGAAGGCGGTGTCCTACAACTCTGCTCTAATATTTTTCCATTTCTTTTATTAGTCTTTTTTCACTTTTGTTCTAATACTGTGCTATTTTAGTGCGCTGTTTTTCTGCTTTCGATGGTTCGGAGGAGGGCGGCGTTCTCTAACTCTCTCATAATATTTTGCCTTTTCTTGTAATAGTCTTTTTTCCCCTTTTTTCTAATATTTTGCTATTTTGGTGCACTATGTATTTCACTGTCGATGGCTCGAAGGAAGGTGATGTCCTCTAATATTAGAGTGTGTGGCAGTGAACTCCTTGTCCGTTGCAGCATCCTCTCATATTCATACCTTTTTTCTCTTTTGTTCTAACTAGTAAAGTGGCCCGCCCGATGTGCGGGCTAGAATTTTAGAAACTTTTGTCACGGAACTATGTTCTCTTGTTACTCCAAATAAAACTGGAACCAACTATGATCACTGTTTGGTTCTCTCACTGATATATAAACATATATATTATAACACAACTTGTATGCATCTGTAGTTTTCTACTATTTGTTGTGGAACAACTCGGTGTCTTACAATTTTCGTAATATAATTCCCCTTGTTTCAAACATAGTTTCTAATTAAATACAGAAAAAATCATTAAATGGTGAACAATATTTAAGAGATACATACATGAAACAAAATCTTGAAAAAACATGTAATTCCTTCAACATAATGCTATGGTAGTCTAGAATTAATCATGGATCCTTTATCTCCAATCCAAGTCATTAATGTTTACCTCTTCTGCGACTAAATACTTCTCGGTAGCATCGGCATGCCACTACTCTATACCGGGTGTTTATGCCGAGCATGGGTCCTTAGGGGTAAGCTCCTAAAACCACGATTGTTTTCTGTTGAAATTTATTTTAAAAGGTGTCAACTTATCATCTTTAAATAGTTGGAACGTAGTAAATTGGATTGAAAGGGTTTTGCAAAATAAAAATGTCTAACGAATATTCAGATTCCTAGTCAAGGTCTAGTAAGTTTTATGGTAATGATAGACTTATTTCAAAATTTCCATAGTAATTGGTGGAAGATAAATAAAACGCAGGGTATAGCTTTGCAAACAAATATCACATTGCTGAAAATTGTTGTACATTCCTACAAGATGGCATTGGGATTTCACTTGTTGCATAACGTAACCTTACGATATTTTTAGAACAGGGTTATAACCGCCCGTAATGTTGATCTATTGTATGGGTATATGACCAGTCTCATGATAATATAGGAGGAAATATGCGAAGCCTTGCAATTTTTTTCATTATAAAAATATATCTTCTCTACTACTTAATAAAGTTTTTTAAATATATAATGAAATAGAGGATATATATGTACCGGAGAAAAGAGTATACAAAGAGTTCTAGGATGTTGATTATACAATTATATAATCTCAAGACTAAATAGTTGTTGTTTGAACCAACTGATCAAGCTTTGTCATTGGCACAATTATCAAGGTGTCTAACATGGTTAGACCTTTCTTGTTGTTTCAGGAGCATGCTTTGCACTTGGTCTTCTTTCTGCCCAATCAAATACGTCAAGATTCATAGAATCTGATAGATATGCAAATGGAAATACGGCATCTCGCGATGAAAATATCCTTTATGGTTAGCCACAAAACATCAATAGGATAATGGTGCTAAATTTTGAGGCCTTTAATGATTATCCTCCTCACCTTGACTTCTTCACAACATGACACTAAAAAAAATTTCTTTCACTCGAAGACCAACAACTTTAATTAATAGAAAATTTAACTGATCTTTGCGTAGTCCCTATAGTGTTGTCTGTGTCTGATCAGAAGATTAACCCCGCCACTGTATTCGTATAAAAAGCTAAAATATAGATGGCAACAAATAATGTCGAGTTTTGGCAGGAAAGTACAAAAAATGTTGACTATACATGCATTCCTCAGTTCTCCCATAGCTATTACACATGCAAATGTATTCCTTCTAACTTGCCCGCTTGTGCCGCCAACACATTTTCTTATGTTCTGATTCTCTTTTCAGATAAGAGTTTTTATCTTATATCGCTATTATTATTTTTACATGGAATAGTACGGCTGGCTAAAACTCATGAAGACACATATTTTCTTGTTATGGGACAAATATGGAAGCTATTTCACCATGAGTATAAAGAGAATGGGTTTTCGTGATGCTAGTAGTGTTAGTGGCATGTAGCGCATGTACGTTATAATTTGATACATAGCGACCCCTCACTGGTGGAAAAAGGGCCTTTGGTCGCGGTTCGCAACTGCCATTAGTCGCGGTTGCGCAACCGCGACCGGACGGGCGCGACTAAAGGCCCCCCCCTTTAGTCGCGGTTGCTTAAGAACCGCGACTAAAGGCCCGTCCACGTGGGCGCCAGGTGGCCGTCGGGGCGGAGGACCTTTAGTCGCGGTTCTTGTGGCTAACCGCGACTAAAGGCCGCCACAGGTTTTTGAAAAAAAAATTGAATTTTTTTTTTCAAATTTCTGAATTATTTTAACCTCTAGTCTCTAATCACCACCCCTCATCACTATCTCAATTTATTCTTTTATCACCCCTCATCATTCCGAAAAAGGGCCTTTGGTCGCGGTTCGCAACTGCCATTAGTCGCGGTTGCGCAACCGCGACCGGACGGGCGCGACTAAAGGCCCCCCCCTTTAGTCGCGGTTGCTTAAGAACCGCGACTAAAGGCCCGTCCACGTGGGCGCCAGGTGGCCGTCGGGGCGGAGGACCTTTAGTCGCGGTTCTTGTGGCTAACCGCGACTAAAGGCCGCCACAGGTTTTTGAAAAAAAAATTGAATTTTTTTTTTCAAATTTCTGAATTATTTTAACCTCTAGTCTCTAATCACCACCCCTCATCACTTCTCAATTTATTCTTTTATCACCCCTCATCATTCCAAATCATCTAACTTCCCAACCGGTCACCCATCCCTCTCACTACTCCAGCCCAAGCACGCTTAACTTCCGGGTTCTATTCTCCCACGCTCCAAGTCTGCACTTGTTGTTTTCCTGACAATAATAAGATGTCAATCCTATTAACCTTCAGGAATTTTGCTTGAGCATGAAGTGACACATTTCACTGTTTGAGTTTGAAACTATTGTTTTAAAAAACAATAATTATTTAGTAACACTAATATTTCTTGAATAATTAGTTTGACCATTGTTTGACCACAGTTTGACCACAGTTGACCACAGTTTGACCAGATTTGACCAAAATTGAAATAATTAAAATAATTATTTAGTAACACTAATATTCTAGAATAATTAGTTTGACCATTGTTTGACCATAGTTTGCCCACTGTTTGAATATTTTTCAATTTTTTCCACTCTAGATCTTACAAGCCCCGTAACTTTTTTTCTATTAGGTTTTTGAGGATTTTGAAAATGTTTAACGGGGTTCCCCCGGTTAAATTTGGATGTAACTTTTCGAGTAGATGATTTTTCATATAAAAAACTTTTTCATCCGAGTTAGTATGCAAAAGTTATGCCCATTTTTACAAATTTCAGAGAGATTTTGCAAATAAAGTCAAAATTCACATTTGCAAATTTTCCCAACAACTAGACCACATATCACATGAGAAACTTATTTTCTTTTATTTTTTTGACATTTCCATTATTTTCTTTTATTTTTTTTAAAACTGAAAAGGCGATCCCGGGGGGGGGGGGGTAGAGTTTGAAAATGGGACCTTTAGTACCGGTTCGTGGCACGAACCGGGACTAAAGGTCTCAACCCCATTAGTTCCGGTTCGTGCCACAAACCGCGACTAAAAGGGAGGAGCTTTAGTCGCGGTTGGCCTGGCCAACCGCGACTAAAGGCCTTTGGGCACCTTTAGTCGCGGTTGGCCTGGCCAACCGCGACTAAAGCCCGCGAGCGCCCTGGGCCCAGGCATTTGGTCGCGGTTCATCTGCCGAACCGCGACTAAAGACTTCATTAGTCGCGGTTCCTACAGTTTCGCGACTAATGGGGCTGGACGGAAGCCTCTTTTTCTACCAGTGCCTTTTACAATATATGTTTGTACAAATGAGCAAATGAGATATTTGATTCGATTCTGCTATTTGATTCTTCACCGGGAAACATTATATGTTACATCGAAGATTTATCCGCAAGAACCTCTCAAATCCCATGATAATTTTCACAGTGAGAAATAAGCTTATATTTCCATCTGTAATATTACATATATTGGACGGTACGTCACTGGTATTGCAGTAACAATGTCCAGTAGCACGTATAGAAAAGAAGGCAATGGCAAGTTCTGCACACCTTTCATTCACCGCGACCTTGCTGGCAGTGCCTGTGACTTCTATGTGTTCTTGGTCTCTTGTCGAATCATGGCCTGCATCAGACCCAATGATTTATTGACGTACACTACAAACGGGTGCATGTGCTGCGGGCGTTCTCCTTGATGCAAATCACACAATTCAAGTGATATATTTCCTAGAACGCGTGTGTAACTCTAACTGGGGATCTGACGCATTTGATTTTGTTGGATACGCGATACTTGCTTTGTTGTGTTAGTCATTAATCTATCTGTGGACCAAATCTTGTTGTAGCCTTGCAAGTGAAAACGTGCCAAATTCTAGAAAATCATTAACCATCACCTGTGCGTGTGAAAATTTTCTTCAGGAAAGAGTAGCCAACTCACTTTTCATTCATATGTACACAACAAAAATACATACATGTTGAGTTAAGAACTTAAGATTGACCAAGTCTAGCTGAGTAGCAGACCCAAGAAATAATATTCACCGTGCTTAGATCTCTCAACTAAAAGGAGAGCTTGATTCAATAAATTTACACTAATGCTAATCTTCGAGGCTTAAAAACCGTAAGACTCCACTAATAGTCATACACTTGCCAAGAAAACATGTTGGATAGAAAGGTGTATTTAGAAGGTGATTGAAGCCTTTCTTTTGTAATGCTCAGATCTATGTTTAGACATATTCTACTTGTAGTTTTATGATCCAAATAGAAAAAAATGAACAATTATTTGCAAAATCTTATCATTAAAAGAAAGCCTAAAAGGAAGCTAAGAGAAGCTCATCAGTACTGCAAGGCTCTGATCCAACCACTATATCAGTTACTAATGCAATTTCCAATCAGTAAGAACAACCACCATGATTGTGGTAGAAATGAGTAGTGGTACTATTTTAACCCCCAATGGTTTGCAGAGACGTGGATTAGTGTCGGAATAAAGGTCATGTGTATTGTTGCTAGAACATAAACATCCTGGTCGATCAGTTTGCGGGTTCCCACCAAAAATGATTCAGTTTTCATGTCTAACATATCAATATGAATTTTTAAACGACTAAACCTACAGTGAGGAGGAAACATATTTGTCTTTACTCTAAAAAAACGTACTAAGTTTCTAGGACATTGTTGTCATTCAGTTCTCTTGCAACATTATCTGACAGCCACAATATTATAGTTCAGTTCTATTCTTCAGTTAAGATCTCCCATTGAACAGCTAACTGCAATACTAATTTATTCGCTCTAGTATTAACAGTTCAATTATCCACAAACTACAACTATAATTGGACTGTCCTACAGAAAATGTGGTTATGTGCTGACAATAGCCTTCAATTATCCACAAACTATACGAACAATCGGACTGTCCTACAAAAAGTGTGGTTATATGCTGACAGTAGCCATTCACAGGAAATTCGACAGGAGCTTAGTAGCAGCTGGCTGGTACATAGGCACTGCCTATGGTTTCTCGTTTCTATAGTTACATGAAGAAAGCAATTGGCGATAAAGCTTAAAATCTGCCAATCTATTGTGCTCGCACTTCAAACATCTTCCATCTACTAACTGCATCCATGCAACATGAGGGTTGAAGAAACACACACATGAGCTTAAGGTTGGAAAAAACAGACCTGAGGGTTGCAGTGCAATGGATTTGCATGAATCTTGCATCATCACGGTGGCTAGCCTGACTCTTGTCAGAATATAAGAAGGTCATACCTATACAATAATAACAGATGAAAGTGCTGCTAGAGTCATTCTTCCCTGCAAAGATCTAGCTAAGAAAGTCATACCTGCAATAACAAAAAAAACGTATGAAAATCATGCTGTAGCCATCACCACCCTTCTAACATCGAATTGCAATCGGAAAACTTATATACATCAATCAACGCTGGCTGAGGATATGGTGTAATGGTAGCTATGGCACACATCTGTCTAAGGTTGGAGAACCCGAGTGGGCATGAGTCAATAGATTGGCGTGATGCTACCTTGTCAATTGTCACCAATAAATTGCCAATAGCAGCATGCTGGCTGATGTAAACATGATTCGTGAGAGTGCTCGGTTGCAGCAGCAATGCTTGATGACTGTTCTAGTGTCTCGACTGAGGGCTGATCGGCCAGCTGAAGGTAGTGAGGCGAACCGGCCAGCGGTGGCCTGCGCGACGAGAAGCGAGTCCATAACACCGCCGGAGGGCAGATCGGTCGGCCGAGTTTAGCGAGGCGAACGGGGCGGCCGTGGCATGTGGAGAAGGGAGTCCGTAACGTACGATCTGCAATGGGAGATCGGGGTCATGGGAGATCGTGGTAATGGCATCTAGAAGTACGATCAAATTCTTGAGGAAGGTTTTTTTTAATCTGGAAAGAGGAATGGTTGGTTGTAGATATTTTTTTTCTTTTTAAATAGAAAAGTCTACACGTGAATTAGTTCTGGACTTGAAGCAGGTAGGTTTTTTTCCGGAAATGTTAACGCCCACACGTGTGGGCGTTCACCACTCCGTCCACACGCAAGCATCGCCGTTGGTTTCGTTTTGCACGAATCTTGGAGCAAAAGGGTTGGTTTTCGGCGCCACGTAGGACGATTCTAGTGTGCGGTGTGCGAGTGGGTTCGCCCGCACGGTAGTTGCCATCCCGCGGTCAGCGGTTGCCACTGAGAGGCGTGCGGTGGAACTGCCATGCGCCCGCACGCCACGGTCCGACCGCAGTTGACGTCAAACACGTCGCACACCCCTCCACCCTATCCCTCACGGTTCCATTCACTCTCCCTCGCGTCGCATTTACTCGCACAACCCACTCGCATTGCAGTCCACTGGAGGAGAAGGCGAGGGGAGAAGGCGACGGCGGAGGCCGGACAATCGACGGTGTTTGCAGGCGTTGGTGGCGCTCGTCGGAGCGGAGCGGCGTCGCCGGAACGCGTGCGGGTCGAAGGTAATGCTCGCTTCATCTATCGCATACCCTCCCTGATTTTGTTCCCCTCTTTCCTCCCTGTTCGATTTCTAGATCCATTCCTAGAAATTCCGGCGATTCGGCGGTGCGCCGGCGTTCCCGCCGATGCGGCGGTGCGCCATAGTTGTGTGCCTGTCGTTGCTTTGTGGGAGTGGGCAGTTTCGTCGCCGCCGCTGCAGCGGCATCGTCGGTGAGGCTATGCCTGCTCGTAGGCAACGCATTAGTCTTGCATTTGGATTTTGAGAGTTGTTCCGCCGGGTTGATTTGGTGCGGGTTGGTTCGAAATTTGGGGTTGCAGCCATTTCGCGCGTGAATTGTAAGGGTGATTTTGAGGTTGAAGCAGTTGCCGTTGAAACCTAGATCTAGTCTAGTTTTGGGGCTGAAACTGCAGACTGTGGCGAAATTGGCAGTATGATTGAACGTGAACAAATGTGCAGCAACTAAACTACCTGAAGAAACGTGGTAGTTGCCACAAACGTGTTCTCCCATGTGGCAACAGATTTCCGAAAATGACTGTCATAGTTGCCACCCCAAAACGAGGTGGCAACTAATTTCATTGAACTCCTGTGGCAGTTGCCACACGCATGCTCTTCCCATGTGGCAAATTTTAATTCTGCTGAACTTGTACGATAAGTAACCAGAAAAAAAATGCTTTCTGAATGTGGCAACTATGGCAGTATGACCGAACGTGAACAGGTGTGTGGCAACTAAACTACATGAACAAATGTGGCAGTTGCCACAAATGTGTTCTCTTCTGCGGCAACATATTTTCTGAAACTGACTGTCATAGTTGCCACAAATGTGTTCAAGCTCACACACAAGGGGGGCAACTAAAATTTTCTGAATGAATGAGATAGTTGCCACATACACGCTCTTTTAACGAGGCAAACTGATTTTTTGCTTAATTTACATAATAGTAACCTCAAACATTCTTTTTTCATTTGTGAGACTTGTTTTTTTTCTGAATTATTTTGCGATAGTTTCCATACTTTGATAGTTGCCAGAATCGGTAGCACTGGACGGAATTAATATGCACATTGAGTGGGCGTGTTTGCCACTTGGATTTTGTATAATCATGTTGCAATACAGTTTGTGAACACAATGTCTGTTGCCACAACACAGATATGACAATGTGGCAAACTGGCTGCATAGTATGGCAACCACATTTGCAATCAAATAGTTAACATTTTTTTCTGTTAGGTGGCAACTGCTTACCCATGGCATTTTACATTTTCGCCATTAACAATTTGGTATGTTCCTACATCAGCAGAATGGCTCGCGGCGATCATCAAAGTGATGATGACGATTTCATGGATCCACCTCAACGTAACCGGGCAACTGGACGGAGAAAAGAGGGCGATGAGGTAACTGTCCGCACACCCGCCCCCCCCTCCTCCTGATTTATGTTATTTGCTGGCACCTAGATCTTTTTTATAGTCGTCCATCATGAACTAAATTTTCATAGCATTGCAAAAACATGGCAACAGCTCAACTCTTTTGTGTTTGTTTTTTGCAGAAGAAGAAACGTATTCACAACAGAGCCTCCCAGGAACGTCTGACCGTGTTGATTGACAAATTCACTGACGATCAAAAAGGGAGCTGCTGCTGAGATGGGTATGCAGGTTCTGATGGATGTCCGGTGCACGAACCTTGTCAACCCGGTATGCGACTGGCTTGGTGAGATATACGATCCCGCCTCCAGGGAATTCGTGATCCCTGGACGGGGAAGACTCCCACTGAATGAGGAATCCGTGTTCTGCACTTTGGGTGTGCCTCGGGGACATATCAAAGTCCCGTACGAGGTTAATAATGAGATCGAGGAAGAGCTGTTCGCCCGTTTGTTTCCTGGGTTGGAGGCAATGCCGAACACGTCTGTACTGGCAGATTCTCTGCAGGCCATGACGACGCACGGAGAAGTTTTCAAGATGAAGCTACTCATGTACCTCATATCAGCTGTTTTCGCGCCGACCACTTCTCTTCGCCCAAGCAACAAATTGTTCCCCATCCTGGTGAATGATCCATGCTTACTACTGCCAGTGTTTTCGTTGCGTTTCTTTTCAGTTTGATTTCTGACGCGGCAAACTTTTTTGCCCTGAAAATTTTGTGTCGTGCAGGCGAATCTGAAAAACGTGAAGAATATGAACTGGTGTAAGTTCATTGCCGACTTTCTCCACGATGCTTTCAAAAACAAGATGTACCAGAAGGGTTGTCGCCTGCATTTAATGGTATTTCTTTTTACCAGGTCTCTGTGTGAACTCTTTGTTTATAACACACTTTCATTCATGCATGACAATCTGGTCACAACAAGATGGCAACTGCCATAGCGACAATGTGGCAACTGCCATAATGACAACATGGCAACTGTCATACTGACAATGTGGCAACTGCCTTCATATTAGCATGGCAACTGTCATCACAGTAGGAAGGCAACTGCCATCACACTTTGATGGCAACTACCACATACATATTATCGTTGGATCATGCATTATCCTGCTCTTTTTTTTAAACTACAAATCACCCATGATGGCAACTGATATTTTCTTTTCTTTGCAAAATTATTTTTAAATCAGCTTATGTATCTCGACTGTCTTGATCTGTCCACCGTGGATTTCACTGGGGTAGGAGGCCCGCCGCCTACGCACAAGTTTGCTGTTTCTGCGTGGACCATCAGCGCTGTCAAGGCTGTGCTTGCTGCAGACAGGGCAACTGATGGCACGTATGGAAAACTACAGGTTAGTTTTTGTTTATGTCTTTTTTTCACACGGCATGCTTACAAATTTGACACGACGCAACCGTCCATGGTTTATAAGGCATGCTTACAATTTCTTTTAACCTCTAGTCTCTAATCACCACCCCTCATCACTATCTCAATTTATTCTTTTATCACCCCTCATCATTCCAAATCATCTAACTTCCCAACCGGTCACCCATCCCTCTCACTACTCCAGCCCAAGCACGCTTAACTTCCGGGTTCTATTCTCCCACGCTCCAAGTCTGCACTTGTTGTTTTCCTGACAATAATAAGATGTCAATCCTATTAACCTTCAGGAATTTTGCTTGAGCATGAAGTGACACATTTCACTGTTTGAGTTTGAAACTATTGTTTTAAAAAACAATAATTATTTAGTAACACTAATATTTCTTGAATAATTAGTTTGACCATTGTTTGACCACAGTTTGACCACAGTTGACCACAGTTTGACCAGATTTGACCAAAATTGAAATAATTAAAATAATTATTTAGTAACACTAATATTCTAGAATAATTAGTTTGACCATTGTTTGACCATAGTTTGCCCACTGTTTGAATATTTTTCAATTTTTTCCACTCTAGATCTTACAAGCCCCGTAACTTTTTTTCTATTAGGTTTTTGAGGATTTTGAAAATGTTTAACGGGGTTCCCCCGGTTAAATTTGGATGTAACTTTTCGAGTAGATGATTTTTCATATAAAAAACTTTTTCATCCGAGTTAGTATGCAAAAGTTATGCCCATTTTTACAAATTTCAGAGAGATTTTGCAAATAAAGTCAAAATTCACATTTGCAAATTTTCCCAACAACTAGACCACATATCACATGAGAAACTTATTTTCTTTTATTTTTTTGACATTTCCATTATTTTTTTTATTTTTTTTAAAACTGAAAAGGCGATCCCGTGGGGGGGGGGGTAGAGTTTGAAAATGGGACCTTTAGTACCGGTTCGTGGCACGAACCGGGACTAAAGGTCTCAACCCCATTAGTTCCGGTTCGTGCCACAAACCGCGACTAAAAGGGAGGAGCTTTAGTCGCGGTTGGCCTGGCCAACCGCGACTAAAGGCCTTTGGGCACCTTTAGTCGCGGTTGGCCTGGCCAACCGCGACTAAAGCCCGCGAGCGCCCTGGGCCCAGGCATTTGGTCGCGGTTCATCTGCCGAACCGCGACTAAAGACTTCATTAGTCGCGGTTCCTACAGTTTCGCGACTAATGGGGCTGGACGGAAGCCTCTTTTTCTACCAGTGCCTTTTACAATATATGTTTGTACAAATGAGCAAATGAGATATTTGATTCGATTCTGCTATTTGATTCTTCACCGGGAAACATTATATGTTACATCGAAGATTTATCCGCAAGAACCTCTCAAATCCCATGATAATTTTCACAGTGAGAAATAAGCTTATATTTCCATCTGTAATATTACATATATTGGACGGTACGTCACTGGTATTGCAGTAACAATGTCCAGTAGCACGTATAGAAAAGAAGGCAATGGCAAGTTCTGCACACCTTTCATTCACCGCGACCTTGCTGGCAGTGCCTGTGACTTCTATGTGTTCTTGGTCTCTTGTCGAATCATGGCCTGCATCAGACCCAATGATTTATTGACGTACACTACAAACGGGTGCATGTGCTGCGGGTGTTCTCCTTGATGCAAATCACACAATTCAAGTGATATATTTCCTAGAACGCGTGTGTAACTCTAACTGGGGATCTGACGCATTTGATTTTGTTGGATACGCGATACTTGCTTTGTTGTGTTAGTCATTAATCTATCTGTGGACCAAATCTTGTTGTAGCCTTGCAAGTGAAAACGTGCCAAATTCTAGAAAATCATTAACCATCACCTGTGCGTGTGAAAATTTTCTTCAGGAAAGAGTAGCCAACTCACTTTTCATTCATATGTACACAACAAAAATACATACATGTTGAGTTAAGAACTTAAGATTGACCAAGTCTAGCTGAGTAGCAGACCCAAGAAATAATATTCACCGTGCTTAGATCTCTCAACTAAAAGGAGAGCTTGATTCAATAAATTTACACTAATGCTAATCTTCGAGGCTTAAAAACCGTAAGACTCCACTAATAGTCATACACTTGCCAAGAAAACATGTTGGATAGAAAGGTGTATTTAGAAGGTGATTGAAGCCTTTCTTTTGTAATGCTCAGATCTATGTTTAGACATATTCTACTTGTAGTTTTATGATCCAAATAGAAAAAAATGAACAATTATTTGCAAAATCTTATCATTAAAAGAAAGCCTAAAAGGAAGCTAAGAGAAGCTCATCAGTACTGCAAGGCTCTGATCCAACCACTATATCAGTTACTAATGCAATTTCCAATCAGTAAGAACAACCACCATGATTGTGGTAGAAATGAGTAGTGGTACTATTTTAACCCCCAATGGTTTGCAGAGACGTGGATTAGTGTCGGAATAAAGGTCATGTGTATTGTTGCTAGAACATAAACATCCTGGTCGATCAGTTTGCGGGTTCCCACCAAAAATGATTCAGTTTTCATGTCTAACATATCAATATGAATTTTTAAACGACTAAACCTACAGTGAGGAGGAAACATATTTGTCTTTACTCTAAAAAAACGTACTAAGTTTCTAGGACATTGTTGTCATTCAGTTCTCTTGCAACATTATCTGACAGCCACAATATTATAGTTCAGTTCTATTCTTCAGTTAAGATCTCCCATTGAACAGCTAACTGCAATACTAATTTATTCGCTCTAGTATTAACAGTTCAATTATCCACAAACTACAACTATAATTGGACTGTCCTACAGAAAATGTGGTTATGTGCTGACAATAGCCTTCAATTATCCACAAACTATACGAACAATCGGACTGTCCTACAAAAAGTGTGGTTATATGCTGACAGTAGCCATTCACAGGAAATTCGACAGGAGCTTAGTAGTAGCTGGCTGGTACATAGGCACTGCCTATGGTTTCTCGTTTCTATAGTTACATGAAGAAAGCAATTGGCGATAAAGCTTAAAATCTGCCAATCTATTGTGCTCGCACTTCAAACATCTTCCATCTACTAACTGCATCCATGCAACATGAGGGTTGAAGAAACACACACATGAGCTTAAGGTTGGAAAAAACAGACCTGAGGGTTGCAGTGCAATGGATTTGCATGAATCTTGCATCATCACGGTGGCTAGCCTGACTCTTGTCAGAATATAAGAAGGTCATACCTATACAATAATAACAGATGAAAGTGCTGCTAGAGTCATTCTTCCCTGCAAAGATCTAGCTAAGAAAGTCATACCTGCAATAACAAAAAAAACGTATGAAAATCATGCTGTAGCCATCACCACCCTTCTAACATCGAATTGCAATCGGAAAACTTATATACATCAATCAACGCTGGCTGAGGATATGGTGTAATGGTAGCTATGGCACACATCTGTCTAAGGTTGGAGAACCCGAGTGGGCATGAGTCAATAGATCGGCGTGATGCTACCTTGTCAATTGTCACCAATAAATTGCCAATAGAAGCATGCTGGCTGATGTAAACATGATTCGTGAGAGTGCTCGGTTGCAGCAGCAATGCTTGATGACTGTTCTAGTGTCTCGACTGAGGGCTGATCGGCCAGCTGAAGGTAGTGAGGCGAACCGGCCAGCGGTGGCCTGCGCGACGAGAAGCGAGTCCATAACACCGCCGGAGGGCAGATCGGTCGGCCGAGTTTAGCGAGGCGAACGGGGCGGCCGTGGCATGTGGAGAAGGGAGTCCGTAACGTACGATCTGCAATGGGAGATCGGGGTCATGGGAGATCGTGGTAATGGCATCTAGAAGTACGATCAAATTCTTGAGGAAGGTTTTTTTTAATCTGGAAAGAGGAATGGTTGGTTGTAGATATTTTTTTTCTTTTTAAATAGAAAAGTCTACACGTGAATTAGTTCTGGACTTGAGGCAGGTAGGTTTTTTTTCCGGAAATGTTAACGCCCACACGTGTGGGCGTTCACCACTCCGTCCACACGCAAGCATCGCCGTTGGTTTCGTTTTGCACGAATCTTGGAGCAAAAGGGTTGGTTTTCGGCGCCACGTAGGACGATTCTAGTGTGCGGTGTGCGAGTGGGTTCGCCCGCACGGTAGTTGCCATCCCGCGGTCAGCGGTTGCCATTGAGAGGCGTGCGGTGGAACTGCCATGCGCCCGCACGCCACGGTCCGACCGCAGTTGACGTCAAACACGTCGCACACCCCTCCACCCTATCCCTCACGGTTCCATTCACTCTCCCTCGCGTCGCATTTACTCGCACAACCCACTCGCATTGCAGTCCACTGGAGGAGAAGGCGAGGGGAGAAGGCGACGGCGGAGGCCGGACAATCGACGGTGTTCGCAGGCGTTGGTGGCGCTCGTCGGAGCGGAGCGGCGTCGCCGGAACGCGTGCGGGTCGAAGGTAATGCTCGCTTCATCTATCGCATACCCTCCCTGATTTTGTTCCCCTCTTTCCTCCCTGTTCGATTTCTAGATCCATTCCTAGAAATTCCGGCGATTCGGCGGTGCGCCGGCGTTCCCGCCGATGCGGCGGTGCGCCATAGTTGTGTGCCTGTCGTTGCTTTGTGGGAGTGGGCAGTTTCGTCGCCGCCGCTGCGGCGGCATCGTCGGTGAGGCTATGCCTGCTCGTAGGCAACGCATTAGTCTTGCATTTGGATTTTGAGAGTTGTTCCGCCGGGTTGATTTGGTGCGGGTTGGTTCGAAATTTGGGGTTGCAGCCATTTCGCGCGTGAATTGTAAGGGTGATTTTGAGGTAGAAGCAGTTGCCGTTGAAACCTAGATCTAGTCTAGTTTTGGGGCTGAAACTGCAGACTGTGGCGAAATTGGCAGTATGATTGAACGTGAACAAATGTGCAGCAACTAAACTACCTGAAGAAACGTGGTAGTTGCCACAAACGTGTTCTCCCATGTGGCAACAGATTTCCGAAAATGACTGTCATAGTTGCCACCCCAAAACGAGGTGGCAACTAATTTCATTGAACTCCTGTGGCAGTTGCCACACGCATGCTCTTCCCATGTGGCAAATTTTAATTCTGCTGAACTTGTACGATAAGTAACCAGAAAAAAAATGCTTTCTGAATGTGGCAACTATGGCAGTATGACCGAACGTGAACAGGTGTGTGGCAACTAAACTACATGAACAAATGTGGCAGTTGCCACAAATGTGTTCTCTTCTGCGGCAACATATTTTCTGAAACTGACTGTCATAGTTGCCACAAATGTGTTCAAGCTCACACACAAGGGGGGCAACTAAAATTTTCTGAATGAATGAGATAGTTGCCACATACATGGTCTTTTAACGAGGCAAACTGATTTTTTGCTTAATTTACATAATAGTAACCTCAAACATTCTTTTTTCATTTGTGAGACTTGTTTTTTTTTCTGAATTATTTTGCGATAGTTTCCATACTTTGATAGTTGCCAGAATCGGTAGCACTGGACGGAATTAATATGCACATTGAGTGGGCGTGTTTGCCACTTGGATTTTGTATAATCATGTTGCAATACAGTTTGTGAACACAATGTCTGTTGCCACAACACAGATATGACAATGTGGCAAACTGGCTGCATAGTATGGCAACCACATTTGCAATCAAATAGTTAACATTTTTTTCTGTTAGGTGGCAACTGCTTACCCATTGCATTTTACATTTTTGCCATTAACAATTTGGTATGTTCCTACATCAGCAGAATGGCTCGCGGCGATCATCAAAGTGATGATGACGATTTCATGGATCCACCTCAACGTAACCGGGCAACTGGACGGAGAAAAGAGGGCGATGAGGTAACTGTCCGCACACCCGCCCCCCCTCCTCCTGATTTATGTTATTTGCTGGCACCTAGATCTTTTTTATAGTCGTCCATCATGAACTAAATTTTCATAGCATTGCAAAAACATGGCAACAGCTCAACTCTTTTGTGTTTGTTTTTTGCAGAAGAAGAAACGTATTCGCAACAGAGCCTCCCAGGAACGTCTGACCGTGTTGATTGACAAATTCACTGACGATCAAAAAGGGAGCTGCTGCTGAGATGGGTATGCAGGTTCTGATGGATGTCCGGTGCACGAACCTTGTCAACCCGGTATGCGACTGGCTTGGTGAGATATACGATCCCGCCTCCAGGGAATTCGTGATCCCTGGACGGGGAAGACTCCCACTGAATGAGGAATCCGTGTTCTGCACTTTGGGTGTGCCTCGGGGACATATCAAAGTCCCGTACGAGGTTAATAATGAGATCGAGGAAGAGCTGTTCGCCCGTTTGTTTCCTGGGTTGGAGGCAATGCCGAACACGTCTGTACTGGCAGATTCTCTGCAGGCCATGACGACGCACGGAGAAGTTTTCAAGATGAAGCTACTCATGTACCTCATATCAGCTGTTTTCGCGCCGACCAGTTCTCTTCGCCCAAGCAACAAATGTTTCCCCATCCTGGTGAATGATCCATGCTTACTACTGCCAGTGTTTTCGTTGCGTTTCTTTTTAGTTTGATTTCTGATGCGGCAAACTTTTTTGCCCTGAAAATTTTGTGTCGTGCAGGCGAATCTGAAAAACGTGAAGAATATGAACAGGTGTAAGTTCATTGCCGACTTTCTCCACGATGCTTTCAAAAACAAGATGTACCAGAAGGGTTGTCGCCTGCATTTAATGGTATTTCTTTTTACCAGGTCTCTGTGTGAACTCTTTGTTTATAACACACTTTCATTCATGCATGACAATCTGGTCACAACAAGATGGCAACTGCCATAGCGACAATGTGGCAACTGCCATAATGACAACATGGCAACTGTCATACTGACAATGTGGCAACTGCCTTCATATTAGCATGGCAACTGTCATCACAGTAGGAAGGCAACTGCCATCACACTTTGATGGCAACTACCACATACATATTATCGTTGGATCATGCATTATCCTGCTCTTTTTTTTAAACTACAAATCACCCATGATGGCAACTGATATTTTCTTTTCTTTGCAAAATTATTTTTAAATCAGCTTATGTATCTCGACTGTCTTGATCTGTCCACCGTGGATTTCACTGGGGTAGGAGGCCCGCCGCCTACGCACAAGTTTGCTGTTTCTGCGTGGACCATCAGCGCTGTCAAGGCTGTGCTTGCTGCAGACAGGGCAACTGATGGCACGTATGGAAAACTACAGGTTAGTTTTTGTTTATGTCTTTTTTTCACACGGCATGCTTACAAATTTGACACGACGCAACCGTCCGTGGTTTATAAGGCATGCTTACAATTTCTTTTTTTGTTTTTCATAGCTGATGGCCAAGCATGCTATAGACTACAGCGTGTTTGGGGGGCCTCAAAAATTTGAAAAGTGGATGGACGTGCACTCCGCTCCGTCTTGCCCTTCTGAGGTAATCAAAATGTCCACATCGATGGTTTGCCATGGATTACATGTTGATGTTGCGAAAGTGACTTCAATACGGGTTGTTTGTTGATGCTTCTTGTTTTCGTGGACAGGCGAGGGCACCAGTTGAGCATCTAATTGGGCAGTTTGCTTCCGGAATGACCGGATTGCTCGGGAAGTTGGTCGAGGGGTGGACGTCCCTCAGTGCCTCTGACAACGATGCGGTTGTGAGGCAGTTCACTTCATTTGTCCCAGAACGTACACACCGGCCAACCGGTTGTCGTGGCCGATACGACTACAACAGTTCCCAAGAGCCCGGCGACACACAAGATGATGTAGACGAAGACGCTGGCCTCAGCAAGGATGACGACGACGACATGGACAATGTGCATCAGGACACGGATGACGATGAACAAGCTAAAGTTCGCAGAGGCGGCAACAGGGGCAAGGATGCAACAGATGCCCCACCACCGGAGAAAGTGAAAGAACAGACGGCTGCGAGAGGCCAGGGGGTGTTTCCATCAAGGAGGGGGAGGGCTCCAGATGATGTTGGGAAGGGTTCTCATGGCAAGAAGTCCAAGACAGATCCCGTAGCTGCCAGGAGGAGGTTCGACTTTCAATTTTTAGTTTTCCGCTGTGTCTATTTTCTTGGAACAATCTCATCCAATTTTCTTTGCACTTTTCTGTTGTCAAGCGCGGCAACGTGTTTGTTGTCTGACATTTGCCACCTTGCCTTTTTCCCTCCATCTGTTATTTTTGCAGCGAGCCGACCGCTGGTGGACGAGCAGTTACGAAGAAACAGGCGCCAAGGCCAACCCGTGCTTCTGCTCGCTTGAACAAAGGTGCCCCCATTGCTGGTGACACCCCTTCCACCAGGTTGTCTCCTCGTACGACGACGACCAACACCGGGGATCCTGTTGTGTTGCCAGACATGAGGAAGCCAGTCAAGAAGTATGTTAATCAATGTGCTTTCATTTTCATATTGTTTTTTTCCTTCAATTTTCCAATGATTTTTTGTTCAGCTTTGTCACATGATCTTATTTCACCGTCACCCACGCGGCAACCTCTCTTCCCCCAAATGATTTCTCCCTTCAATTCTTTTTTTAGTTTTACGGCAACTCATATTTGGTCTTCACATGGCAACTGGCATCTAGTGCAACTGGCATCTAACCCTCTACCTCATGGGCAACTGCCATTTTTTACCTATGGCTTTGTGAGCTCATCCCATACACAGTTTTCAAATTGCATTCCTGATAGAACATACATCAGTTTTTCATTCTTCAATTTTTTGCTAACATGGCAACTACTGCTGAATGGCAACTGCTAACCAGGACACATGGCAACTCAAGTTCCCATTACATGGCAACTACCAACTTTCCACTTGTTTTTCGTTCACTTTTAAGGTTTCTACCATTTTTTGCAAAACATGTTTTTGCTCATTTTTTTCAAACCTTTCTCATGTGATTTTTTTTCTTTTTGCAGGGTTAGGAAGACTACTACGCGCGGGGCCAAGCATAGGATAAATGATCCGCTTGAACGACTACATTCAAAGTTGTCAACTGGGGGCAACTCAAATGCACATGAGGCACCCGTCGACAATACTGCTGCAGCACCGATGACTGCTTCCACCAACCCTGATGCGAGTGGCCGACCATCTCCGCCGGCTGCGGATGCCCAGGCTACAACAACAGGCATCCGTACATCGGGGAGTGATGAGTCCATATCTGCCAGGACAGCTGAAATATTGCCAACTCTTCTGGCAATGAAGGAAGCCGCAGTGAGCCACGCCACCCCATCAGCAAGTGTTGAAGTGGACGCTCCCGAGACGAACATAGGCAAGGAAGATTCCCGCTCTTCAGACACTGACTCCAAGGGCGTGCGTGATGGCACACCTGTGTCCACGACAGAAGCCGCTGAGGCGGCAGTTCATAAGGATATGCATCTTCCGGAGAGAGTCCTGGCACAACAGCTCCAGCCCCTGTCGGTGCAGATACTGCTCAGGTTACCGTGGCGCGTGCTGGTCTTCCACCTAGGCGTCGCAGCCCCCGTAAGCAACCAACAGTCGTACCCAATGCACCGGCTATACCTAGTAGCAGGAGAGATGAGTCTGGGTATGTTCCTTCATCCACACTGTTCCCGCCAACCGCCCAAAGCAATGTGATGGAGAACCCGCAAGACCGGAGCAAAACTGAGGCAGTTGTCAAGGGTGGCACGAGCGACGCAGGTGAACGGCCGGAGCAGACTGCGCCTTTACCCGCAATGGAAATCCCCAACATAAATCTGCGCACTTCCAGGCTGCCAGTCAATGTTGGTGTCCCCTACAGCCCAAACAAGAAGATTGCCATGAAAGCTGCTGCTGATACCGCTGACAAGACGCCCCGCCCTGCAAACAAGCCCGAACATTCTGTAGCGGCTGATTCAGATATGTTTGTTGATCTTTCACCATTGGATTCTGCCCCGCAAATCGTTCGTGGTCCGGCCAGTAGGAATGAGAGGCACCCAATGGCATTTACCCCACCGAGCTTCAGCCTTGGCAAAAGTCAAGACCAAGCGGTGGTGCATGATCCTATTCTAGTTGCCTTTGCTTTTCCAGGAGGCATGGCGGCAATGATGGCGCAGCCAATGGTCGAGGGCAGGAAGGCTGTCAAGTTCGCAGAGCCAATTGTGCAAGGTACACTTGTCATGTCCTTACGATTTTCGTGTGCACATATTTTGTAGTTTGAATTTTGTCCCAATCATATTCCTTTCGGGGATGTTCTCACCTGCGGTGGGCAACTGCGGTGTGATGACATGGCAAGTTGATTTTTGATGCACCATAGCCTACATTTTTTTTGGTTGTTGCCATGCTGCATTTTGACATTTGGGTAAACACATGGCAACTGAAGTTGATTCATCATGGCAACTGTATTTGCTGACACATGGCTGTTGGAAATATGCCCTAGAGGCAATAATAAAAGTATTATTATTATATTTCCTTGTTCATGATAATTGTCTTTTATTCATGCTATAACTGTATTATCCGGAAATTGTAATACACGTGTGAATACATAGACCACAATATGTCCCTAGTGAGCCTCTAGTTGACTAGCTCGTTGTGATCAACAGATAGTCATGGTTTCCTGGCTATGGACATTGGATGTCGTTGATAACGGGATCACATCATTAGGAGAATGATGTGATGGACAAGACCCAATCCTAAGACTAGCACAAAAGATCGTGTAGTTCATTTGCTAGAGCTTTGCCAATGTCAAGTATCTCTTCCTTCGACCATGAGAGCGTGTAACTCCTGGATACCGTAGGAGTGCTTTGGGTGTATCAAACGTCACAACGTAACTGGGTGACTATAAAGGTGCACTACAGGTATCTCCGAAAGTATCTATTGTTTTATGCGGATCGAGACTGGGATTTGTCACTCCGTGTAAACGGAGAGGTATCTCTGGGCCCACTCGGTAGGACATCATCATATGCGCAATGTGACCAAGGAGTTGATCACGGGATGATGTGTTACGGAACGAGTAAAGTGACTTGCCGGTAACGAGATTGAACAAGGTATTGGATACCGACGATCGAATCTCGGGCAAGTAACATACCGATAGACAAAGGGAATTGAATACGGGATTGATTAAGTCCTTGACATCGTGGTTCATCCGATGAGATCATCGTGGAACATGTGGGAGCCAACATGGGTATCCAGATCCCGCTGTTGGTTATTGACCGGAGAACGTCTCGGTCATGTCTGCATGTCTCCCGAACCCGTAGGGTCTACACACTTAAGGTTCGATGACGCTAGGGTTATAAAGGAAGCTTGTATGTGGTTACCGAATGTTGTTCGGAGTCCCGGATGAGATCCCGGACGTCACGAGGAGTTCCGGAATGGTCCGGAGGTAAAGATTTATATATGGGAAGTCCTGTTTTGGTCACCGGAAAAGTTTCGGGCGATATCGGTATTGTACCGGGACCACCGGGAGGGTCCCGGGGGTCCACCAAGTGGGGCCACCTGCCCCAGAAGGCTGCGTGGGCCATGTGTGGGAGGGAACCAGCCCCTAGGTGGGCTGGTGCGCCCCCCACAAGGGGCCAAGGCGCAAGGGAGAGTGGGAGGGGGCAAACCCTAGTCCAGATGGGCCTTAAGGCCCACCTAGTGGGCGCCTCCCCTCTCTCCCCCTCCTGGCCGCCGCCCCCTTTGCCATCTAGGGCTGGCCGCACCCCTTGGGGGTGGGAAACCCTAGAGGGGGCGCAGCCCCCTCTCCCCCTATAAATAGTGAGGCATAGGGCTGCCCATAACACGCGATTTGATCTCTCGTTGGTGCAGCCCTGCCTCTCCTCCTCCTCCTCTCCCATGGTGCTTGGCGAAGCCCTGCTGGATTGCCACGCTCCTCCATCACCACCACGCCGTTGTGCTGCTGTTGGATGGAGTCTTCCTCAACCTCTCCCTCTCTCCTTGCTGGATCAAGGCGTGGGAGACGTCACCGGGCTGTACGTGTATTGAACGTGGAGGTGCCGTCCGTTCGGCACTTGATCATCGGTGATTTGAATCACGACGAGTACGACTCCATCAACCCCGTTCACTTGAACGCTTCCGCTTAGCGATCTACAAGGGTATGTAGATGCACTCTCCTTCTACTCGTAGCTGGTTTCTCCATAGATAGATCTTGGTGACACGTAGGAAAATTTTGAATTTCTGCTACGTTCCCCAACAGTGGCATCATGAGCTAGGTCTATTGCGTAGATTCTTTGCACGAGTAGAACACAAAGTAGTTGTGGGCGTTGATGTTGTTCAATATGCTTACCGTTACTAGTCCAATCTTGTTTCGACGGTATTGTGGGATGAAGCGGCCCGGACCGACCTTACACGTACTCTTACGTGAGACAGGTTCCACCGATTGACATGCACTTGGTGCATAAGGTGGCTAGCGGGTGCCAGTCTCTCCCACTTTAGTCGGAACGGATTCGATGAAAAGGGTCCTTATGAAGGGTAAATAGCAATTGGCATATCACGTTGTGGTCTTGCGTAGGTAAGAAACGTTCTTGCTAGAAACCCATAGCAGCCACGTAAAACATGCAACAACAATTAGAGGACGTCTAACTTGTTTTTGCAGGGTATGCTATGTGATGTGATATGGCCAAGAAGAATGTGATGAATGATATGTGATGTATGAGATTGATCATGTTCTTGTAATAGGATTCACGACTTGCATGTCGATGAGTATGACAACCGGCAGGAGCCATAGGAGTTGTCTTTATTTATTGTATGACCTGCGTGTCATTGAAGAACGCCATGTAAACTACTTTACTTTATTGCTAAACGCGTTAGTCATAGAAGTAGAAGTAGTCGTTGGCGTGACAACTTCATGAAGACACGATGATGGAGATCATGATGATGGAGATCATGGTGTCGTGCCGGTGACGATGATGATCATGGAGCCCCGAAGATGAAGATCAAAAGGAGCAAAATGATATTGGCCATATCATGTCACTATTTGATTGCATGTGATGTTTATCATGTTTATGCATCTTGTTTACTTAGGACGACGGTAGTAAATAAGATGATCCCTTACAAAATTTCAAGAAGTGTTCTCCCCTAACTGTGCACCGTTGCTACAGTTCGTCGCTTCTAAGCACCACGTGATGATCGGGTGTGATGGATTCTTACGTTCACATACAACGGGTGTAAGACAGTTTTACACAGCGAAAACACTTAGGGTTAACTTGACGAGCCTAGCATGTGCAGACATGGCCTCGGAACACGGAGACCGAAAGGTCGAGCATGAGTCGTATAGTAGATACGATCAACATGAAGATGTTCACCGATGATGACTAGTCCGTCTCACGTGATGATCGGACACGGCCTAGTTGACTCGGATCATGTGATCACTTAGATGACCAGAGGGATGTCTATCTAAGTGGGAGTTCATAAGATGAACTTAATTATCCTGAACATAGTCAAAAGACCTTTTGCAAATTATGTCGTAGCTCACGCTATAGTTCTACTGTTTAGATATGTTCCTAGAGAAAATATAGTTGAAAGTTGATAGTAGCGATTATGCGATCAGTAGAAAGCTTATGTCCTTAATGCACCGCTCAGTGTGCTGAACCCCAACGTCGTTTGTCGATGTTGCGAACATCGGACATACACGTTTTGATAACTACGTGATAGTTCAATTAAATGGTTTAAGTAGAGGCACCAAAGACGTTTTCGAAACGTCGCGGAACATATGAGATGTTTCGAGGGCTGAAATTGGGATTTCAGGCTCGTGCCCACGTCAAGAGGTATAAGACCTCCGACGATTTTCTTAGCCTGCAAACTAAGGGAGAAAAGCTCAATCGTTGAGCTTGTGCTCAGATTGTCTGAGCACAACAATCACTTGAATCGAGTGGGAGTTGATCTTCCAGATGAGATAGTGATGTTTCTCCAAAGTCATTGCCACCAAGCTGCTAGAGCTTCGTGATGAACTATAACATATCAGGGATAGATATGATGATCCTTGAGGTATTCGCGATGTTTGACACCGCGAAAGTAGAAATCAAGAAGGAGCATCAATTGTTGATGGTTGGTGAAACCACTAGTTTCAAGAAGGGCAAGGGCACAAAGGGATACTTCATGAAACGGCAATTCAGCTGCTGCTCTAGTGAAGAAACCCAAGGATGAACCCAAACCCGAGACTAAGTGCTTTTGTAATAAGGGGAACAACCACTGGAGCAGCATTACCCTAGATACTTGGTAGATGAGAAGGCTGGCAAGGTCGATAGAAGTATATTGGATATACATTATGTTAATGTGTACTTTACTAGTACTCCTAGTAGCACCAGGGTACAGGATACCGGTTCGGTTGCTAAGTGTTAGTAACTCGAAATAAAAGCTACGAAATAAAAGGAAACTAGCTAAAGGTGAGCTGACGATATGTGTTGGAAGTGTTTCCAAGGTTGATGTGATCAAGCATCGCACGCTCCCTCTACCACCGAGATTGGTGTTTGCGTTGAGCATAGACATGATTGGATTATGTCTATCGCAATACGGTTATTCATTTAAGGAGAATAATGGTTACTCTATTTTTGAATAATACCTTCAATGGTCTTGCACCTAAAGGAATGGTTTATTGAATCTCGATCGTAGTGATACACATTTTCATGCCAAAAGATATAAGATAGTAATGATAGTACCACTTACTTGTGGCACTGCCATGTAAGTCATAATGGTATAAAACGCATGAAGAAGCTCCATGTTGATGGATCTTTGGACTCACTCGTTTTTGAAAAGTTTGAGACATGCGAACCATGTCTATTGGTGTATATGCATGAAGAAACTCCATGCAAATGGATCGTTCGGACTCACTTGATTTTGAATCACTTGAGATATGCAAATCATACCACATGGGCAAGATGACTGAAAAGCCTCATTTTCAGTAAGATGGAACAAGATAGCAACTTGTTGGAAGTAACACATTTTGATGTGTGCAGTCGAATGAGTGCTGAGGCATGCAGTGAATATCATTATGTTCTTACTTCACAGATGATTCGAGTAAATGTTGAGTATATTTACTTGATGAAACACAAGTCTGAATTATTGAATGGTTCAAGTAATTTCAGAGTGAAGTAGAAGATCATTGTGACAAGAGGATAAAATGTCTATGATATGATCATAGAGATGAATATCTGAGTTACGAGTTTTGGCACACAATTAAGACATTGTGGAAATTGTTTCGCAATTAATACCGCCTGGAACACCATAATGTGATGGTGTGTCCGAACATCATAGTTGCACCCTATTGGATATGGTGCGTACCATGATGTCTCTTATCGAATTACCACTATCGTTCATGGGTTAGGCATTAGAGACAACCACATTCACTTTAAATAGGGCACCACGTAATTCCGATGAGATGACACCGTATGAATTATGGTTTAGAGAAACCTAAGTTGTCGTTTCTTAAAAGTTTGGGGCTGCGACGCTTATATGAAAAAGTTTCAGGTTGATAAGCTCGAACCCAAAGCGGATAAAATGCATCTTCATAGGAAACCCAAAACAGTTGGGTATACCTCCTAATTCAGATCCGAAAGCAATATGGATTGTTTCTAGAATCGGGTCCTTTCTCGAGGAAAAGTTTCTCTCGAAAGAATTGAGTGGGAGGATGGTGGAGACTTGATGAGGTTATTGAACCGTCTCTTCAACTAGTGTGTGACAGGGCACAGGGAGTTGTTCCTGTGGCACCTACACCAATTGAAGTGGAAGCTTATGATATTGATCATGAAACTTCGGATCAAGTCACTCCCAAACCTCGTAGGATGACAAGGATGCGTACTACTTCAGAGTGGTACGTAATCCTGTCTTGAAGGTCATGTTGCTAGACAACAATGAACCTACGAGCTATGGAGAAGCGATGGTGGGCCCGGATTCCGATAAATGGCTTGAGGCCATAAAATCCGAGAGAGGATCCATGTATGAAAACAAAGTGTAGACTTTGGCAGAACGGCTCGATGGTCGTAAGGCTAATGAGTACAGATGGATTTCAAAAGGAAGACGGACAATGATGGTAAATGTCACCATTAAGAAAGCTCGACTTGTCGTTAAGATGTTTTCCGACAAGTTCAAGGAGTTGACTACGATGAGATTTTCTCACTCGTAGCGATGCTAAGAGTCTGTTGGAATTATATTAGCAGTTACTGCATTATTTATGAA
Organism: Triticum aestivum; assembly: GCF_018294505.1. Taxonomy (NCBI): domain Eukaryota; kingdom Viridiplantae; phylum Streptophyta; class Magnoliopsida; order Poales; family Poaceae; genus Triticum; species Triticum aestivum. Next base: position 747,441,620 of record NC_057813.1, on the reverse strand, counting down.
ATCTTGCAGATAGGATGTCAAAACATTGTTTCCTCGACGATTTTACTTGAGGAAAGGTTGTATGTGATACAACCGGAAGGTTTTGTCAATCCCAAAGATGCTAATAAGTATGCAAAGCTCCAGCAATCCTTCTAAGGACTGGAGTGAGCATCTCGGAGTTGGAATGTATGCTTTGATGATGATCAAAGATTTTGGGTTTGTACAAAGTTTATGAGAAACTTGTATTTCCAAAGAAGTGAGTGGGAGCACTATAGAATTTCTGATGAGTATATGTTGTTGACATATTGTTGATCAGAAATGACGTAGAATTTCTGGAAAGCATATAGGGTTATTTTGAAAGTGTTTTTCAATGGAAAGCCTGGATTAAGCTACTTGAACATTGAGCATCAAGATCTATAAGGATAGATCAAAATGCTTAATAATACTTTCAAATGAGCACATACCTTGACATGATCTTGAAGGTGTTCAAGATGGACCAGTCAAAGAAGGAGTTCTTGCCTGAGTTGTAAGGTACGAAGTTAAGACTTAAAGCTCGACCACGGCAGAATAGAGAGAAAGGACGAAGGTCGTCCCCTATGCTTAAGACGTAGGCTCTTCAGTATGCTATGCTGTGTACCGCACCTGAAGTGTGCCTTGCCATGAGTCAGTCAAGGGGTACAAGAGTGATCCAAGAATGGCTCACAGGACAGCGGTCAAAGTTATCCTTAGTAACTAGTGGACTAAGGAATTTTCTCGATTATGGAGGTGGTAAAAGAGTTCGTCGTAAAGGTTACGACGATGCAAGCTTGACACCTATCCGGATAGCTCTGAGTAGAGAGACCGGATACATATAATGGAGCAATAATTTAGAATAGCTCCAAGTAGAACAGTTGTTTGGAATAGCTCCAAATAGAGCGTGGTAGCTGCATCTAGGAGATGACATAGAGATTTGTAAAGCACACACGGATCTGAAAGGTTCAGACCCGTTGACTAAAACCTCTCTCACAAGCAACATGATCAAACATAAAACTCATTGAGTGTTAATCACATAGTGATGTGAACTAGACTACTGACTCTAGTAAACTCTTGGGTATTAGTCACATGGCGATGTGACCTGTGAGTGTTAATCACATGGCGATGTGAACTAGATTATTGACTCTAGTGCAAGTGGGAGACTGTTGGAAATATGCCCTAGAGGCAATAATAAAAGTATTATTATTATATTTCCTTGTTCATGATAATTGTCTTTTATTCATGCTATAACTGTATTATCCGGAAATCGTAATACACGTGTGAATACATAGACCACAATATGTCCCTAGTGAGCCTCTAGTTGACTAGCTCGTTGTGATCAACAGATAGTCATGGTTTCCTGGCTATGGACATTGGATGTCGTTGATAACGGGATCACATCATTAGGAGAATGATGTGATGGACAAGACCCAATCCTAAGACTAGCACAAAAGATCGTGTAGTTCATTTGCTAGAGCTTTGCCAATGTCAAGTATCTCTTCCTTCGACCATGAGAGCGTGTAACTCCTGGATACCGTAGGAGTGCTTTGGGTGTATCAAACGTCACAACGTAACTGGGTGACTATAAAGGTGCACTACAGGTATCTCCGAAAGTATCTATTGTTTTATGCGGATCGAGACTGGGATTTGTCACTCCGTGTAAACGGAGAGGTATCTCTGGGCCCACTCGGTAGGACATCATCATATGCGCAATGTGACCAAGGAGTTGATCACGGGATGATGTGTTACGGAACGAGTAAAGTGACTTGCCGGTAACGAGATTGAACAAGGTATTGGATACCGACGATCGAATCTCGGGCAAGTAAAATACCGATAGACAAAGGGAATTGAATACGGGATTGATTAAGTCCTTGACATCGTGGTTCATCCGATGAGATCATCGTGGAACATGTGGGAGCCAACATGGGTATCCAGATCCCGCTGTTGGTTATTGACCGGAGAACGTCTCGGTCATGTCTGCATGTCTCCCGAACCCGTAGGGTCTACACACTTAAGGTTCGATGACGCTAGGGTTATAAAGGAAGCTTGTATGTGGTTACCGAATGTTGTTCGGAGTCCCGGATGAGATCCCGGACGTCACGAGGAGTTCCGGAATGGTCCGGAGGTAAAGATTTATATATGGGAAGTCCTGTTTTGGTCACCGGAAAAGTTTCGGGCGATATCGGTATTGTACCGGGACCACCGGGAGGGTCCCGGGGGTCCACCAAGTGGGGCCACCTGCCCCAGAAGGCTGCGTGGGCCATGTGTGGGAGGGGACCAGCCCCTAGGTGGGCTGGTGCGCCCCCCACAAGGGGCCAAGGCGCAAGGGAGAGTGGGAGGGGGCAAACCCTAGTCCAGATGGGCCTTAAGGCCCACCTAGTGGGCGCCTCCCCTCTCTCCCCCTCCTGGCCGCCGCCCCCTTTGCCATCTAGGGCTGGCCGCACCCCTTGGGGGTGGGAAACCCTACGGGGGTGCATCCCCCTCTCCCCCTATAAATAGTGAGGCATAGGGCTGCCCATAACACGCGATTTGATCTCTCGTTGGTGCAGCCCTGCCTCTCCTCCTCCTCCTCTCCCATGGTGCTTGGCGAAGCCCTGCTGGATTGCCACGCTCCTCCATCACCACCACGCCGTTGTGCTGCTGTTGGATGGAGTCTTCCTCAACCTCTCCCTCTCTCCTTGCTGGATCAAGGCGTGGGAGACGTCACCGGGCTGTACGTGTGTTGAACGCGGAGGTGTCGTCCGTTCGGCACTTGATCATCGGTGATTTGAATCACGACGAGTACGACTCCATCAACCCCGTTCACTTGAACGCTTCCGCTTAGCGATCTACAAGGGTATGTAGATGCACTCTCCTTCTACTCGTAGCTGGTTTCTCCATAGATAGATCTTGGTGACACGTAGGAAAATTTTGAATTTCTGCTACGTTCCCCAACAATGGCAACTATAGTTTATTACATATGGCAACTGGATTTACCACACCATGTCACCTGCATTTTGTTTGTTACCATTCTGCATTTTTTCTATACGGTAATCACATGGCAAGTGGAGTTGACACAACATGGCAACTGCATTTGATGTGACATGGCAACCACAGGCCATCTGAACGGTAATTCATCACAACTGCATGGCAACTGCAGTTGCGATGACATGGCCACCGTATTTCCCCACTTTCCCCCACTTTTCATCACAACTGTAGTTGCACCACACATGGCAATTTCCCCACTTTTTCCTACCTGCATCTCACATCATACACCCCATTTCCTCACAATCCATATGTTTTCTGACTTTCTCCTTATCCTAACACACTTTTTTATTTTTTCTTCTCGTATCATTGCAGCCACCCCTGAGGAAATTTCACCGTCACTCGACGAGGCTTACCGCAAGATTAAGGAGGCAGCATTGCAGAGGAGGACATCCCGAGGACACGGGCAATCAAGTTCCAACTTGACTGCGGAGATGGCAACTGAGGATACCATCAGAAGCGCGACCCCTGGTTCTGTGAGACAGCAGAGGGTAGTTCACGGACCTCCCGCGGAAGACTACAAGCCCGAATTCAGGGCCACTAAGGAACAGACCCAGCTGTACGACGTCATCAAGCGGTTTGGAAATGCGAGGGCCAGCAGCAAGCATATGAAGGAGTTGAAAGCGTAAATGACCACATCCTACAATCACTCATTTTGCTTTGTTCTTTTTTTAGCATTTTCATCTTTTTATTTTTTTGCACTCCTTATACATGATGCGCTTACGTTTTAGTTCTTTCATATATCTCTTTACTTAGCAGGCATGATTCTTCCGTGTTATGTCGTTTTCATAGAGCTCATGTTTGGACAGAACCAAAGTCATTCAATGCGGAGCGACGTACGTCGACCTGGGTGATCTCGCCGAGTCTGTGAGGCCAAACGGCAAAATGTCGACGAATGTGATTGCATGCGGGATCGACTACATCAACAATCACATCGATATGTGTGCCGACAAGGTCATCATGCATTACAGCGTGACATGCAAAATATGGGATGGTGACTTCCACCACAAAATTCTGAGGAAGAATTTCGCTCAGCACGATGAATTCAAGCTAACACTGAAGAAATATGTGAGTACTCCTCCCCTGTCTGCACTATTTTTTTACATGGTGTGGTTTTTGCCATCTTCTGCACTTTTGTGATTGTGTGTCAGATGTTTTTTTCATGTGGCAACAGTTGCCATGCACATTTTTTCTTCTTTTTGTTTTGTGCATTCCCCGTGCGAACCACGTGGCAATTTTTGATTTTGCGAAATGCACGGCAAATCTTGTACATACATGGATGGCAACTTTCCTTCAACTACCCCCACCCATAACCAAAAAAACATCCTACATGATTCTAATTTTTTTGTCCCTCTGCTGTTCTTTTTATGTGAACTCTGCTTCTCATTTCTTCACTTTTTAAATGCAGGTCATGTTCCCCATGTTCCAGGAGCTTGCACCACATGCCCAACACGACAAGTGTGGTCACCACTATGCGATCTGTCTGGACCTGAAGAACCAACGCTTCGAGGTGCTTGATTCAATCCGTTCGGGAGCTGATTCAGATCTTACTGCGCATGCTGAATTCTTCATCAACAACCTCAAAGAGACATGGAACCGTCACTACGAAAATTCAAAGGTCCAGATCAGACATTTCCCGATTGAGTATGTGGCGACTGTGAAGCAAGGGAACACGTAATTTCTTTTTCCCCTCCTTTTTATGTGCCGTTTACATCAATTGCAACCCCTCTTTTTTGTTGCCACATGTGAATTGAAGTCTATGTTTTGCTATGTCTATCCTTTTTTTGTGTGTTCATCTGAGTCTTTTTCTCGTGCAGTACGGACTGCGGCTTTCACGCGCTGGAATACTTTGCAAAGTGGGAAGGCAGAATCGTCCCCGCCATCACAGCTGCAACGATTGTTGAGCTCCGGAAAATCCACACGTGGAACTGGTTGACGAACGAAGATTTCAACAAGCGGTCTGGAGCACGCGAGTTCGTGGAGGAAGCTGTCAAGAAAATCAACAAGAAGTACAAGTGATCATGTGGTGTTAGACGCCGGATGCATACCTTACATTCTGTTGCTGAGGAATGTAAGGTACTTATCGATCTTGTTATTGTCGAAAACTATGTTTGTGTGCTATGTTACGACTGCAACCCAGCGTATGCCACTATGCAGTGGTGGTGTGTGAGCAACATTTTCTTAGTAGTTCTGTAATATATGTGTGCACGTGAACCTATTTTTTTAGTCGTTAATGCACATATGTTTTTATGTTTTTATCATTATTACAATGGTTTCAGTCGCACACATCACCAGTTTTTTGCTGTTTGGATTTGCGTATATGATGTTTTTAAAACAGATGGCAAATGTAGTTCAACATACGTGGGGTATCACCGGCTAGCATTGGGGGGGGGGGCAGGGTTGATCATGCAGCCACAACCCTGGCTGCGATTTATGCATGTTCCGCCTTTGTCCAACTTGATTTTCCATACATTGTGCACAACACAATATGTTTCTCTAAACCGTGTGGTATTTGTAATGGAAATATACGTCATGCACAGTCATTTCAAATACCATGTCATATTTTAAGCACAGCTAACATGGAAATTACAGTTCAAAACAACATGGCAGATCAAGCATACTTGACATGGCAGATACAGTACAACTAACATGGCAGATACAGTACAACTAACATGGCAGATCCAGTACAAAAAGCATGGAATATTTAGTACAAAGTAACATGGCATATTTTTAGTATAAGATAGCATGGCATATTTTTAGTACACACTACATGGCAGATTTTGTGCACACTACATGGCAGATTTAATACACATAACATGGCAGATTTAATACACATAACATGGCAGATTTAATACACATAACATGGCAACTGCATTTCTGCAGTCAATGAATTTTGTTCCTCAATAGTTATTCTCCCAATTTTAAAAACAAAAAATCTCATCGTATAGGGGTACAAAACAAAATGTCCAGAAGGACCATGACGCAACGCCCCAATTTTTGCTCATGGATTGCCCGCCGCTTTCTTCGTTTTCTTGTGTTTTGCTTGAATCTCCAATCCTGACTTGTACCTTATCTCTCTCGGGCGACCCTTTGTGATGGAACGTGGTGGGTTCCTAACCTGCGTTTGTGTGCTTGCTGTTCCAGATCCTATGTCCGAGTTTTCAGATGATGGCCCGGTCGATGAAGGCACACTTGATGTGCGGGGGAACCGGTGTAAGGCTTCCTCAGCTTTCCGCTTCTTGATCTCATCAAGCTCCCTTTTTAGCGCCTTCCTGTGTTTTTCTGCGACTCTTGCTGTCTCATCACTTTTGCACGCTTCATCAATTAGCTCAGCATAGTTCTTTGTCAGCACTACGTGCCTCACGGCTTCCATGGTGGACTCTGGTCTCTCGTCATGCACAGCCAGAACCGTGTGTGTTGTCTGCGGCGCCAACGCGTCGTCAGTGACCCAAGTCCATCATCGCCTTATGAAATGGCGGGGCATCCGTGTCACAGCGTTCATGTCCATCACTTTTAGTATGTGACAACACACAATGCCGTCCCGTTCGAACTTGCAGCATTGGCAGTAGTACTCGCCTTCGCCTATCGAGGCTTTCACGAAGTAGTTCCTTCCTTTGTCTGGGTCTTCAGATTCTGAATCCGACATGCCCAAAATAGAACACACCTTGAACGTATGTTCGTCCATCTGGAAAGCCGTGAACATGCTGGCACGCTTTATTTCTTCTTGGAATCTGCAAGTTTTGTGTGCTTTATGTTAATCCATCGTGCGATCCTTTTTTTTGTAGCACGTTATGCTGTCAAGGGAATAGAAATATATTTTTTGTTTTTGAATATGGCAATCATAGTATACTAAACATGGCAAACATAGCACACTGAACATGGCAACTGCAGTACACCAGACATGGCAACTGCAGTACACCAGACATGGCAACTGCATTACAACAAACATGGCAACTGCAGTACACCAGACATGGCAACTGCAGTACACCAGACATGGCAACTGTATTACATTTTCAACTAGCCATCGTCATTTCCACACCAATGTTTTCCAAAATGGAAGCACATTGCATCAAACATGGGCATCTACATTTTAGTAAACATGGGAATTGCATTTTCAACAAACATGGCAGTTGCATTTTTATTAGACCTTGCAATTTGTACATTCAGCATACGTGTTGACAGTATGACATTTTTTCAGTTGACATTGGCATCCGCATACCAAAACATGGCAATTGCAGCTGAGTAAGCATTGTAAACCGATAATTTCATCAAAAACATGGCAACTGCAGCTGAGTAAGCATGGCAAACAGTATTACATTAAACATGGCAACTACATATCATGGCAACTGCATTTGCAAATCTATATGGCAGCTGCTGCCCTAGTGCTTTTTGTGCAAACAAGACCCGTAACGCAACTGACTTACTTGTTAAAGATCTTGTTCGTGTATATCTTGCTCATTTGCCTCTCCATTGGTAAGTACGTTAGCAATTTCGGTTGCTTTAGTGCGGTGGTAGCTTCTTGCTGCAGCTCAGATCCCAGAATTTTTTGTTGCAGAGCTGTGTACTGCTTGGCAAACTGTAACAATGAGTTGCCAGGGCTCACGTATCGCTTCAACACAGCATTGAACCCCTCGCTGCGCTGCGTAGTCTGTAGAAAAGGGAAGAAGCACTGCATGAAGTAGGCGGGCACCCAGTACATTCGCTTTTCCCACAGATTAGCAAGCGTCTCATTGTCTTGGACTTGATGTGTTTCAACCATGGCCATCCAGCTCCTTTCAAACTCCTCGACCGTCAAGCTGTGGTCCACGCACAGCTCGAATGCCTTGTGCAGCTCTGGACGGTCAGCAAAGAACGGTCCTAGCGTCTCCTCAGCCTTCTTTATTATGTGCCACCTATAGTGCCTATGCACTGCCAACGGAAAGACCTCCTCTATGCCTGCACACATGCTAAAATCCTGGTCTGTTATTATGTTCATCGGAGCAAGTCCATCCATGCACTCCAAGAAGGTCTTGAACAACCAGACGTACCCATCCGTGTCTTCGTTCCGAACGAGCCCGCAACCGAACTGCAACGACTAATTGTGGTTATTTATTCCTATGAACGGAGCGCATGGCATCTTGTACATATTGGTGAGGTACGTCGCGTCGAACGAAATGCAATCTCGGAAATGTTTGTAGGCTCTCCTTGCAGCACCATCCACCCAATACATGTTCTTGACACGGTCCTCATCGTCCAACCTTATCCTGTAGAAGAAATCTGGATCTTCCTTTGCTTTCTCATCGAAGTAGGCAATTGTAGCCTCTATGTCAGCCAGCCTGCTCTCTCTATGGTACCTGGCCTGTAGGTTTGTGACGTCAGCCGGTATGTAGGGCATGCTACTCAGTTTCCCCTTTTTGCTGTGGATGAGTGATAGTATCTGCACCATTCTGGATGGACCGACGTTACAGTCATGTAGCAGCTTTACGAATTGTCTTTCGACTGGGGTGAATCCTCTGTGGGCGGTCAGAAATTTGACCAGGTCGAACTTCTTTATGAGACTGTGGTTGTGCTCGTCAAAATATTCGGTGACCACATACTGTGTTCCATCTACGTTTAGCTTACACCGGACAGGGCATCCTGTCGTGAGAATGATTCCTCTTTTTCGTTCTGGAACGACAGGCGCAGGACCTTTCACCTTCTTGTTCCTCCGTGCCTTGTGGCACCTCATCTCACCTCTGCTGTACTCATTTGTTTTCTTAATTTTTCTATGGTACTCGGTGTTGACCGCAAATCCATGGAACTTTGCGTATGTCTGGTAGTATTCCTTTGCTTCCTCGAACGATTCAAATCTCTGCCCAATGTACGGTGGCTGAGGTACCACAATCTCTGATTGCCCACCATCTTCATCATCTTCTGCCTCGTCGTCACTTTCATCATTCACTTCAGTATGGGTGGCAGTTCCTTCTACTTGAGTGTTGTCAGTGTGTGTGTTCAAAGGGGTGCTTGTCTGTACTGCTGGAATGATTGCCATTCCCGACTGTGACTCGAAATTGTCTGCGGCACGAGTGTCTGCTGGCTGGTGGAATGCGTCTTCCGTGCGCTCAGAGCTCCCCGCAGTTGATGTCGCTGCGCTGCCGCTAACTGTAGTTGTAGGCCCTGCGATAGGGAAAACAGGTACGAGATTTAAGTTTTATGTTTGAATAACATGTGTATCACAACGGACCACACCATCTACGAGTCATTTTGCATGGCATCATTTTTCAAACAGCAAGCCGCGAGTATGTGTGTGGGCATGCACGGCAGCTATAGCTATCCAGTGATGGCAGCCATTGTTTCAACAAACACGGCAACTAGTTTGTTTTTGCATGCAAATAACTTCAAGTATCAAAGGTACTGTTTGTTTTACTGGTTCAGATTTTTTCCCTCACCTTGGTGCGTTGCATTCGACCTTCCCGTGTTGCCTGGGACACCAGAATGGTTCCCCCCACCTGCAATTAGCGAAGGCTACCACGAGACGTTTGCCGGGGTACCACCAGCGTAATAACCTGTGTGCATAGCAGTGGTTGGTCAAGTTCATGGCTACTGTATTTTTTGCGCTAGCACGGCAACTGCAGTTGCCCCTGATGTGGCAACTGCAATTTTATTTGGCAAAGCAAATATATTTTGCATCGGTATGGCAACCGCAGTTGTTCCTCCATGGCAGCTGCAGTGCCATGACATGGCAAATATAGTTGTAATGGCATGGCAACTGCAGTTGTTCTCCCCTGGCAACTATATTTGTCCATGGACGGCAATAACAGACGTGCAGGGATGTCAAAATGTAGTTTGCTAATACATGGCAACTGTAGATGACCAGTCATGGCAATGTTGCATTTGCCACCTATGCTCCTTCTGCTAATTGATCATCCTCAACTTCACCTTATTTTATGGACTGACCTGTGTACGACGTCGGCGGCAGGTACATTGGCGGTGCCTGATATGCCACGTGCTGCACGAAGGCTCTGCATTTTCACACCGTGGTAAGTCGTGAGTCCTTTTGCTAGATTTTTTTGCATGTTCATTTTTCATGTCCACCGCAGTATGCGCTCTTTTTTTCGTGATTACATTACCTTGACTGTCCATACAAGCTAGTTGAAGTTTGTTGCCCGTACATTTGTCAGTGACAGCTCCTTGTGAGTGAACTTGCCACGGGGCCCCGCTAATTGTGTTTTGGTCATAAGAACCTGCTAAAAAATGGCAATGCACGACAAAAGTAGAATGTCATCTTCATCGTCGCGAAGATGGCAACTGTTCTCTTTTTTTTTGTTAGCACGCATCATACCTACGCCTGCATACTGTTCCAGTAGTGGCAGCAACGTCCCTGAAGAGATGAGCTGACTGTACTCTGTTGCATCCCAAGGGGCTGTTTCTGGCCTTTGAGAACCCCAATCACCAGCGCCACCTTCGTGATTCATTCTTACCGTGTCTCCCTTCTTTTCCAATGTGTTCTCAATCTCTGCATGAACAAGAAGGCATCAACAACCCACAAGAATAGCATTCTTTTCTGCTACTTGCACACAGAAGATATGGATGGCAATCGACGGGTCATAATAGGTGGCAGCTAACGACAACGGAAGGTGGCAACTGTCGTTATACACAAGTGGCAATTAATTTCTTCCAACCCTCTCCATTCCAAAATTTTGCCCCTACCGTCCTATTTTTTCGTACCCAACTACTTGCGTCACTTAAACTAGGAAATTAGGTCAATTTCAGTCATTCGTACATGGCAGATCTGGTGCACTCTGCCTGGCAATTGCGACTACACACTGGACCACGCAGTGTTCTACCCCTATAGTATGGACCCAGCACAAGATCGGGAGATTTTTCAGCCTTAAGGATGAGAGGGAAGGATGAGATCGAGAATTTTCACCTGGTTTTAGCTGATCGTGTCTGGAGGGCTGGATTGGAGTGGGGGGCTGGGGATGGGGAGGGTTAGGGTGTGGTTTGGGGTCAGAGCGCCCTACGGATCTGCCCTAGTTGCCATGGCAACCAGGGATGGCCGGCGACGGATGTCGGGGTTCGAGAGGTGGGGGACGATGGCGGCGTACGAGAGAGGGAATGGATCGGAGGCGTGGATCGGCTGGGTCGTGCGGGCAGCCGGTCTTCTGGCCCGTACGGGGCAGTGCGGGCGGGGTTGCCACACACCGAACGTGCGGGCCGCGCTTTTGTGCGCTCGGACGTGGTCGTGCAGGCCGATCCCCGTCTATGCCGCACGAGGCGTGCGGGCGGGTTCCTATCGACGCCACACGTGTGGCAGTTATTCGGGCCCTTTTTTTTAATCCGGAAAGAGGACACGTGAATTAGTTCTGGACTTGAGGCAGGTACGTTTCCGTAATGGCAAAGGTGAGTAAATTTAAGTAACTTTGAGGGTAAAGAAATTTAAGTAACTTTGATGTGAAATTAATATTTCAAGATCTAATGGCCCCAGATGTTTACTCTGCAAAATAAACGACCAGATATTTCTAATTAACGTGGGATTTTTAGTGTAATTCTCTTTTTTCTGGTTAACCCATCATTTACTTTTTTATATAAATAGATAGATACTTTGCTAATGTAGTACTCTATTTGTTTTCGCTTTCGACAACTCAGAGAAAGGCGATGTCCTCTAACTCTCCTATAATATTTTGAATTATCTTTTATTACTCTTCTTTCCTTTTTTTCTTATATTTGCTTTTTCATTGCAATATTTTTGCTGCTTTCAACGGCTCATAGGAAGGCAAAGTCCTATAATATTAGAGGATGCTGCAGTGAACTCCTTGTTCGCTGCAGCGCCCTCTAATACATTTCCCTTTTTTGCTGTAATGACTCATGGGAAGATGGTATGCCCTCGCTAGCCCCCCAATCCACCTCCCCGTCCGCTGCCGCGCCGCTTCCCTCGCCATTAGTGGCATCGTCTCAGAACAGAGGCTTTTTCTCCTCTCCTCTAATGTGTTAACCTTTAATTTTTTGTTGTTGAGAACTGAGGGGAAGATGACATGCTGACGCTAACCCATCACTTGATGCCGAAGCAACTCCTTGTCCGCGGTAGCGTCTCTTCCTCACCATCGTGGCACCGCATCGGGATGGAGATTGGGGATGAGATGAGAGCATCAAGGTTGATGCCATGACACAGGAGGGATTCAACGGGGAGAATGACTCCAATTCGTGGCGCGTGCTCGAGATCAGCGAGAGCAACATGGAGCCCATGATCTTTTTTTCCTTCTCTCTTCTAATATTTTGCCTGGAGCACATGACATTGTCGTTCGCCCGCTCGCCGATGATTTTTCCCTGCGTGAGCCGGTGCTCATCGAAGACCAGGTTGTATCATTGGTCCTCCTGCGTCGGCCTGAACACCGACACCAGCGGCGTCGGCTCCTCTTCCGCCATTACGATGTTGGAGTGTGCTCGTGCCAACTCTAAGGTGAAGGCGCAGGCGGTGGCACCGGCTCGTCGTCGGAAGCCTCGTCCATCGTCTGGTCGTTGTCCCTGACCTGTTGCGAGCTCATCGGAAAGCCAGTCTCTGTCCGGCTCGTACAGTGGGCCTGCTAGATAGCCTCTATGCTAGCCAGCTCCTGATTCTGCTCCGTCGAGAGACTCTCCCACATCGCTCTACAATTTCGCGGTCATGGCGGAGGTGGTGCACAGAGGAGAATCGAGAGTAGGTGTGGTGTAGTGTGGATCTTGTCGGGGGTAACCACATATAAATAGCGTGCGCTAGCGAGGCCAAGTAACGGGTGTTAGAATATGTATAGGATAGTTTCATTCAAATTGTAATCTATCCTTATCTCCCTTTTCTTTCTTCTCCTCGACAACCTCCTGTACCGAACCGTCTCCTCCTGAGATCGATCTCCTGATCTCTTCTTGTACTCCAAGGCTTTGCCAGTATATATAAACATGCGGCCCGAGACAAAGGGTTCAACACTTCCAACCCAATTTACATGGTAAGCAGAGCATCTTCCTCTTAGATCGAAGATCGCATCTAGCTACCTTCCCGCGGCCGAGATCATGTCTTCCTCCGCAGCCCTATCTGCCACCACGAGCGCGCTTTCCACCTCCATGGCCTCCACCTTCGCATCATCATCTAGCAGCAGCTCTATCCCCTCGGACCGCCCCCACAGGAGAAGCTAACAAGAGGAAATTTCCTCTTATGGAAGGCCGTCGTGCTCCCGCAAATCCGAGGCGCACAGATGGGGCATCATCTTGACGGGAAGAGCCAGGAACCGCCGGCCACCCTCACCATGCATCACCAAATAAGGAAAGGACGAACAGGTCATCAACTTCGCCCGAACTCTCTGGTACGCGCAGCAGCAGCAGCTCCAGGGGTATCTGATGGGATCTCTGTCCCGTGAGATCCTCGCTCAAGTCGCCACCCTTCAGACCCCAGCGGAGGTCTGGAGCGCCATCAACGCCATGTTCGCCGCCCAGAGCCAGAGTCAGGCCATCAACACCCGCATCAAGCTCACAAATTTGAAGAAAGGTAACATGTCCATGGCAGAGTATCTTGGAAAAATTAAAACTCTTACAGATGAAGTTGCATGCTGCACCGGAGTTCCTCTTCCTGATCCAGAGATAGTCTCCAAGATCATGGCGGGTCTTGATCTGGACTACAACCCAGTTGTGTCCGCCCTCTCTGCTAGGGTTGAGCCTGTCTCGGTTCAGGAGCTGTACAGACAGCTCTTGAGCTTTGACGCTCGCCTCAACCTCCTCCACGGCACCAACATCAGGCAGTCCTCCGTCAACTCGGCAGCTCGCGGGCGCGGCCATGGGCGCGGTCACCGGCCAGGGACAGAACCGAAACACCAACGGCGGTGGACGCGGCCGCGGCAACTACCAGGGCGAGGGTGCTCGTTCTGGTGGTGGCAACTACTCCGGAGGTGGCGGCTTCAACAACAACACGGGAGGTGGCGGCTTCAATAACAACAACAGCCGCCGCGCCTCCTCTAATCGCCGCCCTCGCTGCCAACTGTGCAAAAAGTCAGGCCATGAGGTCATGGACTGTTGGCACACATATGATGAAGACTTCGTCCCTGACTCTCGTCATGTTGCTGCAGCCATACGTGAAGAAGGAGGAGGAGGAGACGACGTTTGGTACGTGGACTCAGGCGCAACAGATCACGTCACCAGCGAGTTAGAGCAGCTTGCGCTTCGTGAGAGATACCATGGCGGCGACCAAATTCACACCGCGGCTAGTGGTGGAGGTATGGATACTTGTCACATTGGACAAGCTTATATTAATTCCCCCAACCTTAAACGTGATCTAGTTCTTAAAGATGTTTTTCATGTCCCACAGGCTGATAAAAACCTTGCATCAATGTCTCGCTTAGCCACTGATAATAACGTCTTCTTTGAAACTCACCCTCGTTACTTTTTTATAAAGGACCGGGCAACGAGGGAACTTCTTCATCACGGTAGATGCGTTGGAGGGCTCTACCCCATCACATCCGGAGCACTCAGTCGCAATCGTCGTCAAGTTTATTCTGCCACTAAACCCTCCTTGGAGAGGTGGCATCAAAGATTAGGACACCCATCATCAATCATAGTCAAGCAAGTAGTCAATAAAGACAAACTTTCTTTGTCACATAGTCAAAATAGTGAGTCAGTTTGTGAAGCTTGTCAGTGTGCCAAGAGCCACCAACTTCCTTATCCCAAGTCAAATAGTGTGTCTCATGCTCCTTTAGAGCTTATTTTCAGTGATGTATGGGGTCATGCAGAGATTCTTTTGGAAGAAATAAATACTATGTTAGTTTTATCGATGATTATAGCAAGTTCACTTGGATTTATTTACTCAAGTATAAATCTGAGGTTTTCTCTATCTTCCAAGAATTTCAGAAACTTGTTGAAAGGGACTTTAACAGAAAAATTCTAACAGTCCAAAGTGACTGGGGAGGGGAGTACGATAAACTCAACTCTTACTTTCGTAGCATAGGCATTCAACACCATGTGTCTTGTCCTCATGGTTATCAACAAAACGGTTCTGCCGAGCGCAAACACCGTCACATTGTTGAAGCTGGCCTTTCCCTACTTGCTCATGCGTCTATGCCTCTAAAATATTGGGATGAAGCATTTATTACAGCAACATATCTCATTAATCGTCTTCCAAGTAAAGTTATTGGCAATTCTACACCTTTGGAACGTCTCTATCATCAAAAACAAGACTACAACTCTCTCAAAACTTTTGGGTGTGCTTGCTACCCCAACTTACGTCCATATAATCATCACAAACTCGACTTTCGTTCCACTCAATGTGTTTTTCTTGGCTACAGTAATCTACACAAGGGATACAAGTGCCTAGAAATTTCCACCGGACGTATATATATCTCTCGAGATGTAGTTTTTGATGAAACTCTTTTTCCTTTTGCCAAGCTTCATCCCAACGCAGGTGCCCTCCTCCGTGCCGAAATAGCACTTCTTCCGGATCTTGACACTCTATCTGATCACGGGGGTGAATTATCTAATGCTGACCATGTGAACAAATCTGCACAAAATTGCAGCTCTAATGATATTTGTACAAATGCAGTTCATGATTTTATGTGGCCAGAAACAGACAACGCAGCCGTTGCTAATCGCGAGGAGGATTCTGGCGACAGGCGATCTTGCGCGCGATCCCAGGCGAATCCTGGCGCCAGCGCCAGCGCAATCATTGGCGCACGATCCGAGGAGGATCCTGCCCAGTTGCATGCGGAGGTGGCACGCCTGGTGACCGACAGCGACCGCGTGGAGCCCACCAGCTCAGGCGGGGCCGGGGGCGAATCTCCGCGTGCCACAGCCCGCAGCCCGCGGAGGTGGCCGACCGGGCGACTGCGACTGGGCCCAGCCCACGGGCCCCGATGCGCACGTCCACCCGCGAGGAACCTTCAGGCGACACGCGGCCCGGTTTTGCTGGTGGACCGATCCCGCGGCGGATCTCGCCTGCAGAAGATCTGGCGCGCGATCCCGCGGCCTTTGAGCGTGTCCAGGACGCTGGATCCTCTGTGGCTGCCTCCTCTACTGCACAAGTTGTTCCCCGGTGTCATACACGGTCACAATCAGGTATTACTAAGGAAAAAGAATACAAAGATGGCACCATTAGGTATGATAAAAAAACGTGCTTTTCTCACTACTACTGGTGAACCAGTTAATCTTGTTGATGCTCTTGCTCACAAAGATTCGAAAGAGGCTATGGATAGTGAGTATGATGCACTTATGAAAAATAAAACATGGCACCTAGTACCATCAAAAAGTGGAATGAATGTCATTGATTGTAAATGGGTGTACAAGATAAAAAGAAAGTCAGATGGAAGTATAGACAGGTACAAGGCCAGATTAGTTGCTAAAGGCTTTAAGCAAAGGTTTGGGATTGATTATGAGGATACTTTTAGTCCAGTTGTCAAATCAGCCACCATTCGAGTTGTCTTGTCTATTGCTGTTTCCAGAGGTTGGAGCTTAAGACAGCTAGATGTTCAGAATGCGTTTCTTCATGGTGTTCTTGAGGAAGAGGTGTTCATGCGGCAGCCACCAGGTTATGAAAACAAAGGTACACCACATTATGTTTGTAAGTTGGATAAAGCTCTATATGGTTTAAAACAAGCGCCAAGAGCTTGGTATTCACGATTGAGCATGCAACTACAACAACTTGGATTTGTACCATCCAAGGCAGACACATCCTTGTTCTTTTACAATAAAGGAAATGTCACTATTTTTGTGCTAGTTTATGTTGATGATATTATTGTTGCTAGCTCGAGTTCAAGTGCCACTACTTGTTTGCTTAAAGATCTTAAGTTGGAATTTGCCCTCAAGGACTTGGGAGATCTTCATTATTTTCTTGGGATTGAGGTCAAACAGATAAGAGATGGTATACTTCTGACACAGGAAAATACACAGCTGACATACTCAGGAGAGTAGGTTTGGAAAAATGTAAACCTGTGAGTACACCTATCTCAACTTCTGAAAAACTTTCTGTTGAAAGTGGAGAGCCATTTGGATCAGACGATGCAACAAATTACAGGAGTGTTGTGGGTGCCTTGCAATATTTGACACTTACACGCCCTGACATTTCTTATGCTGTCAACAAGGTATGTCAGTATTTACATGCTCCTAGCACTACTCATTGGACTGCAGTTAAGAGGATTTTGAGGTACCTTAAGTTTTCAGAGGGACTTGGACTTCAAATTACCAAGTCTTCTTCTATGCTTGTTACTGCCTACTCTGATGCAGACTGGGCAGGATGTATTGATGATAGAAGGTCAACTGGTGGATTTGCTGTATTTCTGGGATCCAATCTTGTGTCATGGAGTGCAAGAAAGCAGGCTACAGTTTCTAGATCAAGTACTGAGGCTGAATACAAAGCTTTGGCAAATGCCACAGCTGAAGTAATGTGGATACAGACATTGCTTTATGAACTTGGGATTGAGACTCCAAGAGCTGCCAGACTATGGTGTGATAACATTGGTGCAACCTATCTGTCAGCTAATCCTGTTTTTCATGCACGCACAAAGCATATTGAAGTTGATTTCCACTTTGTCAAAGAAAGAGTAGCTAGAAAGCTACTCGAGATTCAGTTCATTCCTACTGAAGATCAACTGGCTGATGGATTCACAAAGCCTCTCACTATGAGGAGGTTAGATGAGTTCAAGTACAATCTCAACCTTGGTCGAAGTTCATGAGGTTTAGATTGAGGGGGAGTGTTAGAATATGTATAGGATAGTTTCATTCAAATTGTAATCTATCCCTATCTCCCTTTCTTTCTTCTCCTCGACAACCTCCTGTACCGAACCATCTCTCCTGAGATCGATCTCCTGATCTCTTCTTGTACTCCAAGGCTTTGCCAGTATATATAAACATGCGGCCGAGACAAAGCGTTCAACGCTTCCAACCCAATTTACAACGGGCTGTGTGAATGCGCACACCGCAGCGGGTTTCTGTGCCGCGCTTGTCTAATGCTGGCATGCAGATGAATGGGCAGACGGTTTGAATGTGTAGGGAGCTGTCCCCTCCCGTCCGGTCAAGTCTCTTCGGCGTTGAACATGCGTGGAGACGGGGACGCGGCGCGGGCTGCACTCTCGACCATCACGTGCTTCAATGACGGCTCCAGTGAACGGCCTCATCCACTTTGAGCCGGCATGAATGCGGCGCGGGGAGTGGAAGTGCATTCGTGCGGGAAAGGGCACGGAAGATTCTGTGTAGCCGAGCGATATGTGTAAACTTGGCTGTTTTCATTAGTGTTGAATAAGAAATCTTGGGTAATTACTGTTCCCGTGTAAGAACTAAATTTGTGTGAACAAAAGCTATCTTCAGCCAGAAATTGTTTGATCTACTACCGGATGCACGACTTGACAAATCTGGCTATAAGCCTGCATGCCTATTGAAACCTTGTAGTCGTACGCCCAGGTGACTGAGAGATGCAAATGTGGTACATTCCATCAGACCGAGCCTCCTTTCATTCCTTGATCAAAAATTCCGGGCGACATACGACTAGCAGTGCTGTCAACGTCTATCACAAACTGAACTAAATCGTAAATGCGCTGCCATGGATGCTTCGAAACCAGGAATTGTCCAAAAATACCTTATCAGGAGGCTTATTGATTCCTGAAGAGAAGTGGAACGTGCTTAGATGGACATGGGCATGGGGATGTGGCATGCCTAGCCTGTGACCCTAGGTCTCTCCCTTGGAGGTGCACAATCCAGGAATGGACAGTTTATACAAGTGTGCTACAACTTTATAGTACTAGTAGTTACATATCTGAACGGCAACCAATTAATGTAGAGTTAACAGTACGAAGTGTTCTGCAGCATTAGTAGGTTCATCTGAGTTGCCAGAAGTAGTACTAGTAGTTACATAACTGAACTCCATTAGCGTTAGTAAGTTCCAGCCTTCTAAGTAAGTTGACAGTAGGAAGAGCTAATGTACTGATCAAGATACAACAAAAATGCATCATTTCCCAAGGCCGTCATCATCATCATCTTCTTCTAGTATTGTGAAGCTTTAGGTAGAAGCTGGGCCTTCGGGTCTCTCCTCTAAGATACACCATTTTTTCTTTTCTTTTCTCAGCCATGCACACTCATCTGGACGCTCACCACTCAGATACTCCCTCCGTGCCAAAATAAGTGTCTTAACTTTATACTAACTTTAATATAAAATTGTACTAAGGTTGAGACACTTATTTTGAGATGAAGGGAGTAGTATTTATGTTCTTATCGGTGGTACTTACAATCCTGGAATTAACAGTTTATAGAAGTATTTAAATTTCTGAAAAGCAAGCAGTGCTTCAGGTTCTTCAGAGTTAGTAAGCTAGTAGTTAGGATGTCACAGCTAGCTGTCGAGTCTGTAGAAGCATTACAACATTTGAACTGTTCTCTTAAGTTCTATCTTGATACTCATTTAAAAAATTCTAAGAACCATGCTCATACTAAATGGCCGTATGCATTGGTGCAGAGGCCGGGAAAGTAAAATTCTCCCCCAATAAAAGCTCCCCTCTCCCCTCTCCCTCAGCCCTCCCCCTCCATCGCCTCCCACTACCGCCGCCGGCGCTGAGGACGCCGCGGGGCGAAGCCCCTGAGGTGAGGCGGCGGCGGCGCAGTCCTCGGCCGGCGGTAACGCATGGGGGCATGCAGCGGCGTCCATCTCCCTCCTCCTCCAACGGTAGTGCGCAGCAGGTTGGTGGTGGGCAGGCGATCTCCGGCGGTCGTTGGCGGATGAGATTTTGGCTGCGATGAGATCTGATCTGGGCTCGAGGGGTTTAGATCGAGATCCACTGTGGCTGCGCCTCGTCTCAACAACGGCGAGAGGATATCCCCCCGGGTAATCTTCGCGGCACGAGGACGTCCGGGTCTGTTTGCAAGGGCATGGTAGTGGTGGCTGCCTTCTTCCACCAAAGGCGGTTGTCCAGGCTGGTAGTGACGGATCTTGGATCCCACTATTAGCATCGGCGGTGAGTTGGGGAGACATAGTCACCGGTGAAAACCGAGCAGACTACGGTCATGGCGGGTGATGGCGGCGTCTACGTCGTTACCTTGATGAAGCATCGTCAAGCTACTATCGTCAACCTACTCGTGCTACTCCGGGAGAAATCCTAAGATCACCGGATCGGACGATGGCGGCGCAGCGGTGCCGTGTTCCCTATTGGGGGCATCATTTGTGGAGCGGCACCGGATGGAAGAGGCGTGAGGTGGTGTGGCGTGCCTTCTCTCGCGTCGACGACGGCGGGTCTCAGCGGCATGGACCAGTGGTCTCGCCGGTGGGCGTGTGATGATGGACGAGTGCAGGATGGTGGCATTGTCTGACGTCGTGGTGGCGTCAATGACAGCTAGACCGGGCAAGGTAGATGCAGCAGTACAACACTGAAGATGGATTGGTGGCAGGTGGCTGCGGCGGCCTCATACCCGGCAGGCGTCCTGGTTGAGGAGTGCGGCTGACTGGTGGGTGCCCCATACCCGGCAATCGTCCTGATTGGGACCTCAGGTCTCAGATGTTAGGTTTGGCTGCGTGGTCTGTTTGGTATTAGTCCCAACTATCAGCATCCCTACATCAACTGAATAGAAGTAGCGCAGATGTTGCCTAGACGGTGGCTTTAGTCTTACTATTGTATGACTTTGTAAGGCCCTGTGTGAATAATTAATAAAGTGGCTGCATGCATCGTCCAGATGTAGAGGCCGGGGGTCCTCCTCCTTTTCTAAGAAAATAATACGAACTCAACTGCATTAATAAGTTTCAGCCTTCCAAGTAAGTTGACAGCAGGAGGAGTTAGTGTACTGATCAACATACAGCAAGCACGCACGATCTTCCAACACCGTTGTCAACATCACCATCTTCATGTGTGCCAAGTCCTGGGCTCCTGGCCATCCTGTACAGTAAATCGATGCAGCGTGGCGAGCGGTGGGAGCAGGGCCAAAGAGGAGTGTAAAATGCATTTCCGAGAGAGCGAGAAACCCAGAAAGATTCATAAATGATGATCAAAGGTGCGTTTATGTACATGTACATGATGCAGCTTTGTTGAAAAAATTACAGGATACCAGCTAGCTGCGGCATGTGCTAGTCCTTGGGCATGTTACAAACTTTGTTTGATGTGCCCATCGATCATGCACACTATTGGAACTAGTAAGGGCATGGCCAATGGTCCAGCTTGGACAGCTGCCCCATGGTTCCACATCAGATGCATGCTGCCGTGGAGAAAATCGGTGAAAAAAGAGGTAGCTTGCAGAGGCTTGGTGTAGCTTGCAGAGGAGCTAGGTTCCTCAGCCAAAAAGTGTGGTCCTCCATGTGAGAAAGGTAATAGAGAGAGTGTGCTGTGAGGAAAAACCGAACTACATGCAAATAAAGTTGATGGAGGGAGAGTCACTGTGGGATCTATGAGACCACCCATGCGTTGGGTAATTTTTGTAATGCATGTAGCTTCAGATTTTTTTAATCTAGTTGGAAGATGGGGCAGTAGCATGGTACTGCCTCCATTGTACATGCCCTAAGGAGGAGGAATGAGAAAGAGACAGTAGGTGGGTGCTTGGTCAGCCATGACAGCCAGCGCGTGCTCCATGACGTGGCGGCGGCGCCAAATCTAGCCAGAGCAGATGTCTGGAAAGGAGTGGCGGAGGCAGTGGCCTGGGGACGAAAACAGAGGAGGCCGGTGGCGCCCAACGCCTCCTCTGCTTTCGTCGGGGTTCAGGTTCGTCAAGAGCACACCTGCATGATGCTGCTGTCACCACATACACAAAACAAATCAGCACCGAGAAACTGAATCATAAACGCGTGGATCACCGCCGGAAGTAATTAACTACTCCCTCCTAAACTGAATCTTATATTTCTTTACAGAGGGAGTGCTCAACTGCTCAGCTCTCCGTCAGAGACATCCAGAGAGACGACCCTTATTTGGATGGATCGACCAAGTTTTGAATGCCAGCTTCTAAATTCCACTCTCTGAACGTAAATGAAGGTCAATGGAATTCATTGGTATAGTTGCTCAGTCCTTACTTTGAGTCTGTTGGTCAAAAGGTCTGAACCTGCTAAATTGGAACTGAATCTTTGAACGTTGGCAGTAAAACATCATCATATATCAAATCTGCACAGGATGCAGTCGGCACTCCGCAGTTGGGGGTAGCATGGACTGTGAGCAAAAATAATCAACCTGTTCCAGTGTTGCAAAAACGTGTTTTAATTACAGATACATTCAGAACAAACGCTGAAAAACGTTCTTGCTTTGAACCAACAAAAAATGCAGAAAAGTATTTGTGCTGCTACACGATATGCAATACTCTTATCATCCAAAACTACTCAGAGATGAGCATACCAGTACTCTTCCACCCAGATTGAATTTTTCTTTGACGCGTCAATGGCGGGCTTACGCCGGCCTGAACCATATATTACCTGAGCCACTTTGTGGAACTCAGCAGTCAGCCCTGAACTCACTCCGTTTCATGTTCAGCAGCCCCAGTGTTTCTTTCGCTTTCTTCAGGACGTGCCATTTGCACCATCTGTGTAATGTGTTGGGTAACACCACCTTGATTGCCACCTCTAATGCTCTGTTCTAGTCTGCGAAACAACGAATAGCCGGTCAGCAACAGCATGCTCATAATGTAGACAACCATCTGTGCCATACATACTTATCAGTCAGAATTGTTTGCGGAGCAGCCCCTTCCATCATCCGAATGAATTCTGTGAAGACCAACTCGAAGCTTTCAAATAGCTCGTCCCGCATCAGCACGCCACCTAGTATAATGCTCTTAAAATGGTTCTTCACACCGGCAAACAACAACAACAACAACAACAACAAAGCCTTTAGTCCCAAGCAAGTTGGGGTAGACTTCTTCACACCGGCAAACAAGTCGCAGAAATCGTACGCTTCGCCAGGCGAATTGAAACTTGCCCCAAACCCCGGCTTGACCACATTTGCACCTGGGTTATCTGCAGAACACTCCCGTCAGGAATTACTGCTGTCAGGGTGACCATCAACTTCAGACAAACAGCATGTGTAAAACGCTGTCAGTTAAGTACCTCTTGCTCCAACCCAACCTGAAGCTTCGAGATTCACTTTCCCCGTGGATTCCACCGACTGCGCTGGCCATGCTTTCCTCGACGCCGCCTCCATGCCGGCACAGCCACCTTCTCGGCCCGTGGAAGCTGCTCCATTTCCACCCAGACCGTCAGGCCAGCGCCAATGGATCTGGATGTTGTAAAGCTGGCTGGAACTCCTACCGCAACCGGGATACAAACACATCCTGCCCCATTCGCGGAAAGCTTCACTGGTTCGCCGCCGGCGATTTCTCTAAGTAGCCCTCTGCCTTTCGCCGCTGTTCTGCACTTTTTTTTTTAGAACTTGCGGCTGTTCTGTACTCAAGGCAACGAACCGCTCCGCCTTGCGCGCTGGCTAAGGCTGTGGGCCAGCCGACGAACACGACGGCCCAGTGTCTGGGAAACGCAGCGCCTGGCACGTTTAGTACCACATCGCTCGGCTAGAAATATTCTACGCGGCTTAAATAGCAGAGTGCTGAGCCTTTCATCGCCGAGGACGTAAAGTTGATTAATCAGCTCTGCCGAGGCAAAAGCATTCGCTACACTTGGAGGTGCGGGGGGTTAGAAGGACGGTGCGATGTTAGTCTTTTTAATTTTTCCAACATTTTTTACTTTACTTTTTCTCTTCTTTTTTTTTTTTACTTTGATCTGCCCAATATTTTTCCTTTTTCATTTTACTATTTTGCAGGTTGTGCAACAGGTGAACATGTAAAGTTTAAAAATAAAACATATGTTTTTTTCCTTTTCCTAATATTTTTATTTCATTTATTATCCTTCTTCATTTTCCTAAAATTATTTCTCTTCTCTTTTACTATTTAGCAGGTTGTGTAATAGGTGAACATGTCAAGTCTAAAATAAAAACTAAGTTTTTCTTTCCTTTTTCTAATATTTTCATTTTTATTAGCATTTTTTTATTTTATTTTCCTAAAAAATATTACCTAATATTTTTTACTTTTATTTTACTACTATTTTTACTATTTAAATTCTACCAATGTTTTCTCCTTTTTTATTTTACTATTTTGTAGGTGTGCAACAGGTGAACATGTAAAGTCTAAAACAAAAAACTATAAATAAACTACGCACTTCTGGCCGGGCTTGTCCTGGGGGCTGTGACCCTAGGTCTCTCCCTTGGAGGTGCATGTTGTTCAACAGGCGAACATGTATTGTCTAAAACTAAAAACTAAAAGTAATTTAAAGTTTTTTCCTTTTCCTAATATTTTCCTATTCTATTTTTAGTCCTTTTTATTTTTATTCTCCTAATATATTTTTTCTTTTTTAGTACTCAAAGGCTCATATGCTAAAGTGTGCCTTTGATCTTTGTTCTACACCAGAAAACTTAGGTACTTATTTCTCTAGTTGGATTAAAACGTTCCCTAAGCAGGACAAAAAATTGGTCCTGGGTAAGGATTGCTGCAATTCTATGGTCACTCTGGAGATCTAGAAATGTTATATGTTTCAATAGAAGAGATATTACTGATCCAATGACAACTGTAATAATGATGTACTTGGATCGTGGACTGGTCTGTTTTGCAGATAAAGGAGCCCAAGTCAAGAATGCTGAAGATGGGAGCAAGGCTACTAGAACAAGTAGCAAGTGAGGTCGTTTGGGTCTTGCAGGCGTGGAGCCTGGAGGCCTGGTGTTCTTCGCTTAGGGGATCGGTAGACGGGGCTGTAGCAGAGAGGAGGGATGGCTCTGGTGCTGCTGATCGTACGTCTCTGGATCCTCCCAAACAAGGAAGAAGCTGGATGCCTTACATCTCCGAGCGTTGACCTTATCTTTGAGCTTTTTTGTTGCTGTGGAACTTGTGTGGTTTGGAGTCTTATTTGTGCATCCTATGTTGGATGGCATGTCTTGGTCCGAGATGTTTATGTTGCCTGGGCGGCCTGGTTATGCTCTTTCCGGAGTGTATGATAGGGCTAGATGGTGGGGTTTATTTTTCTTCTCTATGGGATGACCTACGATCATGATAATGCTCGTTTCTTTTTTCATGTGCTACATGCATTGCATTTCGATGGGATGCAATAGTATGTATGTTCTTATTGTATTTACATGCTTATTTGGTGAGGAAGCCCCCATCTCCAATTCATTCATTCTTCTTTGCTTTTTGCTTGCAGTGGTGCAGGTTATAACCCTACCTTGGAGGGTGGTGTTCGGATGACCTGCGATCACATAGGACACCAAGGAGGCGAGCCATTGGTGTGAGTTCATGAAGTGGTGACAACACTGGTGAGCTTGATTAGTAAGCTGGCGATCGACTGAGTTTTAGCGGTCCCCTTTAGTTTTTCTTCCCTTGTAACGCACGGTCGTTTTTGCTAGTTATTAGGTAAAGATATTCTGCCGAAGGGAAAAAAGAAAGAAATAGAGAAACGGGGTTAGATTCGATAATCTCAGCCCCATACCATGACCACCTCCACGTCAAAGTTGTTCGGATATTACGCAGGAGATTCAGTTTAGGATCGGTTTTCGTTTCCTTTTATTCTGGGACGAGCGTGACGTGTGGGATGCTCAACTATTGTCTCTTGCTTATTTCGTGTTCAGTTTCAGTGTGTTAGTCTGTCAGGTTCAGTTGCCGATCGTGGTCCGGCGACGACAACAATCCCGCCCTAGCTGACGGCTGACGCCACCGCCTCCCGTCGTTGTCGACTTGTCGTGTGTTCAGTGTCGCCTATCTCGACCATGGAGTCGCCTGAATCTCTCCCTGCGCCGTCCAACAACCTCCCGTGCGCATTCTTCTCTCAGATGAGGTGAGCACGGCCGATCCTCTCGGTCCACCCCGGGCTTGAGAGACGCCGGGCGGCCGCTCCAAACGTCGGCTCGGTGAGAGACAGTACCGTGTGTCCACCCTGACTTGTAGCCGTTCCCATGACACGCACTCCCACAAGTTGGCGTCGCCGGCCCAGCGGGAGAGCCCGGACCAGAGAAAATTTGTCATGAATGATACGAACTGATCGGCCCAGCAGAGCCCGAGTAGGAGTTGCCGTCGTAGTCGGAGACCTCCCGTAGGACCCTTGGAGGAGTGCGCGCAGCCTCGGGTCTTGGACACCCTGTCCCGCCTCCCGAGCTCCAGCCGCCGGTCTCGATTCCCGGCGCCAGGAGGTACGCCGGGAGGAGACAAACCCGATGGAGCCACCAGCACCTCCTCCCGCGCAACACGAATACGGCGGCGTCAGAGGTCATGCGCCACTTCCGCCGGCCGCGGCGCAACCCCAGATTGAATCCCTGCTAGCGCGTGCGTAGTCCCTCACGGGCAGGCCTAGCTGCTGGGCCGAACACGACGGCCCAGGTTAGGAACAAGAGTTACAAAACGTAGTGCGCTCCTGTCTGTTGCAATGTTTAGTACCACACCGCTCGCCTTAGGAGGTAGGACGCGGCTTAAATAGGCTTGCGCTGTGATCTGCCTCGCCGAAGACGCAAAGCTGATTCATCAGCTCTGCTGAGGCGAAAGCATTCGCTACGCACTTCTGGCTGGGCCTGTCCTGGCGGCCTGTGACCCTAGGTCTCTCCTTCCTTGGAGGTGCGGGGGGTTAGAAGTACGGTGTGATGTTAGTCTTTTTAAACATATTTTTTCAACACAGTATTTTCCCTTCAAATACTTTGCTAATTTAGTGCTCTATTCTTTTGCTTTGGACGTCTCAGAGAAAGGCGATCTTTCAATATACACTTTTTACTACTACTTTTTAATATATTTTTTAGACGCAATATATTTTTTCTTCTAAAATTTTGCTAATTTTGTGCTCTATTCGTTTGCTTTGGACGTCTCACAGGAAGGCAATCTTTTTAATTTATTTTCTGGACGTAATATTTACTCCTCTAGTATTTCGCTAGTTTCATGCTCTATTTTTTTTTTTTGCTTTGGACGGCTCAGAGGAAGGCAATGTTCTCTAATGCTAGAGGACGCTGCAGTAAACTCCTTGTCTATTTTAGCGTCCTCTAATATTCTTACCTTTTTGCTATCGATGGCTCGGGGGATGGTGGCATGCCTCCGCAAGCCCGCCAATCCACCTCACTGTCCGCTGCCGCGCCCCTTAATTACCCTGCCAATCGTGAAACCACCTCGGAATGGATGCTTTTCTTCTCCTCTCCTCTAATACTAGCGAACCCGGCATGGTGGCACGCCGCGCCCGTTGAGACAGACGTATTGTATTCATTGGAATATTTTGCAGGCATACCATTTATATCAGAAGGCAAATAAAGGGAAAAGACTTTCATTCATAACTACCTTACATATAACGTATAGGTAAAATGGAAAAGATATAGTACTACATTCCGGAGAGGATTCTCTTAGTCTCACTGAACATGGTTTACTGAAAAGACACTGATACGACTGGAATCCTATGGTGGCAAGACACACAGGATACCTCAACAGTCCAAACATGATCTAACTGGCTGCAACCGACGACATGAGATAGCTCTACTGTGGCAAGATAGAGCATAAGTGACATCGGATGTTGAAATCAAATCATCCTGGTGTAACCCCGCCGCGGGATTAGTACCAACAATGAAATTATAAAGCGCTTTTCCAAAATGATCCAATCGTTCAATAGGTGGGTGTCCAGCCGTGTAACTGATGGTACGATCTTCAGTGAATGGACGTTACATACGGAGGACCACCACGTCAGAGAAGTTGTCGCATATGCGTGTTGTTGGTACCTTAGGATGAAATTTGTCATATAACTTGAGGCTCTCAAAAGCAAATTGTTTTGGTCACGGAAATTTAGATAAGAAAATATGTGTCTTTTATATAAATTTTTAGTTTGGTCTCTACATAGTAAGGGACCACCCACCAAGTGGAAAGAAACACACCAATACAGTCAAAAGTAAAGATCTTCAGAACAATGCTTTTCATAGCTAATATTGAATAAACATTCACATTCCATAACAAAAAAAAACTAACTACAACTTATATCCGATCCCAAGTACAACCAATGACGTGGTAAAAAAATCAACTATTTGATCACCACAGAAACTTTAGCAGTACGGGAAACATGGAGATTTGTCGTCAGTACTTTCTTTGTCGTCAGCATTTTCATCGGGGCAGACTACAAAGAAAGGGTTTGCCGTCATCAGCAGACGACAAAGAAAAAGTAACGGCAAAATAAACCTTGCCGTCTGTAAAAACAATACAGACTGCAAAGAGCTCACTTTGCCGTCTGAAAAAATACATACAGACGACAAAGATCTTTGCCGTCTGTAATACAAAAGGCAGACGACAAAGAGAAAACATAGTCCACGGATTGATCCCACGGATCGATGAGGACGATCACAGCCACACCCCCACCTATACCCGGCCATCTGCCGGGTCGGGCCTACCAAAGCCCGAGGCAAAAAACATAGGCCCGAGCCCGGCCCGGCCGTCGGGCCTGGTTTTTGGGCCCAAGCCCAGCTCGAAAGTGATAAAGCCCGACGGGCCTCAGGCCGCGGGCCGGTCCCCTTTAGTATATCGCGAAAACGGCGGGCCCGGCCCCCATTCGGGCTCAAAATCTAGGCCCGAGCACGGCCTGGGTGTAACGTGGGGTCGGGCCAAGTCGTTCGGCCCGGACTGCCCATGGCTAGGACTACCCCCACCATTGAAGGAAATATGCCCTAGAGGCAATAATAAAGTTATTGTTTATTTCCTCATATCATGATAAATGTTTATTATTCATGCTAGAATTGTATTAACCGGAAACATAATACATGTGTGAATACATAGACAAACTTAACGTCACTAGTATGCCTCTACTTGACTAGCTCATTAATCAAAGATGGTTGTGTTTCCTAACCATAGACAGGTGTTGTCATTTGATTAACAGGATCACATCATTAGAAGAATGATGTGATTGACTTGACCCATTCTGTTAGCTTAGCAGTTGATCGTTTAGTATGTTGCTATTTCTTTCTTCATGACTTATACAAAGTTCCTACAACTATGAGATTATGCAACTCCCGTTTACCGGAGGAACATTTTGTGTGCTGCCAAACGTCACAACTAACTGGGTGATTATAAAGGAGCTCTACAGGTGTCTCCAAAGGTACATGTTGAGTTGGCGTATTTTGAGATTAGGTTTTGTCACTCCGATTGTCGGAGAGGTATCTCTGGGCCCTCTCGGTAATGCACATCACTATAAGCCTTGCAAGCAATGTAGCTAATGAGTTAGTTACGGAATGATGTATTACGTAACGAGTAAAGAGACTTGCCGGTAACGAGATTGAACTAGGTATTGGATACCGACGATCGAATCTCGGGTAAGTAACATACCGATGACAAAGGGAACAACGTATGTTGTTATGCGGTTTGACCGATAAAGATCTTCGTAGAATATGTAGGAGCCAATATGAGCATCCAGGTTCCGCTATTGGTTATTGACCGGAAATAGTTCTAGGTCATGTCTACATAGTTCTCGAACCAGTAGGGTCCGCACGCTTAACGTTACGATGACAGTTATATTATGAGTTTATAGTGTTTGATGTACCAAAGGTTGTTCGGAGTCCCGGATGTGATCACGGACATGACGAGGAGTCTCGAAATGGTCGAGAAATAAAGATTGATATATTGGAAGCCTATATTTGGATATCGGAATTGTTCCGGGTGAAATCGGGATTTTACCGGAGTACCGGGGGGTTACCGGAATCCCCCCGGGGGATAATGGGCCTACATGGGCCCTAAGGGAGAAGAGGAGGGCCGGCTAGGGCAGGCCGCGCGCCCCCTCCCCCTAGTCCGAATAGGACAAGGAAGGGGGGCGGCGCCCCCCTTTCCTCTTTCCCCCTTCCCCCTTCCTTCTCCAACAAGGCAAGAGGGGGGAGTCCTACTCCCCTAGGGGCCGGCCGCACCTCCCCCTCCCTCCTTTATATATGGGGGCAGGGGTGCACCCCATGACACACAAGTTGATCTTCGTGATCATTCCTTAGCCGTGTGCGGTGCCCCCCTCCACCATATTCCACCTCGGTCATATCGTAGCGGTGCTTAGGAGAAGCCCTGCATCGGTAGAACATCATCACCATCACCACGCCTTCGTGCTGATGGAACTCTTCCCCGACACCCTGCTGGATCGGAGTCCGGGGATCGTCATCGAGCTGAACGTGTGCTGAACTCGGAGGTGCCGTACGTTCGGTACTTGGATCGGTCGGATCGTGAAGATGTACGACTACATCAACCGCGTTGTTCTAACGCTTCCGCTCTCGGTCTATGAGGGTACGTGGACAACACTCTCCACTCTCGTTGCTATGCATAACCATGATCCTTGCGTGTGCGTAGGAATTTTTTTGAAATTACTACGTTCCCCAACAGTGGCATCCGAGCCAGGTCTTATGCGTAGATGTCATATGCACGAGTAGAACACAAGTGAGTTGTGGGCGATACAAGTCATACTGCTTACCAGCATGTCATACTTTGGTTCAGCGGTATTGTGAGATGAAGCGGCCCGGACCGACATTACGCGTACGCTTACGCGAGACTGGTTTCACCGTTACGAGCACTCGTTGCTTAAAGGTGACTGGCGTGTGTCTGTCTCTCTCACTTTAGTTGAACCGAGTGTGGCTACGCCCGGTCCTTGTGAAGGTTAAAACAACACTAAGTTGATGAAATATCATTGTGGTTTTGATGCGTAGGTAAGAATGGTTTTTGCTCAGCTCGTAGCAGCCACGTAAAATTTGCAACAACAAAGTAGAGGACGTCTAACTTGTTTTTGCAGGGCATGTTGTGATGTGATATGGTCAAGACGTGATGCTATATTTTATTGTATGAGATGATCATGTTTTGTAACCGAAGTTATCGGCAACTGGCAGGAGCCATATGGTTGTCGCTTTATTGTATGAAATGCAAACGCCCTGTAATTGCTTTACTTTATCACTAAGCGGTAGCGATAGTCGTAGAAGCAATAAATGGCGTAAACAACAACGATGCTACGATGGAGATCAAGGTGTCGCGCCGATGACGACGGTGATCACGACGGTGCTTCAGAGATGGAGATCACAAGCACAGGATGATGATGGCCATATCATATCACTTATATTGATTGCATGTGATGTTTATCCTTTATGCATCTTATCTTGCTTTGATTGATGGTAGCATTTTAATGATCTCTCACTAAATTATCAAGAAGTGTCCCTGAGTATGCACCGTTGCCAAAGTTCTTCGTGCTGAGACACCACGTGATGATCGGGTGTGATATGTTCTACGTTCAAATACAACGGGTGCAAAATAGTTGCACACACGGAATACTCAGGTTAAACTTGACGAGCCTAGCATATACAGATATGGCCTCGGAACATGGAGACCGAAAGGTCGAACGTGAATCATATAGTAGATATGATCAACATAGTGATGTTCACCATTGAAACTACTCCATCTCACGTGATGATCGGACATGGTTTAGTTGATTTGGATCACGTGATCACTTAGATGACTAGAGAGATGTCTGTCTAAGTGGGAGTTCTTAAGTAATATGATTAATTGAACTTAAATTTATCATGAACTTAGTACCTGATAGTATTTTGCTTGTCTATGTTTGTTGTAGATAGATGGCTCATGCTGTTGTTCCATTGAATTTTAATGCGTTCCTTGAGAAAGCTAAGTTGAAAGATGATGGTAGCAACTACACGGACTGGGTCCGTAACTTGAGGATTATCCTCATTGCTTCACAGAAGAATTACGTCCTGGAAGCACCGCTGGGTGCCAGGCCTGCTGCAGATGCAACTGACGACGTTAAGAACGTCTGGCAGAGCAAAGCTGATGACTACTCGATAATTCAGTGTGCCATGCTTTACGGCTTGGAACCGGGTCTTCAACGATGTTTTGAACGTCATGGAGCATATGAGATGTTCCAGGAGTTGAAGTTAATATTTCAAGCAAATGCCCAGATTGAGAGATATGAAGTCTCCAATAAGTTCTATAGCTGTAAGATGGAGGAGAATAGTTCTGTCAGTGAACACATACTCAAAATGTTTGGGTATAATAATCACTTGATTCAACTGGGAGTTAATCTTCCTGATGATAGTGTCATTGACCGAATTCTTCAATCACTGCCACCAAGCTACAAGAGCTTCGTGATGAACTATAATATGCAAGGGATGGACAAGATTATTCCCGAGCTCTTCGCAATGCTAAAGGCTGCGGAGGTAGAAATCAAGAAGGAACATCAAGTGTTGATGGTCAATAAGACCACCAGTTTCAAGAAAAAG
The DNA here is from genome assembly GCF_018294505.1 of Triticum aestivum. Lineage (NCBI taxonomy): Eukaryota > Viridiplantae > Streptophyta > Magnoliopsida > Poales > Poaceae > Triticum > Triticum aestivum. The sequence continues at coordinate 747,409,470 of NC_057813.1, read as the reverse complement.
GGCAAAGGGAAGAAGAAGGGGAACTTCAAGAAGAAAATCAAACAAGTTGCTGGTCAAGAGAAGAAACCCAAGTCTGGACCTAAGCCTGAGACTGAGTGCTTCTACTGCAAGCAGACTGGACACTGGAAGCGGAACTGCCCCAAGTATTTGGCGGATAATAAGGATGGCATAGTGAACAAAGGTATATGTGATATACATGTTATTGATGTGTACCTTACTAATGCTCGCAGTAGCACCTGGGTATTGTTCTGTTGCTAATATTTGCAACTCGAAACAGGGACTACGGATTAAGCGAAGATGGACTAAGGACGAGGTGATGATGCGCGTGGGAAATGGTTCCAAAGTCGATGTGATCGCGGTCGGCACGCTACCTCTACATCTACCATCGGGATTAGTTTTAGACCTAAATAATTGTTATTTGGTGCCAGCGTTGAGCATGAACATTATATCTGGATCTTGTTTGATGCGGGACGGTTATTCATTTAAATCAGAGAATAATGATTGTTCTATTTATATGAGTAATATCTTTTATGGTCATGCACCCTTGAAGAGTGGTCTATTTTTATTGAATCTCGATAGTAGTGATACACATATTCATAATGTTGAAGCCAAAAGATGCATAGTTGATAATGATAGTGTAACTTATTTGTGGCACTGCCGTTTAGGTCATATCGGTATAAAGCGCATGAAGAAACTCCATACCGATGGACTTCTGGAATCACTTGATTATGAATCACTTGGTACTTGCGAACCGTGCCTCATGGGCAAGATGACTAAAACGCCGTTCTCCGGAACTATGGAGCGAGCAACTGATTTATTGGAAATCATACATACTGATGTATGTGGTCCAATGAATATTGAAGCTCGCAGCGGGTATCGTTATTTTCTCACCTTCACAGATGATTTGAGCAGATATGGGTATATCTACTTGATGAAACACAAGTCTGAAACATTTGAAAAGTTCAAAGAATTTCAGAGTGAAGTGGAAAATCATCATAACAAGAAAATAAATTTTCTACGATCTGATCGTGGAGGAGAATATTTGAGTTACGAGTTTGGTCTACATTTGAAACAACGCGGAATAGTTTCGCAACTCACGCCACCCGGAACACCACAACAAAATGGTGTGTCTGAACATCGTAATCGTACTTTACTAGATATGGTGCGATCTATGATGTCTCTTACTGATTTACCGCTATCGTTTTGGGGTTATACTTTAGAGATGGCCGCATTCACGTTAAATAGGGCACCATCAAAATCCGTTGAGACGACGCCTTATGAACTGTGGTTTGGAAAGAAACCAAAGTTGTTGTTTCTTAAAGTTTGGGGCTGCGATGCTTATGTGAAGAAACTTCAACCAGATAAGCTCGAACCCAAATCGGAGAAATGTGTCTTCATAGGATACCCAAAAGAGACTATTGGGTACACCTTCTATCACAGATCTGAAGGCAAGATTTTCGTTGCTAAATTTGGATCCTTTCTAGAGAAGGAGTTTCTCTCGAAAGAAGTGAGTTGGAGGAAAGTAGAACTTGATGAGGTAACTGTACTTGCTCCCTTGTTGGAAAGTAGTTCATCACAAGAACCGGTTCCTGTGGCAACTACATCAATCAGTGAGGAAGCTAATGATATTGATCATGAAGCTTCAGATCAAGTTACTACTGAACCTCGTAGGACTACCAGAGTAAGATCCGCACCAGAATGGTACGGTAATCCTATTCTAATTCATGTTACTTGACCATGGCGAACCTACGAACTACGAGGAAGCGATGATGAGCCCAAATTCCGTAAAATGGCTTGAGGCCATGAAATCTGAGATGGGATCCATGTATGAGAACAAAGTATGGACTTTGGTTGACTTGCCCGATGATCGGCAAGCCATTGAAAATAAATGGATCTTCAAGAAGAAGACTGACGCTGATGGTAATGTAACTGTCTACAAAGCTCGACTTGTTGCAAAAGGTTTTCGACAAGTTCGAGGAGTTGACTACAATGAGACTTTCTCACCCGTAGCGATGCTTAAGTCTGTCTCAATCATGTTAGCAATTGCCGCATTTTATGATTATGAAATTTGGCAAATGGATGTCAAAACTGCATTCCTCAATGGATTTCTGGAAGAAGAGTTGTATATGATGCAACCGGAAGGTTTTGTCAATCCAAAAGGTGCTAACAAAGTGTGCAAGCTCCAGGGTTCCATTTATGGACTGGTGCAAGCATCTCGGAGTTGGAATAAACGCTTTGATAGTGTGATCAAAGCATATGGTTTTATATAGACTTTTGGAGAAGCCTGTATTTACAAGAAAGTGAGTGGGAGCTCTATAGCATTTCTGATATTATATGTAGATGACATATTGTTAATTGGAAATGATATAGAATTTCTGGATAGCATAAAGGGAAACTTAAATAAAAGTTTTTCAATGAAAGACCTCGGTGAAGCTGCTTACATATTGGGCATCAAGATCTATAGAGATAGATCAAGACGCTTAATTGGACTTTCACAAAGCACATACCTTGATAAAGTTTTGAAAAAGTTCAAAATGGATCAGGCAAAGAAAGGGTTCTTGCCTGTATTACAAGGTGTGAAGTTGAGTCAGACTCAATGCCCGACCACAGCAGAAGATAGAGAGAAAATGAAAGATGTTCCCTATGCTTCAGCCATAGGCTCTATCATGTATGCAATGTTGTGTACCAGACCTGACGTATGCTTAGCAATAAGCTTGGCAGGTAGGTACCAAAGTAATCCAGGAGTGGATCACTGGACATCGGTCAAGAATATCCTGAAATACCTGAAAAGGACTAAGGATATGTTTCTTGTTTATGGAGGTGACAAAGAGCTAGTCGTAAATGGTTACGTCGATGCAAGCTTTGACACTGTCCGGACGATTCTAAATCGCAAACCGGATACGTGTTTTTATTAAACGGTGGAGCTGTAAGTTGGTGCAGTTCTAAACAAAGCGTCGTGGCGGGATCTACATGCGAAGCGGAGTACATAGCTGCTTCGGAAGCAGCAAATGAAGGAGTCTGGATGAAGGAGTTCATTTCCGATCTGGGTATCATACCTAGTGCATCGGAACCAATGAAGATCTTCTATGACAATACTGGTGCAATTGCCTTGGCAAAGGAATCCAAATTTCACAAGAGGACCAAGCACATCAAGAGATGGTTCAATTCCATCCGGGACCAAGTCCAGGTGGGAGACATAGAGATTTGCAAGATACATACGGATCTGAATGTTGCAGACCCGTTGACTAAGCCTCTTCCACGAGCAAAACATGATCAGCACCAAGACTCCATGAGTGTTAGAATCATTACTGTGTAATCTAGATTATTGACTCTAGTGCAAGTGGGAGACTGAAGGAAATATGCCCTAGAGGCAATAATAAAGTTATCATTTATTTCCTCATATCATGATAAATGTTTATTATTCATGCTAGAATTGTATTAACCGGAAACATAATACATGTGTGAATACATAGACAAACTTAACATCACTAGTATGCCTCTACTTTACTAGCTCATTAATCAAACATGGTTGTGTTTCCTAACCATAGTCATGTGTTGTCATTTGATTAACGGGATCACATCATTAGAAGAATGATGTGATTGACTTGACCCATTCCGTTAGCTTAGCACTTGATCATTTAGTATGTTGCTATTGCTTTCTTCATGACTTATACAAAGTTCCTACAACTATGAGATTATGCAACTCCCGTTTACCGGAGGAACATTTTGTGTGCTGCCAAATGTCACAACTAACTGGGTGATTATAAAGGAGCTCTACAGGTGTCTCCAAAGGTACATGTTGAGTTGGCATATTTTGAGATTAGGTTTTGTCCTCCGATTGTCGGAGAGGTATCTCTGGGCCCTCTCGGTAATGCACATCACTATAAGCCTTGCAAGCAATGTAGCTAATGAGTTAGTTACGGAAGGATGTATTACGTAACGAGTAAAGAGACTTGCCGGTAACAAGATTGAACTAGGTATTGGATACAGACGATCGAATCTCGGGTAAGTAACATACCGATGACAAAGGGAACAACGTATGTTGTTATGCGGTTTGACCGATAAAGATCTTCGTAGAATATGTAGGAGCCAATATGAGCATCCAGGTTCCGCTATTGGTTATTGACCGGTAACAGTTCTAGGTCATGTCTAAATAGTTCTCGAACCCGTAGGGTCCGCACGCTTAAAGTTACGATGACAGTTATATTATGAGTTTATAGTGTTTGATGTACCAAAGGTTGTACGGAGTCCCGGATGTGATCACGGACATGACGAGGAGTCTCGAAATGGTCGAGACATAAAGATTGATATGTTGGAAGCCTATATTTGGATATCGGAACCGTTCCGGGTGAAATCGGGATTTTACCGGAGTACCGGGGGGTTACCAGAACCCCCCGGGGGTTAATGGGCCTACATGTGCCCTAAGGGAGAAGAGGAGGGCCGGCCAGGGCAGGCCGCGCGCCCCCTCCCCCCTACTCCGAATA
>NC_057813.1:747384690-747404726 GCF_018294505.1 Triticum aestivum | reverse complement strand
GAGGGAGTCCTACTCCCGGTGGGAGTAGGACTCCTCCAGGCGCACCCCTAGGGGCCGGCCGCACCTCCCCCCTCCCTCCTTTATATACAGGGGCAGGGGGGCACCCCATGACACACAAGTTGATCTTCGTGTCTTTCCTTAGCCGTGTGCGGTGCCCCCCTCCACCATATTCCACCTCGGTCATATCGTAGCGGTGCTTAGGCGAAGCCCTGCGTCGGTAGAACATCATCACCATCACCACACAGTCATGCTGACGGAACTCTTCCCCGAAACCCTGCCGGATCGGAGTCCGGGGATCGTCATCGAGCTGAACGTGTGCTGAACTCGGAAGTGCCGTACGTTTGGTACTTGGATCGGTTGGATCATGAAGACGTACGACTACATCAACCACGTTGTTCTAGCGCTTCCGCTTTCGGTCTACGAGGGTACGTGGACAACACTCTCCCCTCTCGTTGCTATGCATCACCATGATCCTTGCGTGTGCGTAGGAATTTTTTTGAAATTACTACGTTCCCCAACAACCACTCCGTCTCTCGCTGATCTCTCCCTAGCCCGAGCACACCATGTTGGTACGTTCTCGACCTTTGACGATATCTCTCTATCTTATCCTCTAGCACCACCACTCTCTCATACCCCCCCTCTCTCTAACGCGCACATATCCCACCCCCACCACATCGCCCGTGTCAAAATCCACTAGCGGGCGCCACCAGTCGCGGCTCCTCCGGCCGGCAAACCCCCACCACTGTGGCAGACCTCCGGCCTCCCCCTTCCTCTGCTCCATCTCTGCCGGTCCCTTCTTCTCCCGCTGCAATGCGCGACAAAGTCCGGCGCTGGAGCTGCGCATTGGCGGCGGTGAACGGCCCGCTGGCGGTGACGCGCGGGAGGCGTTAGCAGGGCGCGGGCGGGTGTGGTGTTGTGGGCCGGCACGGGCAGGGCGGCCGGCATGGGAGGCCGCTGCGGGCGACGCGCAGGCGGGCGGCGCGAGCAATCCACGTGCGAGCAGGCGATGGTCGAGTGGCGAGCGTGCTGAGCTGGGCACGACTGTTGCGGTCGGCGTGGGAGGCCTTTGTGGGTCGGCGCAGGAGGAGACTGCGGGTAGGGAGGCCAGTGTCTCCTCCCTCCTATTGGTGATGTTGAGCGGCGCGGCCAGGGCAGCCAACATCTCCTCCGTTCGGCTCCGACTGCTGCTGTGGACATGAACACCAAACATGACAGTAACAATGAACTGACAGACATGAACGGGGCATGAACGCAGGACGGATTGACACAAACGATAACCATGTTTTTTTAATAATATAAAAAATATTTGCCATCTGTGGGCTCAAGGGCGGACGGCAAACATGTAGTATTACAGACGGCAAAGATAGTTTTGTTTGCCGTCTGTGGGTTTGAGGGAAGACGGCAAATCCACAGTTTGGTGGATGGCAAATTCTTTGCCGTCTGCCCAATGAAAAGCTGACGACATTGTATTCTTTACCACTTCGGCTTTGCCGGCACGAAAACTGCCTGATTCCTGTAAAACCAAATCCTAGGACATTTTTTACATTTGTCAACAAAAACATACTCCCTCCGTTCCAAAATAGATGACCCAACTTTGTACTGCCTTTAGTACAAAGTTGGGTCATCTATTTTGGAACGGAGGGAGTAGTACTGTTGCCCAGGTTTGGGATGGTGTGAAACTTAAAACTTACTGTCAGTCACTGTGTTGAAGAGAACTTCCTTAGGAAGTGGCAGGATCTTACGTTGTTACTATCTCAACATATCCCTAATGACAACAGTGACATGCCTGTGTGGGCACTTGAATCTAATGGAGTGTACTGGGCAACATCCTTTTATAACATGATTAATTGGGGGGGGGGGGGTCTACCCCAATTTAGAAGAACTTTTGGAAAATTCCTGTTCGACATAGATACTTAGTGTTTATATGGCTAGCTTACCACGACAAAATCCTCACTAGAGATAATTTTGGCAAGAGGCAACAAGTTAATGATGGGACTTGCTTGTTCTATGGTGAAAATGAAACTATCCATCATCTATTTTTTGATTGTATTGTTGCTAAGGAAATTTGGAAAGACTTTGATGATACTTTTAGCTTCTATTGGCCACATAATATGATAGAGTTGTCTGTCTTATGGGGCCTTAACAATAAGAAGATAACATTGCTCGTGTTAATGCCATTTGGAGCATTTTGACCATGCGTAACCAAATGTGCTTTCAGGGTGTGTCATGGATAAGCACTCGCGTTATCCTAGGGAAGGCCAACTCACTTTTGCAAAAAATAATGGAAGATCCTGTGTGTGGCCCACCAATCAGTCTTACTCCGACGCTGTCACCTGCCGTTGGACCGTCGAAGAGGCGAATTATTACGCATAGCTTGGAAGTGAAGGCCCCGGCTGGCGTAGGGAGGACTAGGTGGCTTCTATCACAGGGCTCACTCTGGTTGAGCTGTTGTGTGCAAGATTGCGATAGTAGATCCTAGTTTTTCTACTGCGCAGTTCGGATGTGTCATTCCATGGCCCTACGTGGCCACTTTTATTTCATAACTGCTATGTAGGTTATATTTCTACTGGTTTGCTACTCTAAGTAGGCCTGGATGCTATGAACTGTCCTGGATACGGTGCCCCATTTTATCAATAACATGGAGAGGTGGGAAACCCATTTTGATAAAAAAAATGAAGATGCTTAGCCACTTTACACTGTCCTATAGTGTTTTTATCCTACCCAAACCATAAGAAAGCCCTACACCTGAATCTTAGAACGCATGTTATTAACACTGCTGCACCTGTTCTTGTACACCCTACCGTGCCACATCGTGATGTCCGTTTCCTTTACATGCATTGCATTTTGAGGTGATTGATGGTATCCGACGAGATAAAGTGAAGAATTCCAAAGGTGATTGCTTTGGATGGTATCGCGTTCATCGGTGCGTTTCCAAGCAAAAACTGCATTTTTTTCACCTCCACGTGGGACACTAGGACGGCTCGTGTAATGTCGACTACTACCAATGTGTGTGTGTGTGTGTGTGTGTGTGTGTGTGTGCGAGTTTGTGAACCAATGGGACAAACCCAACATGAGGTGCTCTCTCACTACTTTTGAGAGAGAATCACGAGAGAGGACAAATGAACCAGCAGCAGTTTCAATATTTGTTGATGTTGTCTATACATAGAGTTACAAGGGGCGTGTGCAAACGAGGCACGGCTGCCGGTTGCTAATTACCAACCGACATACTAATTACAAAAGCAGGGATTAGCTCTATTGGTTAATTCCTAACAAGTATCTTTCTGAATCTTGTTTGTTGTTGAGGCTAGTATCTTTCTGAATCTCACCGTGTTATTAATAGTGTTTCACCTGGCTCTTGTAGCCTTACTCAAACCCTACTGCGCAACATGATGATGCTCATTTCTTTCTTCGTGTGCTACATGCATTGCATTTCGATGGGATGCAATAGTATGTATGTTGTGCTTATTGTATTTACATGCTTATTTGGTGAGGATGCCCCCATCTCTAATTCATTCATTCTTCTTTGCTTTTTGCCTGCAGTGGTGCAGGTTATAACCCTACCTTGGAGGGTGGTGTTCGGATGACCTGCGATCACATAGAAACCAAGGATGCGAGCCATTGGTGGGAGTTCATGAAGTGGTGACAACACAGGTGAGCTTGATTAGTAAGCTGGCGATCGAGTAACAAAATGTGGTTCGAGTTGATTTTTTGTGTTTCTTTGAATCTCTCATTGATATCCGAAGGTGATTTGTCACCTTCTTCTTTGCTATTTGTGGTTGCTTTTTGGGTTTGAAGGATGAAGCAAATCACACTCAAGGAACAAGTTAACCTATCTTGATGCCTACCACTGTTCATGTTGAGTCATTTCTGCACTATATTTTTCACCGTAGCAATAGATCATTGACTGGTGTCCATGATCCCTTCCAATTAGTACTCTATGTGTGTTCTCTTTTGTTTTCTTGCAGAATAATTAAACTCTTATGTACTTGGGTGTGTGTAGTGGATAAGTGTGGACTCCTAGAGGCATTGCAAAATAATTTAGTGTTGGTCAAGTTGTTTCGGCTCCACCGTATTCAAGTGGCCGTCAAAAGTACTTTATGCACTTTGGATGATTACAGACACTGCTAGATAACTCAACATCAATCACTTCTCTAACATTCCATGAACTCTCCATGGAATTGGTTTACCTTTTGAAGAATCAGATGTCGATAATGCATTACTTAGGTGACCTCCGGTTTGTTCCTCTGGAGTTTGAGTGTCTGCAACCTACAACTTTGTTCAAATGGAAAGGAAAAAAACTATAAACTGTTACGTAATATAAACAACAAATATATATGTCCCCTGCAAGAAATAGATTGGACAATTTTTGTTATGTTGGGATGCATATGATTTACAACTCCTCCCCATTACATCATATATCTCATTTGGTGGTTGGCGGACTCAATGCCGAGTCCCGCTCCGCGGCAGAGCCCGAAGTCTGTTCATCAGACTGCCTTGTCAATCATTTGCTATTAACTATCAAACATCTGACATATTTCTTCGCAGTTGCCCTCTACCCCTCCCCTCCACCCTTTTCGAATACCTTTTTTTCGAGTACCATTTCCGGATAGCTATGTCCCTGCATCAGAATAAGAGAAAGGGGCAGATGATCCGTTGGCCACAGAGACAATGCTTCCTGCAATTGACCATATTATTGATCAAAGGCCAGAAAACATACAGCGATTTCAATGAGATTGTACCATCAATCAAGTAAACGGTGTAATTCCTGATTAATGGTAAAGAAATAAGTCAACAATGTTGTCTGATGTGCTTGAGGATTTAGTACACGTTTGTCATACCCAAACCCCTATTTCCGGGGATGTTTTTGCCCTGACATTTAGCCACTTGGATGAAAGTAACTTGTGGGCATTAGGTGTCTTGACGCGTGTATTTCTTTGGGATATGGTTGGGTAGAAATGCATGTGTGGTTGTGTGTTTTTGTTTGAAATTTTTTGAACGTGGTTGCCTCATCCCCGTGTAGCTCTAGCGTTTGCATTTTGGTTTTGGAGGTTGTTCCACCGTGTAGTTTTTGGGACTTTTATGGCCCGTTTGGTTCATGACTAACTTTGTCACAATTAACCTTAGGCAAAGTGTGGCTGCCACAAAAAGTGTGGCTAACAAAATGAGCACCACAAGTGTGGCAAGATTTGGCAAAAAATTGAGCCTATAACTTGTGGGCCATATAACTAGAAAAGTGTGTCAAGCCACAAGTGTGGCAATAAATTAAACACATGCCTAAAGTGTTGTGACATGACTAAGGTTAGGCTTGGCAACCTTAGGCTGAGAAGAAAACAGCCCCCTATCTATGCGCCGCTCTAGGGTGTAGGTTGTTTGACCGTGTGGCATTTCACTTTTTCTTCTTCTCTATGTGCCGCTCTAGCCGGCAATGCAGCTTCAAATTTTCTTTTGCCGTTGTATGGGCCGATTTGGCTTAGTATATACGTATGTGCTTGCATGCGAGAAGAGGGACGTCCAACGAACAAGAAATGAGCAAACTGGTGGTCTACGTCCAACTACAAGGCGACAAAAGTACATGGTTAAATCAGCTATTGTATGCATTGGAACACACCGCTTGGGTGGATGACCGACCAGTAGCAGCTGCCCGGAGCGGTGGCCACGGGATTGGCGCTTAGGTACAGCGACAAGACGGCAAGGGGCATGGGCGCAATCAGCTGCTGCCCGGCTCCTGCGTAGACGACCGACCAATGGTGAAGTCATGCACGTAACTGTTTTGTCTCATTTGTCTGGATGGGCTCCTTAATTATGGGTATTGGGCTGCATGCATATTCGATTTTTGTTTTCGTCCGTGATTGGACCACATGCATACGCATGCATGCTGCATCACCTGGTTTCTGGTGTGATATTGTTGGCTGCTACGTGAGTTGACGCGTGGATCAGTGTTTGTCGGTTCGTTTCCGTTTCTTCACGTGTCCATCATCCCGTGTTTTCTCGAAGCCTCTGGCCAAATCGTCCACCGTCTAACATGCCTATAAAAGCTCACATTCTGTCCTCTCAAATGCATTGACTAAAACCCGTTTGTCTCGCCTCGCGCGGTCTTCTCATCCTAACATGCGGGCTGCCTTTTCTTTGTTGCCTCTATCTGCTCGCTGCCAGTCGTCTCTCGACCGCAGCCATTAGGCCGCTTCATTTCTTTCCCAGCCTCTCCCCCACTCAGCATGGAGCCCGTAGCAGCAGTTCTAGGCCTTGTTCTGCTTGCCGATAGCTCTCCATAGCAGTGCCCCTTCGTTCTTCCTGAGACACGACGATGACAGTGTTGTCTCAGCGCCTCCTGCGGACTTCCATGCTGAGCGGCGCCGGACAAGCTCGAGGCCAGCCTGCTAGCCGTCTTGTCGTCGACAACGCCGAGGATCACCGCGAGGTCCGCCGCCGAGGGGCAACCTGTGTAGCCATCCACGCCCTCCACCATGCCACGGTCGTTTAGCAGTGGCAGATGCACCAGCTCCACATGCTTTTGCTCCTCAAAATCGTAGATCAAGCAGAGAAACGGAGTGGTGCAGCGGCGGACGGAGGCTACAGCCTACAGCGCTGCAGCGTAGCATGGGCGCGGCGGTAACATGACAGGTAGAGCATCGCGGCATCCGCCCTACGATGTGTCAGCCACTCGGCAACAACCCTGGACCGCACGTCGTCGTTGGAGTCGGACATGGCTTTCTCTGTTTCTCCATCTGCTCCCGTCGACGGAGGCCCATGTGGTGTTGCGCCAGGCCGTGTGCATCATATCCGGCGGCGATGAAGCATGCAAGTTGATGGGCAAGAACTGTGGACCGTGCGGACGGCGATGGAGTGATGGGAGGAAGGCACGTCAGAGATGGAGATGGGGCAGTTCCGTGTCCATGACACCATGGTCGTAGAAGAGATGGTGGTGGTGAGCTTAGATGTGTTGTGTTGGTAGCCCAATCGCAGGCTCATCATTGAGGCCAGCGTGTTTGGGCGAGTATAATCTTCTTGATGTACGATGGCTCCGTGTTCATACATGTCCGTGCATGGTGTGTATGTGTTCTTGCGCTGGTTCATCTCCCTGCTGAGCATAGTTGTCTTGTAGTTTCTATGCACACTAATTTTTGCAGTTTTTATACACTGAAAATAGGACATATACATGTACCATATCGATGAGGCGCAGCGTGCCGCTCGCGCGGGTATGGCTAATAAGAACATATATGCCTTCAAGCCTGATTTTCGCGCGTTGCTTGTTGTGTTCTTTTAGTTTTGGGTGTGTCTAGGAATCAGTCGACTGAGACTTCGCAAAGTCTCAGTCGAATGATGTCACCTAGAGATGATTTGGCCCGTTTTGCCTCCCTGGATAGTGGGTTCTAATTCCCCCGTTATGGGCTTCAGTTCTAGGCTTTTCTTTGTCTTTTTATTGGTTTGGGCTGTTTGTTTGTTTGTCTTTTTTGCTAAAATGAAAAAAAAACTACAGCCCAGAAAGAGACAGCTAAAAACGCTATTCTGTACCTAAACGACGAGAATTCCTTCGGTTCCCTGTTTGTTTGTTTGTCTTGTTTGCATGCACAAGTCAGCTTGGTCTGTGTGTGTGCGCACTTTGGTTAGAGTTGGGTTCAATTAGTGAAAACAATCAGCTCCGTTCACCAGTTATAACAAAATCAGAGGTGCTCAGAACCTGACGGCGGCTACTTAAAAAGGCGATCAGAAGCTACTTTGAAATTTTTCAGCCACTTCATTTCTTATTAGACACATTGGAAACTTCCCAAGAAAAAAGGGGAGCCCTCCATTTCGGAGCATCCAAAATTTGGGCTCCTCCCGAGCAAAAACACAACACAGGCAGAACAAGAAAAATCATTGGCACCTTAGTCGCTACTTTGACATTTGGGCTACTCTCTTGCGTTGGGACATCTCTATGAATGGTAATTTTGTCACACATAGGTGAACCCTAGAGAAAAAATTAAGGTAGGGGTGCCGAATTTCGGCGCACAGACACAACAACGGGGATTGATTTACTTGGGCAAGTAGGTTGATTACATGCTCTGCAGGGCGCGAGTAGGCTGGAGTTGCACCAGTGTGCCCCTGGATCTTGACGCCGACGACCTGCATCGCAGACACCTGAGGTATGGACCCCATGTACGACCTTCTCTCGTCCTCCCCCCCTCCCCCCTCTCTGTGTCTAAATTTAAACAGTGACGGCTGGATATTTCTAGGAGAACGTTAGAAGTTGAGGATTGGGGCCACATTCCAGTGACTTGAGAGATCCAAGGCCACACCAGTGCGACTTCCCGCTGTCCCTTCCAACAAAACAAAGTCTAGATACAGCGATGTTGAAAAGACATGTTGTTGCAGTCGAGGGGTGACACTTGCAGTTGCATGCCTAGTGTACGCATGCAACTACACCCCGAGCAAAACAAAGTACAGTTCATCGTATTGGAAGACATGCAATTGCAGTAGGGGACGGTGCTTGCAGTTGCAAGGCTAGTGTACACATGCAATTGCACCCCCTCTCCCGATGCCCTCTGAAAAAATAGAAGTCCAGTTCAACCATGTTGGAAGAGCCGCGCATGGCATCACATGTCCAGGAGGTCGACATGCAATTGTGGGACTAAACGAGTTAGAAAACCCACCCTTAGTGATTTGTGTGATGGCTTGATCAGGGATCTACATGAATTGTAGTCGGATACTGACACTCGTAGTTGCGGGTCTAGTGGCAGACATGCAATTGCAGTCTACATGGCTCGCATGCAGTTGCAACTCAAGGAATAGGCATGCAATTGGCACCCAACAAAAATAAAAATACATCCTTATTGTCACTCCAGCGGCGGTGACACACAAGACAAGCTATAATCCATATGAAAATGCAGCTCGGGGTGGACATGAATTGCAATCGGGTGCCGACGCTCACAATTGCGAGTCTTGTGGCAGACATGCAATTGCAGTTGACATGGCCCGCATGCAGTTGTAACTCAGGGAATGGGCATGCAATTGGCACCCAAAAAAATTAAAAACAAAAATGCATCCGTGTCGTCACTCCGGTGGTGGCACACAAGACAAGCTATACACATATGAAAATGCAGCTCAGGGGTGGACATGAATTGCAAGTGGTTGCCAACACATGCAATTGCGAGTCTAGTGGCAGACATGCAATTGCAGTCGACATGGCTCGCATGCAACTGCAACTCAGGGAATGGGCATGCAATTGGCACCCGAAAAATGCATCCTTATCGTCACCCCGGCGGCGGCACACAAGATAAGTTATAACCCATATGAAAAATTAAGCTCGAGGGTGGACATAAATTGCATTCGGGTGTCAACACTTGCAGTTGTGAGTCTAGTGGCAAACATGCAATTGAAATCGATAAGGCCCGCATACGATTGCAACTCAGGGAATGGGCATACAATTGGCTCCCAAAAAATAAAAAATAAAAATGAATCCGGCGACATACAAGACAAGCTATAACCCATATGAAAATACAGCCAGGGTGGACATGAATTGCAGTCGGATGACGACACTTGCAGTTGCGAGTCTAGTGACAAACATGCAATTGCAGTCAACATGGCCCGCATGCAGTTGCAACTTAGGGAATGGGATGCAACTGGCACCCAAAAATGCATCCTTATCGTCACCCCGGCAGCGGCGGCACACAAGATAAGCTATAACCCATGTGAAAATTTAAGCTCAGGGGTGGACATGAATTGTAGTTGGGTGTCCACACTTGCAGTTGCGAGTCTAGTGGCAGACATGCAATTGCAATCGACAAGGCCCACATGCAGTTGCTACTCAGGGAATGGGCATACAAATAGCTCCCAAAAAATAAAAAATAAAAATGAATCCTAGTCGTCACTCCGCCGGCGGCGGCACACAAGACAAGCTATAACCCATATGAAAATGCAGCCAGTGATGGACATGAATTGCAGTCGGGTGTCGACACTTGCAATTGCGAGTCTAGTGACAAACATGCAATTGCAGTCAGTGGCTAAGCCACGTCTAGGCTGTGTAGTCACTTGACTACACAGCTCTTTGGCATAAAACGTAATACATCAAGTATAAATCATGCGAAAAACTATAAAATTATTATATTTGACTGCACAACTTTAAAGTGACTACACATGATTTTTATTCCTGGCACCACCACTGATTGCAGTCGACATGGCCCGCATGCAATTGCAACTTAGTGAATGGGCATGCAACAGGCACCCAAAAAATAAAAAATAAAAAGTATCCTTGTCGTCACTCCGGTGGTGGCACACAAGACAAGCTATAACCCAAATAAAAATGCAGCTCAGGGGTGGACATGAATTGCAGTCGGATGCCGACCCTTGCAGTTGCGAGTCTAGTGTCAGATATGCAATTATAGTTGACATGGTCCGCATGCAGTTGCAACTCAGGGAATGGGAATGCAACTGGCACCCAAAAAAATAAAAAATAAAAATGAATACTTGTCGTTACTCCGACGTCAGCGGCACACACAAGACAAGCTATAGCCCAAATGAAAATGCAGCTCAGGGTGTGGACGTGCAATTGGCGCTCCCTCTCTCCAGTTTTTAGACGCGTTGTGACCCTTTCAATTGCAGTCGGCATGATTACGTGCAGATGTTGTGCAACAAAAAAATTAGTAAAAATGTTGAAAAATGAATATGCTCGTTTATAGACTACTACAATAACAAAAACACACAGACTTTGTCTTCCACGTCTAGTTAAAAAAACTTGCATGTGGCCACGTGAGAGAGATGAACGAACTTGCATGTGGCTATGTGAGAGAGATGAACGGCCAGCAGGAGAAAATGGGATCGTATTGCTCGCTCCTGTCCCCAGGCAAATACTAGCACCGGAAAAAAGCCCAGCCTAGAAGAAAGCCTAAAAAGAAGAAAAGGCAAAAAACAAAGAAAAAGCACACAACGCCCGTCACGGTCAGCCCATAGCGTATCCCTGTCCAACACAGACAAAAAGGCGAAAAGGAAGGAAAAGAAAAAGATAACAGGCCGGTCGCACCACTAGAACAGGCTGATACTTCAATACAAGACATCAGCGATCGTTTAAATCTCGAAACGATCCAACGAACCGGGGCATCGACTGAGACTTCGCTAAAACTTAGTCGACTGAGTTTTAGCGGTCCCCTTTAGTTTTTCTTCCGTTGTAACGCACGGTCGTTTTTGCTAGTTATTAGGTAAAGATATTCTGCCGAAGGGAAAAAAGAAAGAACTAGAGAAACGGGGTTAGATCCGATAATCTCAGCCCCATACCATGACCACCTCCACGTCAAAGTTGTTCGGATATGACGCAGGAGATTCAGTTTAGGATCGGTTTTCGTTTCCTTTTATTCTGGGACGAGCGTGACGTGTGGGATGCTCAACTATTGTCTCTTGCTTATTTCGTGTTCAGTTTCAGTGTGTTAGTCTGTCAGGTTCAGTTGCCGATCGTGGTCCGGCGACGACAACAATCCCGCCCTAGCTGACGGCTGACGCCACCGCCTCCCGTCGTTGTCGACTTGTCGTGTGTTCAGTGTCGCCTATCTCGACCATGGAGTCGCCTGAATCTCTCCCTGCGCCGTCCAACAACCTCCCGTGCGCATTCTTCTCTCAGATGAGGTGAGCACGGCGGATCCTCTCGGTCCACCCCGGGCTTGAGAGACGCCGGGCGGCCGCTCCAAACGTTGGCTCGGTGAGAGACAGTACCGTGTGTCCACCCTGACTTGTAGCCGTTCCCATGACACGCACTCCCACAAGTTGGCGTCGCCGGCCCAGCGGGAGAGCCCGGACCAGAGAAAATTTGTCATGAATGATACGAACTGATCGGCCCAGCGGAGCCCGAGTAGGAGTTGCCGTCGTAGTCGGAGACCTCCCGTAGGACCCTTGGAGGAGTGCGCGCAGCCTCGGGTCTTGGACACCCTGTCCCGCCTCCCGAGCTCCAGCCGCCGGTCTCGATTCCCGGCGCCAGGAGGTACGCCGGGAGGAGACAAACCCGATGGAGCCACCAGCACCTCCTCCCGCGCAACACGAATACGGCGGCGTCAGAGGTCATGCGCCACTTCCGCCGGCCGCGGCGCAACCCCAGATTGAATCCCTGCTAGCGCGTGCGTAGTCCCTCACGGGCAGGCCTAGCTGCTGGGCCGAACACGACGGCCCAGGTTAGGAACAAGAGTTACAAAACGTAGTGCGCTCCTGTCTGTTGCAATGTTTAGTACCACACCGCTCGCCTTAGGAGGTAGGACGCGGCTTAAATAGGCTTGCGCTGTGATCTGCCTCGCCGAAGACGCAAAGCTGATTCATCAGCTCTGCTGAGGCGAAAGCATTCGCTACGCACTTCTGGCTGGGCCTGTCCTGGCGGTCTGTGACCCTAGGTCTCTCCTTCCTTGGAGGTGCGGGGGGTTAGAAGTACGGTGTGATGTTAGTCTTTTTAAACATATTTTTTCAACACAGTATTTTCCCTTCAAATACTTTGCTAATTTAGTGCTCTATTCTTTTGCTTTGGACGTCTCAGAGAAAGGCGATCTTTCAATATACACTTTTTACTACTACTTTTTAATATATTTTTTGGACGCAATATATTTTTTCTTCTAAAATTTTGCTAATTTTGTGCTCTATTCGTTTGCTTTGGACGTCTCACAGGAAGGCAATCTTTTTAATTTATTTTCTGGACGTAATATTTACTCCTCTAGTATTTCGCTAGTTTCATGCTCTATTTTTTTTTTTTGCTTTGGACGGCTCAGAGGAAGGCAATGTTCTCTAATGCTAGAGGACGCTGCAGTAAACTCCTTGTCTATTTTAGCGTCCTCTAATATTCTTACCTTTTTGCTATCGATGGCTCGGGGGATGGTGGCATGCCTCCGCAAGCCCGCCAATCCACCTCACTGTCCGCTGCCGCGCCCCTTAATTACCCTGCCAATCGTGGAACCACCTCGGAATGGATGCTTTTCTTCTCCTCTCCTCTAATACTAGCGAACCCGGCATGGTGGCACGCCGCGCCCGTTGAGACAGATGTATTGTATTCATTGGAATATTTTGCAGGCATACCATTTATATCAGAAGGCAAATAAAGGGAAACGACTTTCATTCATAACTACCTTACATATAACGTATAGGTAAAATGGAAAAGATATAGTACTACATTCCGGAGAGGATTCTCTTATTCTCACTGAACATGGTTTACTGAAAAGACACTGATACGACTGGAATCCTATGGTGGCAAGACACACAGGATACCTCAACAGTCCAAACATGATCTAACTGGCTGCAACCGACGACATGAGATAGCTCTACTGTGGCAAGATAGAGCATAAGTGACATCGGATGTTGAAATCAAATCATCCTGGTGTAACCCCGACGCGGGATTAGTACCAACAATGAAATTATAAAGCGCTTTTCCAAAATGATCCAATCGTTCAATAGGTGGGTGTCCACCCGTGTAACTGATGGTACAATCTTCAGTGAATAGGTGGGCCTGTCCTGGCGGCCTGTGACCCTAAGTCTCTCCTTACTTGGAGGTGCGGGGGGTTAGAAGTACGGTGTGATGTTAGTCTTTTTAAACATATTTTTTCAACACAGTATTTTCCCTTCAAATACTTTGCTAATTTAGTGCTCTATTCTTTTGCTTTGGACGTCTCAGAGACAGGCGATCTTTCAATATACACTTTTTACTACTACTTTTTAATATATTTTTTAGACGCAATATATTTTTTCTTCTAAAATTTTGCTAATTTTGTGCTCTATTCGTTTGCTTTGGACGTCTCACAGGAAGGCAATCTTTTTAATTTATTTTCTGGACGTAATATTTACTCCTCTAGTATTTCGCTAGTTTCATGCTCTATTTTTTTTTTTGCTTTGGACGGCTCAGAGGAAGGCAATGTTCTCTAATGCTAGAGGACGCTGCAGTAAACTCCTTGTCTATTTTAGCGTCCTCTAATATTCTTACCTTTTTGCTATCGATGGCTCGGGGGATGGTGGCATGCCTCCGCAAGCCCGCCAATCCACCTCACTGTCCGCTGCCGCGCCCCTTAATTACCCTGCCAATCGTGGAACCACCTCGGAATGGATGCTTTGCTTCTCCTCTCCTCTAATACTAGCGAACCCGGCATGGTGGCACGCCGCGCCCGTTGAGACAGATGTATTGTATTCATTGGAATATTTTGCAGGCATACCATTTATATCAGAAGGCAAATAAAGGGAAACGACTTTCATTCATAACTACCTTACATATAACGTATAGGTAAAATGGAAAAGATATAGTACTACATTCCGGAGAGGATTCTCTTATTCTCACTGAACATGGTTTACTGAAAAGACACTGATACGACTGGAATCCTATGGTGGCAAGACACACAGGATACCTCAACAGTCCAAACATGATCTAACTGGCTGCAACCGACGACATGAGATAGCTCTACTGTGGCAAGATAGAGCATAAGTGACATCGGATGTTGAAATCAAATCATCCTGGTGTAACCCCGACGCGGGATTAGTACCAACAATGAAATTATAAAGCGCTTTTCCAAAATGATCCAATCGTTCAATAGGTGGGTGTCCACCCGTGTAACTGATGGTACGATCTTCAGTGAATAGGTGGGCCTGTCCTGGCGGCCTGTGACCCTAAGTCTCTCCTTACTTGGAGGTGCGGGGGGTTAGAAGTACGGTGTGATGTTAGTCTTTTTAAACATATTTTTTCAACACAGTATTTTCCCTTCAAATACTTTGCTAATTTAGTGCTCTATTCTTTTGCTTTGGACGTCTCAGAGAAAGGCGATCTTTCAATATACACTTTTTACTACTACTTTTTAATATATTTTTTAGACGCAATATATTTTTTCTTCTAAAATTTTGCTAATTTTGTGCTCTATTCGTTTGCTTTGGACGTCTCACAGGAAGGCAATCTTTTTAATTTATTTTCTGGACGTAATATTTACTCCTCTAGTATTTCGCTAGTTTCATGCTCTATTTTTTTTTTGCTTTGGACGGCTCAGAGGAAGGCAATGTTCTCTAATGCTAGAGGACACTGCAGTAAACTCCTTGTCTATTTTAGCGTCCTCTAATATTCTTACCTTTTTGCTATCGATGGCTCGGGGGATGGTGGCATGCCTCCGCAAGCCCGCCAATCCACCTCACTATCCGCTGCCGCGCCCCTTAATTACCCTGCCAATCGTGAAACCACCTCGGAATGGATGCTTTTTTTCTCCTCTCCTCTAATACTAGCGAACCCGGCATGGTGGCACGCCGCGCCCGTTGAGACAGACGTATTGTATTCATTGGAATATTTTGCAGGCATACCATTTATATCAGAAGGCAAATAAAGGGAAAAGACTTTCATTCATAACTACCTTACATATAACGTATAGGTAAAATGGAAAAGATATAGTACTACATTCCGGAGAGGATTCTCTTATTCTCACTGAACATGGTTTACTGAAAAGACACTGATACGATTGGAATCCTATGGTGGCAAGACACACAGGATACCTCAACAGTCCAAACATGATCTAACTGTCTGCAACCGACGACATGAGATAGCTCTACTGTGGCAAGATAGAGCATAAGTGACATCGGATGTTGAAATCAAATCATCCTGGTGTAACCCCGACGCGGGATTAGTACCAACAATGAAATTATAAAGCGCTTTTCCAAAATGATCCAATCGTTCAATAGGTGGGTGTCCACCCGTGTAACTGATGGTACGATCTTCAGTGAATAGGTGGGCCTGTCCTGGCGGCCTGTGACCCTAAGTCTCTCCTTACTTGGAGGAGCGGGGGGTTAGAAGTACGGTGTGATGTTAGTCTTTTTAAACATATTTTTTCAACACAGTATTTTCCCTTCAAATACTTTGCTAATTTAGTGCTCTATTCTTTTGCTTTGGACGTCTCAGAGAAAGGCGATCTTTCAATATACACTTTTTACTACTACTTTTTAATATATTTTTTAGAGGCAATATATTTTTTCTTCTAAAATTTTGCTAATTTTGTGCTCTATTCGTTTGCTTTGGACGTCTCACAGGAAGGCAATCTTTTTAATTTATTTTCTGGACGTAATATTTACTCCTCTAGTATTTCGCTAGTTTCATGCTCTATTTTTTTTTTGCTTTGGACGGCTCAGAGGAAGGCAATGTTCTCTAATGCTAGAGGACACTGCAGTAAACTCCTTGTCTATTTTAGCGTCCTCTAATATTCTTACCTTTTTGCTATCGATGGCTCGGGGGATGGTGGCATGCCTCCGCAAGCCCGCCAATCCACCTCACTGTCCGCTGCCGCGCCCCTTAATTACCCTGCCAATCGTGAAACCACCTCGGAATGGATGCTTTTTTTCTCCTCTCCTCTAATACTAGCGAACCCGGCATGGTGGCACGCCGCGCCCGTTGAGACAGACGTATTGTATTCATTGGAATATTTTGCAGGCATACCATTTATATCAGAGGGCAAATAAAGGGAAAAGACTTTCATTCATAACTACCTTACGTATAACGTATAGGTAAAATGGAAAAGATATAGTACTACATTCCGGAGAGGATTCTCTTAGTCTCACTGAACATGGTTTACTGAAAAGACACTGATACGACTGGAATCCTACGGTGGCAAGACACACAGGATACCTCAACAGTCCAAACATGATCTAACTGGCTGCAACCGACGACATGAGATAGCTCTACTGTGGCAAGATAGAGCATAAGTGACATCGGATGTTGAAATCAAATCATCCTGGTGTAACCCCGCCGCGGGATTAGTACCAACAATGAAATTATAAAGCGCTTTTCCAAAATGATCCAATCGTTCAATAGGTGGGTGTCCACCCGTGTAACTGATGGTACGATCTTCAGTGAATAGGTGGGCCTGTCCTGGCGGCCTGTGACCCTAGGTCTCTCCTTACTTGGAGGTGCGGGGGGTTAGAAGTACGGTGTGATGTTAGTCTTTTTCAACATATTTTTTCAACACAGTATTTTACCTTCAAATACTTTGGTAATTTAGTTCTCTATTCTTTTGCTTTGGACGTCTCAGAGAAAGGCGATCTTTCAATATACATTTTTTACTACTACTTTTTAATATATTTTTTAGACGCAGTATATTTTTTCTTCTAAAATTTTGCTAATTTTGTGCTCTATTCGTTTGCTTTGGACGTCTCACAGGAAGGCAATCTTTTTAATTTATTTTCTGGACGTAATATTTACTCCTCTAGTTTTTCGCTAGTTTCATGCTCTATTATTTTTTGTTGCTTTGGACGGCTCAGAGGAAGGCAATGTTCTCTAATGCTAGAGGACGCCGCAGTAAACTCCTTGTCTATTGCAGCGTCCTCTAATATTCTTACCTTTTTGCTATCGATGGCTCGGGGGATGGTGGCATGCCTCCGCAAGCCCGCCAATCCACCTCACTGTCCGCTGCCGCGCCCCTTAATTACCCTGCCAATCGTGGAACCACCTCGGAATGGATGCTTTTCTTCTCCTCTCCTCTAATACTAGCGAACCCGGCATGGTGGCACGCCGCGCCCGTTGAGACAGATGTATTGTATTCATTGGAATATTTTGCAGGCATACCATTTATATCAGAAGGCAAATAAAGGGAAACGACTTTCATTCATAACTACCTTACATATAACGTATAGGTAAAATGGAAAAGATATAGTACTACATTCCGGAGAGGATTCTCTTATTCTCACTGAACATGGTTTACTGAAAAGACACTGATACGACTGGAATCCTATGGTGGCAGGACACACAGGATACCTCAACAGTCCAAACATGATCTAACTGGCTGCAACCGACGACATGAGATAGCTCTACTGTGGCAAGATAGAGCATAAGTGACATCGGATGTTGAAATCAAATCATCCCGGTGTAACCCCGCCGCGGGATTAGTACCAACAATGAAATTATAAAGCGCTTTTCCAAAATGATCCAATCGTTCAATAGATGGGTGTCCAGCCGTGTAACTGATGGTACGATCTTCAGTGAATGGACGTTACATACGGAGGACCACCACGTTAGAGAAGTTGTCGCATATGCGTGTTGTTGGTACCTTAGGATGAAATTTGTCATATAACTTGAGGCTCTCAAAAGCAAATTATTTTGGTCACGGAAATTTAGATAAGAAAATATGTGTCTTTTATATAAATTTTTAGTTTGGTCTCTACATAGTAAGGGACCACCCACCAAGTGGAAAGAAACACACCAATACAGTCAAAAGTAAAGATCTTCAGAACAATGCTTTTCATAGCTAATATTGAATAAACATTCACATTCCATAACAAAAAAAAACTAACTACAACTTATATCGGATCCCAAGTACAACCAATGACGTGGTAAAAAAATCAACTATTTGATCACCACAGAAACGTTAGCAGTACGGGAAACATGGAGATTTGTCGTCAGTACTTTCTTTGTCGTCAGCATTTTCATCGAGGCAGACTGCAAAGAAAGGGTTTGCCGTCATCAGCAGACGACAAAGAAAAAGTAACGGCAAAATAAACCTTGCCGTCTGTAAAAACAATACAGACTGCAAAGAGCTCACTTTGCCGTCTGAAAAAATACATACAGACGACAAAGATCTTTGCCGTCTGTAATACAAAAGGTAGACGAGAAAGAGAAAACATAGTCCACGGATTGATCCCACGGATCGATGAGGACGATCACAGCCACACCCCCACCTATACCCGGCCATCTGCCGGGTCAGGCCTACCAAAGCCCGAGGCAGAAAACATAGGCCCGAGCCCGGCCCGGCCGTCGGGCCTGGTTTTTGGGCCCAAGCCCAGCTCGAAAGTGATAAAGCCCGACGGGCCTCAGGCCGCGGGCCGGTCCCCTTTAGTATATCGCGAAAACGGCAGGCCCGGCCCCCATTCGGGCTCAAAATCTAGGCCCGAGCACGGCCTGGGTGTAACGTGGGGTCGGGCCAAGTCGTTCGGCCCGGACTGCCCATGGCTAGGACTACCCCCACCATTGAAGGAAATATGCCCTAGAGGCAATAATAAAGTTATTGTTTATTTCCTCATATCATGATAAATGTTTATTATTCATGCTAGAATTGTATTAACCGGAAACATAATACATTTGTGAATACATAGACAAACTTAACGTCACCAGTATGCCTCTACTTGACTAGCTCATTAATTAAAGATGGTTGTGTTTCCTAACCATAGACAGATGTTGTCATTTGATTAACGGGATCACATCATTAGAAGAATGATGTGATTGACTTGACCCATTCTGTTAGCTTAGCAGTTGATTGTTTAGTATGTTGCTATTTCTTTCTTCATGACTTATACAAAGTTCCTACAACTATGAGATTATGCAACTCCCGTTTACCGGAGGAACATTTTGTGTGCTGCCAAACGTCACAACTAACTGGGTGATTATAAAGGAGCTCTACAGGTGTCTCCAAAGGTACATATTGAGTTGGCGCATTTTAAGATTAGGTTTTGTCACTCAGATTGTCGGAGAGGTATCTCTGGGCCCTCTCGGTAATGCACATCACTATAAGCCTTGCAAGCAATGTAGCTAATGAGTTAGTTACGGAATGATGTATTACGTAACGAGTAAAGAGACTTGCCGGTAACGAGATTGAACTAGGTATTGGATACCGACGATCGAATCTCGGGTAAGTAACATACCGATGACAAAGGGAACAACGTATGTTGTTATGCGGTTTGACCGATAAAGATCTTCGTAGAATATGTAGGAGCCAATATGAGCATCCAGGTTTCGCTATTGGTTATTGACCGGTAACAGTTCTAGGTCATGTCTACATAGTTCTCGAACAAGTAGGGTCCGCACGCTTAAAGTTACGATGACTGTTATATTATGAGTTTATAGTGTTTGATGTACCAAAGGTTGTTCGGAGTCCCGGATGTGATCACGGACATGACGAGGAGTCTCGAAATGGTCGAGACATAAAGATTGATATATTGGAAGCCTATATTTGGATATCGGAACCGTTCCGGGTGAAATCGGGATTTTACCGGAGTACCGGGGGGTTACCAAAACCCCCCGGGGGTTAATGGGCCTACATGTGCCCTAAGGGAGAAGAGGAGGGCCGGCCAGGGCAGGCAGCGCGCCCCCTCCCCCC